>NW_006160211.1:6023846-6028019 GCF_000334495.1 Tupaia belangeri chinensis
TGTGTGTGTGTGTGTGTGTGTGTGTGTGTGTGTGCGCGCGCGCGCGCGCGCGCGCACGTGCCATCAGGTGAGTGGACTGGCCAGAGAGATGGAAAGTGAGAAATCATCCACTAGGGGTATGGCCACACTGCAGTCTCTCCTCCATTCTCCCCAGTTTTAGGAACATCTGCGCATGTGCCCAGCATGACTTTCAACCTGCCAGGAGAAGGGACTCAAACCATGGGCGACCATGTGGGAGTCTAGTACCTCAACTACCATGCTCCTAATACCTCCTTTTTTTTTTTTTTTTTTCTTGAAAAAAAAAAAACAAAAACATTTAATTCCATTTGTTATTATTGTTTAATTTGACCAGAGAGAAGGGGAAAGGGAGAAAGCAAACTACCAAGTCAGGGACTTGAACTGCCATTGGCCATGTTGGAATCCAGCACCTTTAATCATCATGCCATCTGCCAACCCTCCTAATACCCCAATTTCTTAAGTTGTCCATATACAGGAAAGGAAAGAAAAGCTGATAAATGGGCCACTACAAACCAGCATATAATCTAATTTCAAAATCTGTGTTTTCAGTGCAGATATGCCATTATCCCTTGCCCCAGTACTGAAATCTATTATACATAAAAAGTCTTATTTTCCCTTAGTTTTGTTTTTTTTGTTTTGCTTTGCCAGAGGGTCTGTCTACTTGCCAGAGAGACAGAGGGGGAGCAAGTACCCTGCAAGGGGACATGGTCATGATGTAATTCTTCAATTTCTCTATTCTGATGGGATTTCAGGTATGCACATATGTGCTTGCATGCTTTTTCAAGCCTCCAGGGCTGGTATTCAAATCGCCCTGTCAGCCAGGTGGATTCTTACTTCCATAACCACTAGGCAGCTGAGCCAGTCCTCTTAATAAATATCTTAGCACATATAAGGCATTTTATAGATTATAGAGTGTGTTATTTTTAATTATTTGTGAGGTAGCCAGGAATTATAACTGTTTTACAGATGGGAGAGTGATCTCTTGTTAAGCTTGTCCTTGTCAAAAGATTCAGTCAAAAGGACTGATGTACAGGTTTTACAGCCATGTAGTCCCATTCTATTACTCCATCTTAATTTGTTGGCTCCCCAAAGTATAGAATTCCTTGTCAGTAGCCACTAATAATTATGGGGCTGGAACGCAAAACTCTTCTTGATTGGATTACCATATTTCCTTTAAAGGCTACAGGAGTTACCAGAGTGCTGTTTTACTTTTCTAGTATATATCAAAAGAAACTTTGTACTTTTTTGTCCAAGCAAGCAAAGATGAATTTATTTGGGTGAAAATGAAGACAACCACCAAGAGCATCCAAGTTACCCTGAATAATAGAAAAAGAGGAGGGGCTAGCAGGTGGCATGATGCTTGAGGGCACTGGGACTTCCACATATCTGACCGCAATACAAGTAATTTTTTTTTTTTTAAAGAGGGAGAACAAGAAAGAGGAGAAAGCACCCCCAATGGGGAATGGTAATGCCACAATCCTCCATCTCCATTCTGTTTGGATTTTAGGAAGGCAGGAGGAAGAGATGAAGGGGATTATATTGTGGCCATGGCCCATGGGGAGTGATTTTTTTGCTTCTCTCTCTTGGTGGCAAGCACACACACTCTGTGGCAAAAATTTTTTAAATAATAATAATAAGGATAATTTAGATGTTTTAGAAAATACAGGTTTTATTTCGCTTTTAATGCAAGAGGGCACATGTGCTTATCAGAGAGAGAAAGCATTCTGAGTTGGTCATGGTCTGCCACCATCCTTTTTCCACCATTCTTTCCATCAGATTTGAGGCATGCATACACACATGCCAGTATATTTTTCAAGCTGCCAGGGCTGAGATTTGAACCAGTCAGCCATGTGGGATTTAGCTTCCTTAACCACTACTCCTAGGGCCAGTCCAGAAAATCAAGATCTTTTTTACATTCTGTAACTCTTCATATTGAAACATGTCCAGTTTTATTTTTTACCTTTTTTTGAGTGAAAGTATTACCAAAGGGCAAATCTGAATGTTGCCAGTTAACAAGAACACTGTTTAATATAGGTAGAGAAAGTAGGTTGGTTTACTAAGGTAGTACAGGTAGTACAGTTTCTAATTCCTTTGGTCATTACTTCGGTATTTAATAATAATATTCTAGTGATTTCTCTAGACTTTGATTTTCAACCTTAAAAATTTTACAGTAAAGGAAACCAGCAGTTAGAGTAATGGCTATGTCGCTGGACTCCCACGTAGTTGACCGCAGTTCGCGTCCCGGACCCAGTGGCTTAAAACTCAGGCCGGGTGCGAGTGCGTGCGTGCCCAAGATCCCGAGAGGAGAATGGAGGAGAAGGGATTGCAGCATGGCCATCCCCCCTGGGGGGTGATTTCTCGCTTTCTGTCTCTATGTCTCTCTGGCGAGCGCACGCACCTATAGCAAAAACCTCTCCAAAAAACAAAAAATTTACAGTTAAGTTATGAATCATTTAAGTATTATTAACTTGTGGAATATTTTATGTCATCTTACGACTAATTAACTATATATCATACATTTTCTTTTCTCTCAAAAGTGAAAGGGGAAAGAGCAGTTCTGAAAACCTGAACATTGAGACCATATGAAATGTGGACCAGCAGATGGAGTCACAGGACTGCCACATGGCCAACCATGGTTTGAGTCCTAGACCTGGCAGCTTAAAACTAAAGCCAGGCACGGAACCAACAGTTAGCGTAATGGCTATGTCGCTGGACTCCCACGTAGTAGACTGCGGTTCATGTCCGGACCCGGGGGCTTTAAACTCACGCCGGGCGCGTGTGCGTGCGTGCCCAAGACCCCGAGAGGAGAATGGAGAGAAAGAGATTACAGTGTGGCCGTTGCCCCTGGTGGGTGATGTCTCGCTTTCTGTCTCTATGTCTCTCTCTGTCTGTCTGGCGAGCGCACGCGCCCTACAGTGAAAAATCTCTCAAAAAAAAAAAAAAAACTAAAGCCAGGCGCATGTGCAAACGTGTCTAAAATTCAGAGAGGAGAATGGAGAGAAAGAGATTACAGTGTGGCCGTTGCCCCTGGTGGGTGATGTCTCACTTTCTGTCTCTCTGTATCTCTCTGGTGAGCACATGTGTCCTGTAGCAAAAATCTGTCTCTAAAAAAATATTTAAGAAGTCAATTCAAGGCTGTAGCGGAGACTGTGAGTTTTTCACCAGAATGAACTCCCCCCAGATCCAGTGCTGAAGGGAAACTGGGTAAATGGCTGAAAAGCCTCCTTATAGCATGCACCCAATAGCAGAAATCTCTCTTTTTAAAAAAAAAAATGACCATATAAAATTGATTGGGTCACATTGTTAGATTCTCTGTTCTAGAATTAATATGAACTTTGACATAGAACAATTTTGTTTCAAGACTCTTACCATTTGAAAAGCATGTCAGTCTTGTATGTGCGTTATACTTATCAAACACGGGTAAAGTTTCTCCTAACATTAGTCTTGAGAACCTGTTGTTTGACATACTTTTTAATGTAAAACAAACCTTAGTGTTAGAACAAACAAATGATTGTATTTGTTACATATTGAAGATGTGTTTTTTAATATTTTCAACAAAAAGCAATGATAAAGGGACCAGCAGTTAGCATAATGGCTGTGTCCCTGGATTCCCATGTAGTCGACCGCAGTTCAAGTCCCAGACCCTGCGGCTTAAACTCACTCCAGGCATATGTGCGTGTGTGCCCAAGATCCTGAGAGGAGAATGGAGGAGAAGGGATTGCGGCATGGCCATCCCCCTGGGGGGTGATTTCTCGCTTTCTATCTCTCTGTCTCTCTTGCTTTCGGGCGAGCGCACGCGCCCTATAGCAAAAACCTCTCCAGAAAAGGGGGGGGGGGATGATATAGTAGTTTACAAACCTTAGTGTTAGAACAAATGGATAATTGTATTTACTATGTATTGAAAATGTGTTTTTTAATATTTTCAACAAAAAGCAATGATATGGTATTTGTGATTTAGTAGGCTTCATGTTCTTTTCCTTTATTATTCCTTATGCTACCCAAATTATAATTAGAAATAAAATTCTCTTTTTTTTTTTTAAAAATAAATTTCTTTTTTTTTTTTTTTTTTTTTTTGTGTCTGGAGAGGTGTTTGCTATAGGGTGCGTGCACTTGCCAGACAGACAGAGACATAGAGACAGAAAGCGAGAAATTACC
>NW_006160211.1:6029198-6029480 GCF_000334495.1 Tupaia belangeri chinensis
GGCGAGCGCACGCGCCCTATAGCAAAAACCTCTCCAGAAAAGGGGGGGGGGGATGATATAGTAGTTTACAAACCTTAGTGTTAGAACAAATGGATAATTGTATTTACTATGTATTGAAAATGTGTTTTTTAATATTTTCAACAAAAAGCAATGATATGGTATTTGTGATTTAGTAGGCTTCATGTTCTTTTCCTTTATTATTCCTTATGCTACCCAAATTATAATTAGAAATAAAATTCTCTTTTTTTTTTTTTTTTTTTTTTTGGGGGGGTTTTTTTTTTA
>NW_006160211.1:6029587-6033078 GCF_000334495.1 Tupaia belangeri chinensis
GATCTTGGGCACGCATGCACATGCGCCCGGCGTGAGTTTTTAAGCCACCGGGTCCGGGACACGAACCGCGGTCGACTACATGGGAGTTCAGCGACATAGCCATTACGCTAACTGCTGGTTCCCAGAAATAAAGTTCTTAAAGGCAGGTCTCATGGCCTAGTGGTTAATGGAGTCAGATTCCACATGGTCGCCTGCATGTTGACTCCTGCAGCTTGAAAAACATGCTCAGCATGTGCACCCCAAGCCTTAACAAGGTGGAGAAATGGAGAAAAAGGATTGCAGCGAGACCGCACTCCATTGTGAGGGGCATCTTTTCTCCTGCCCTGTCTCATGCTCTGGTGAGCACGTGCCCTCCAGCAAAAAAAAAAAAAGAAAGAAAGAAAGAAAGAAAACTAAAATTCTTTTTATTTTTTTTTTTTTTGAGAGGTTTTCGCTATAGGGCGCCTCGCCAGACAGAACAGAGACAGAGTCAGAAAACGAGAAGTCTCCCCCCAGGGGTGATGGCCATGCCGCAATCCCTTCTCCTCCATTCTCCTCTTGGGGTCTTGGGCACGCACGCACACGCACCCGGCGTGAGTTTTAAGCCACCGGGTCCAGGACGCGAACCGTGGTCGACTACGTGGGAGTCCAGCGACATAGCCATTATGCTAACTGCTGGTCCCCAGAAAACTAAAATTCTTAAGAATTCAAGTATGGCTGGATATTAATGAGCTTATTCATATAATTAACTGTATTGCTAGATCTAAAGAGAAAAACTACAATCTACTCATTAGATACCAAAAAGGATAGTGTCTTTGTTTGTTTTTCTTTTTTAAATATACAATACTACATGTGAGCTTAAGAAGGGGACAGGAAAAAAAGAAAGGGTAGGGAGACAGTTGACTTCATAGCAGTCCTTTCTCCCTTCTTTCAGGATTTTGGGCACACATGTCTGGCATGTTTTTGAAGCTACTGGGACTAGTGTGGGATCTAGCCGCCTTAATTAATCACACCAGTGGCTGGCTCATGCATTTTTTTAAACTGGCTAAATAGGAATAAGTAACTCTTAACATGCATATAAATAAAAACTACCTTTGTGTAATTTTTTAAAATCTTAAACAAGGGACTGGCAGGTGGTGTGGTGCTTACAGTGCTGGACTCCCACATGGCTGACTGCTTTCCCATTTTCCCTTTCTCTCTCTCTGCCTGGTCAAGTTTAAAAAGTAAATAGTATTAGCAAATAAATTTTTATTTTTAAATCTCAAACTGAAAATGAGAAGCATGGTTCATTAGTAGAAGCATTGCTTAGAGAGCGAGGAGCAAGATCACCGTGCTCACTTCTACTGTTTAACATTTCATACTTTAAGTCCTGGCAGAGAAAAGGCCTAAGTGGAAGGTAAAAATTAAGCCCCATAGCTGAGTTGTTAAGGTTAGCCAGAAGCCACATGGCTGAATGTATGGTTTGAATCCTGGCCCCAGCGGCTACAAAACACACTGCGCTCAGGTGCATGTGTGCCCCAGATCCCAAAAGGGTAAAGAGATGGATGAGAAGGGAATGAAGCATGAACACATCCTTTGAGGGGTGCTTTCTCCCTTTATCTCTGGCACTCACCCTATGGCAAAATGAAAAGAAAGAAAAGGAAAAAGGAAAGTGTTGTTTAATAACATACAGTAGTAGGAGAGGAGTTAGAGAAAAGGGTGACAGTGTAAATCACTATGGACTTTCAAGTGGATTTGGGGTACACTTACCTGTTGTATATATCCTACTTTTGATGTTTTTTCCTGATGATAGACTCTTGTATGTGGTATTTGTAGAGATATTCACTGTATCATTGTTGAAAACAATGTGAAATGTCACAAAATGAGGCTGTAAATTAGTTAGATTGGGGGGGGGGCTTTCTTGTTTTGTTTGTTAGAGAAGTTTTTGCTATAGGGTGTGTGTGCTCACCAGAAAGACAGAGAGACAGAAAACTAAAAATCACCCCCCAGGGGCGATGGCCATGTCACAATCCCTTCTCCATTCACCTTCCAAGATTTTGGGCACTCGTGCACATGTGCCTGGTGTGAGTTTAAGCCACCGGGTCCGGGACTCAAACCGCAGTCAACCACATGGGAGGCCAGTGATGTAGCCGTTACGCCAGCTGCTGGCCCCAGGTTAGGAATTTTTCAGTGATGCATAGCTATTGAAGAGGATAGAGTTGATAGCCCTATAAGAACTACAGGAACTTTTCTTATATGAAGAAAAGCACATTACAAAAGTGATTAAGATTCCATTTAAGCGCCGATAGTACATGCATAGAAAGTTTCTTAAAAAATACAATAAACACTAATTTTAAAATTGTCTTTATTCTGTTTTTAGGAAAATGTCTGATGAGTTTTCGGTAAGTTGATCCACTTATCCGTAAGTTTTTTTGCCTCTTGAGAAAAATGACATCATCCCAGCTGTGGGCCATATATATCTTTTAATTTTTTTTAAAAAAAGGGCTTTTGTGGTTCTTCCATTTTGGGGGAGGGGAGTGGGCATGGGATTTAATAAGTGATTTGCCTTAATTTATTTAAATATGGCATACTTGAAAATATGTCCTGTAGGGACTGCAGATGTCATAATTGTTACATCGATGGATCCCCACATAGTTTACCGCAGTTCAAGTCCCAGATCTGGCAAGTTAAAATGCACATTGTGTGCATGGGTGCCCAAAATCCCAAGAGGAGAATGAAGGAGAAGGCATTGCAGTGTGGCCATCCCTTCTAGGGGATGATTCCTCACTTTCTGTTTCTGTCTCTGGGTCTCTGGGAAGCACACATGCCCTATAGCAAAAATCTCTCTAAAAGAAAAATTACTCTCAAAAACAGAATTGTCCTATAGTATTTATAAGGGGTCTTCAAAAAGGGTATGGGAAATGCATATTAGAAAAAACTACGGGGGCCAGCAGGTGGCGCTGTGGTTAAGGCACTGGACCCACATGGTTTGAGACCCAGACTTGGTGGTTTGCTTTCTCACTTTATCTCTCTTTCTCTCTCTCTCTTTCTCTCTCGCTCTCTCGTGAGCACATGTGCCCTATAGCAAATTAAAATAATAATAATAATAATAAATTAAATTAAATAATTATTTTAAGAAAAGATCAAAGAAAAAGCTATGTAGCAACCAGCAGATGGCATAATGATTACATCGCTGGATTCCCACGTAGCTGACTGCAGTTAAAGTCTTGGACCCAGCAGCTTAAACTCACGCCAGGTACATGTGTGTGCCCAAAGACCCTAAAGGAGAGGAATTATGGTGTGGCTATCCACCCCCAGGGGAGGTCTCTCACTTTCTGTCTCTCTGGGAAACACATGCACCCTATAGCAAAAAAACTCTCTGAAAAACAAAAAGAAAAACTATGGATTTTTTCAACATTTTTTACATCAAAATAAACTCACAGGTTTAAAAAAAAAAAACATTTATTTACTCAGATTGGAAAAGTCATGACGTATTTTTTCTGTATTTTTCTATGCAAAAATGCATCATGACT
>NW_006160211.1:6033096-6051164 GCF_000334495.1 Tupaia belangeri chinensis
ATTATTTATTTGTTGTGATTTTCAAGCCACCCTGTCCAGGACTTGAACTACAGTTAGTCATCTGGGAATCCAACACCTTAACCATCACACCACCTGCTGGCTCCAGTAAACTCAGTTTCAATTTTGTTTTTCCACAGACTTTTTGAAATCCCCTCATACTTGTTTATGAATCCTTAAATGAAAAAGTTTTATTATTTATGTTCTTTTATAGTATTAATAGTAGTCAGCTTTTATTGATGGATATTATATACCAAGCACTGTATTATCATTTTATAAACTGATTTGAACTACAAGTTAACTATGACTTTTTGAAAATGATAAAACTAAAGCTTAGGGTATATGGTATTTTTGCAGGAAACCCAGGACTCAAATCTTTTTAATTGCTATACTTCATTAAATTAATATAACATAGAAATGAAGCGCAGTATAAGTTGTATTTAGAAAATTTGAACTTCTCTCTGCTATCTGCTTTATAAAGTTGATATTTGAGGTAACACCTGAAGTTTTATATTAAATGAGTGATTACTTTTAAATGAATAGCTTAGCTTTGAAAATGTTATTGAAGTTTATAATTTCTGACCCTATAGTTTATTCTGTATGGGTTTATAGTTGTGTTTAGTATGATTTGTGCCTGGATGAGATAGATAAAATGTATCTGTTTTGTATTTCAGTTGGCAGATGCATTACCTGAACACTCTCCTGCCAAAACCTCTGTTGTGAGCAATACGAAACCTGGCCAACCTCCTCAAGGCTGGCCTGGTTCCAACCCTTGGAATAACCCAAGTGCTCCACCTTCTGTGCCATCTGGACTCCCACCAAGTGCAACACCCTCCACTGTGCCTTTTGGACCAGCACCAACAGGAATGTATCCCTCTGTGCCTCCCACCGGACCACCTCCAGGACCCCCAGCACCCTTTCCTCCTTCTGGACCATCATGTCCCCCACCTGGTGGTCCTTATCCAGCCCCAGCCGTGCCAGGCCCTGGCCCTGCAGGGCCATATCCTACACCAAATATGCCCTTTCCAGAGCTCCCTCGACCTTATGGTGCACCGACAGATCCAGCAGCAGCTGGTCCTTTAGGTCCATGGGGGTCCATGTCTTCTGGACCTTGGGCACCAGGAATGGGAGGGCAGTATCCTACCCCTAATATGCCATATCCATCTCCAGGGCCATATCCTGCTCCTCCTCCTCCCCAAGCACCAGGGGCAGCACCACCTGTTCCATGGGGCACTGTTCCACCGGGAGCCTGGGGACCACCTGCACCATATCCTGCCCCTGCAGGATCATATCCTACACCAGGACTCTATCCTACTCCCAATAATCCTTTTCAAGTGCCTTCAGGACCTTCTGGTGCTCCACCAATGCCTGGTGGCCCCCATGTGAGTGTTTAGTTTGTTATTTGATATGTACTAATAGTCACATAAGCACATCTGAAAGATAGTTTCTCCAAAGTTTTGAATGAATAAGTAAGAAGTTTTCAGAACTTTTTTTGAAAGGATACATAGAGGCCAGCAGGTGGCATGAAGGTTAATGTGGCTAGATCCCACATTGGCGATTCCAGAACACATAGGCTTGAAAAATCACACCAGGTAAATGTGCATGTCTGACCAAAATCCTGAGAGAATGGAGAAGGGATTGTGGAGTGGCCATCCCTCTTGAAAGGTGATTTCTCACTTTTCCCTTCCTCTCTCTGGTGATCACACATACCCGATAGCCCAAAAAGGGGAGGGGCGTTATGTTTATTTAACATGAGTAAATTCCAAAACTTCGGGTAAACTTTGGAAAGGATGAAAGCACAAGTTACATATTCCTGGTACTAAAAATAGAAAAATTTCCCTAAGATCCCCAAAGACTTGTACTATACCATGTCCTCAACAGCATCCTTGAAATAAACTCTGAAATGCATTTCATGGTGCTGTTTGGATTTTTGGTTTGGTTTGGTTTGGTTTGGTTTTTAATTCTCAATATGGTGTTGCAGCATCACAGTAAAGCACAGTTCAGTAAAAGCAGTCTGGAGACTAGCAGTTGGTGTAATGGCTACGTCGCTGGACTCCCATGTAGTCAACCGTGGTTCGAGTCCCAGACCCAGTGGCTTAAACTCATGCCAGTTGCATGTGTGTGCATGCCCAAGATCCCGAGAGGGAATGGAGGAGAAGGGATTGTGGCGTGGCCATCCCCCCTGGGGGGTAATTTCTTGCTTTCTGTCTCTCTGTGTCTTTCTGTTGAATGCACGCTCCCTATAGCAAAAACCTCTCCAAAAAAAAAAAAAGACAGTCTCTGCCTGTCTATCTTGATATAGGTAGATTCTTAGAGAATCAAGCCAAAATCAGTATGTACGTTGTATTGTCCATCTTTCAGGTAATTCTACATGGTATTTTTCGGTTAAAGTTTGGTTAGATTACTAGCAGCATTGAACTCAAGATAATACTATATTCTTCATTGTCAGTTACTTGTAATGCTTTATACTTTACTATCTGCCAAGTTGGAGTAATTTTGACATCTTAGATTGCCTTGGGCATGTGATTGAATAGAAAAGCACCTCTCTTCCTTCATGATATAATAAGCCAAGTAAATATCCAAACAAAATCAAGATTCTCTGGGGAAAAAATATCTCTTAACTCTCAATACGTAACCAGAATTCTAGTGAGATTAATCAAACAGCCACCTCAGCTGTTTAAAAAATTTTTAAGTGCCTCCAAACTATTACTTCTCATTAATATTACTTCTTACTAGTTATGTTCTCTAAAAGCATTTTTGAAAAGTGTATACCAAAGTAATTGAGATGACTTGCCTTTTTTTATTTATTAAGGAGTAAATTTATTTTAAGCCACAGCAAGGAGTTAATAAACTCCATTTATAAAATCTTGAAGTTGACTTTTTCTTTTTTCTATTGCAGTCTTACCATTAAGTTAACAATGGACGAAGAGATGACGCTTTGCTTTTTGAAGTACATATGTATGCACATGAATGCATATAAAAATGCTGGTTTCACTATTCTTAGAGGGCGTTCACGAAAGAACAACTCTTGCACCTCTCAGAAGATATCTGCCTCTTGTAATTGGATGTGTAGTACATCAGTTGGATACAATCAGATAAAAATGTAGAAGTAAATAATGCAGATGTGATTTTTATTTGGTTTTCATGTGAAGTTACAGTAGTTAAGTGTGTTAAATAACTCTGATACAATTGTTTGAATTATAAAACTACACACTTAGAAATCTAAGGTGATGTGGATTGTTAGAATCTACAACTTCATTGGCAAATTACTTCAAGTATTTTTTTATAATTTTCCCCTTAAATAAGTAAACTTTGAATACAATCACATTATAGTCTAAACAAATAATGCCTCTTAACATTGTGAGCTGCTTTATCTGTAGAATAAATAAATCCTGGTCCTCTTGAGGTTCTGTTTGAATATACGTTTGAAAGCTGTCAGTAATTATCATCACATGTAGAGTTCATTAGCCAGCCAGTGTTTTTTCCTTGAACTTTTAGTGAAATTGTTTCCTGATTTGTTCTGTTTTTAGCCATATGGGTCATACAGCACTAAAATTTGACGTTTATGGAAAAAACATTACTCCGTATAAATGCTACCCTTAGAAAATTGGTGGTCTCATTTTGCTTTAGAATGGATTATTCAATGCGCATATTGTTTTGGGAAGAGCTCAAGGAAGGAAATACTTCTCTGCTTTGTTTTGAACCTCAAAACTAAATAAACCCTAGGAATTCCTTCATTGTATCAAGTAATTTTGATTCCCACAAAACTTGAGGCAGCTCTCCTGCCCAGATCATTCCCCATAGGTCCCTTCTCTCTCAATCCTTTAGAAGAATCACATCCCTTAATTCCTCCCTGATAAGGAAAACTGGCACACTCTAGGGTTCTACCTTTAAAACACCACAGTTGTGGTTAGGGAAGTTTTGGTTAAGTCATACAGACATGACTGTTCTTTGTACTAGTGTGAATCAGAGGATGTGTCTGTGTTTCAGAATCGGACTAAACTATGTCATTGTCTCCTGCATAGTTTCCTGGATCTTTCATAAAGTGCTTATGGCTAACAGTTCAGTTCTGTATTTGTGTACAGGAATTGTGTGCCATGTTTGAAAAAACTATTTTCTAGCTAAAAAAGTAAAAATAAATTGTAGATCTCTGCAGTTGGATTTAAAGCATTGTGACTGTGTTGCTTAAATATTAAGTATTGTTTATAACCACCACAAGAGCCCCAGCATCTTTTTAGTACCTTACATTTAAATCATATTCTTAGATGTGAGATAGACCTGGATCTTAACAAATAACATTCTGAAGTTTTTCATGGTATCTGTGGGGTTTCTAAAATGTATTGAAAATTACTCAGACCAGTATTGGAGAGATTTATGCTAGAACCGTTTTTGCTTGAAAATAAAATATTTAGTAGCTTATTTCTCCTATAATATAAATGTCAAGAATGCCAAATGCTGCCAGTTTAATGGTTTAATAGCTACCTCCTCTTAGGAATACAAGATGACCGACCACCTTTGAGAGGAACTTGTCTAAGCCTCTCCTATTTTAAGTAGATGAGAGTCACACTTTCAGAATTTGCAAAGATCAAAACTAGTTTGTTTCGATATTTTTGGACTGAGGCGTGGTGTTAGCTCTTACACAGTGGCAAATAGGGTCTTTTTCTTTGGTTCACTTCTTTGCAAGGCCAGTTGACAGCTACCTGTAATACTCTGCTATCAAGGTAGCCTCTATTCTACAAGGCAGGTAGCCTTAAGGTACCGTAGCTTAAATTATCAGTCAATATTAAAATGTCAATTAACTGGGAGGATAAAATGATAAGAAAAGTAAAATAGCAGCAAAGATATCTCTTACACTTATTTTGGCTGTCCTACATTGGGACAAGTTGACAACTCTGACTTTAGATGTAATGTTTACTATATCACCAACTAGAAAAAGAAGAGGTAGGTTTGGGACTCTGTAATTGTGGAGTCAATATATTATGGGAAAAAGTCTTTTGCTAAAGAATCTGAAGGGCTGTGAACACAGATTTGGGAATACTGTGACCAGTAAGTACAGTAACTTTCCTTGTGACCCATACTACCCAGTCCCCAGGTGATACTGCTATTTTAATCTTTTGCTTTCAAGGACTTTATAACTGGTATTTTGTTTTTTGTTTTTTGTGTTTTTTTTTTTTAATGTAAGAATAGAAATCAAAGGGATAATAGAATTTGATTTGATACTCCATTTATTTTTGTAAAGTGCCATTTTTCCGATTGGCCTAGGAAAATGTCTCAATTCCTATGTGCATTCTGGGCCAAAAAGTATCTTTAGGTTCAGTGTGGAGTTAAGCAAAGCATTTAAGTTTTAGTAAAGAAATGGGGGAAAGCATCTAGGAAGTTGGGTTTTTATTTGTTTTGTTTTGTTTTGTTTTCCTCTCTCTTTCCAAGAGAATAATGTTGCTTTCAAAACAGGTTATACTAGGCTGAGATTAGTTCATGGAAGAGAATGCTTGTTAGCAAGTATATTTGGTCTTAAGGGCATATAGGTCATGGAATGTGCTGGCATTTGGACTGTGGAGCAAGAATTTTTTAATAAATTTGATAGAGACGGTTGAGATGTATTCAGGAATAGTGTTTCTGTGGAGTTGGAATTGGGCTTTGAAATGTTGAATTCAGAAATAACCGTGAAAAATTAACAGACCTCAGGTCTTCATTCACATAGTTC
Organism: Tupaia belangeri chinensis; assembly: GCF_000334495.1. NCBI lineage: Eukaryota > Metazoa > Chordata > Mammalia > Scandentia > Tupaiidae > Tupaia > Tupaia belangeri. The sequence goes on from NW_006160211.1 coordinate 6,038,798, forward strand.
TCAAGAATCAAATGTTCCTTAAAGGAGTGCTTTTTAAATACCTTGGCTCATCTGTCCTGGATGTGACTGCCACCTTTTCATGCTTTTAAAGACACTATTTACAGCTCTGACTCCACAGCTTTATCTTGTGTAAAGTAATATATTATTCAGAAATAGACGATTTTAATTATCCAAGGACCTTCTCCATCCATTTTTACTGTTGGCTATCTTCATTAGAAAATATTAGGGCAGGGAAGAAAAAGGGTGGATTTTTGGCTTCGGTCACACCACTACAATGAAATATTGGAACGTTTTCTAGAAGTGAGTTGGCCCATGATATATTACCTCACAAATAATTAGTGCTGCCTATTCTAAACATCCAGCTTTTGAATCTGTAATGAAAGTAGCTCTACTCAAAGTTTCCTTAAAAGACTGCGTAGTTTGCATCAATTGCCTAAAATGTTGAACAGTTAGTGCCAATGTCTTCCTAGCCCTGAATGATGTCGATAGAGCTAATGTTATCAAATGCCTGGTTTCTAAACCCTGGAAATTAAATGTAAGCACAGATCTTGGAGTGGTAAAGTTTTGGAAAAGCCTAAGCCTAGATGTAGATGAATCACACTGATGCACTGTACTATGCATAGAAAGTGGTGGGCGGCTTTCAGGGAAGACTATAATTTAATCTTAAAGCAATATTTAGTATTGAAGACAGACATTTTTATTTTCAGAATTCTGCCAAGTTAAAAAAAATTGCCAATAAAGTAATCAGTATTAAATGTTATGCAAGCTTCTAGCTATAGAAAATATCTGAGGACTACATTTATCTGAAAGACACTTAAATATCTGTGATCCTGGTGCTTTGCCTGATGCCAGGGATGCAGAGATGAAAGAATCCCTGTCCTTGAGAGACTCATAGTTAGGGGTGGCATTACAGAACTCGTTAGCGTGCCCTTTACTAGTTTACCTAGATAAACTTATTTTAGGATTGCTGCTGGTAGAAATTACAGACCAGCCTTTGGGCATTTTTAAAGGGGCAAAGTGTGATTTTTTTTTTTAAACTAAGAAATTAATGTTTGTAAAGAATGTAGTGTTGATCAGTGCAACAGTTCAAATGTGCGATGTAACAGGATGTCTTTCCTCCTCACTTTCCCCTGGATGAAGGCACTTTGACTGCCTGTCACTGTTTAGCAGATACTGATTTGTTGCCATTAAGTAAACTTGACTTTTTTTGTGTGCTCTATAAAGGTTTTTTGTAATTTTTCTTGAAATTGTGATTTTTTTCATTGACTTAATAATGACAAATTTAATGTATGTAATTGTCTATGCATTTTAAGTTAAACTGCCTAAAATGTGATTTGAGACATAAACATTTGTATTATGACTGTAAGCAATCTGTTTAAGATGTTGGGTTTTATCACCTGCTGCTGTATTTGTAAACAAAGACAAATGTTGCTTTAAGAAGTAATTATAATTAGGAATAGGCTATGGATGTGTGATACTTGATATTTTTTAAGATAAACTTGTTTGCTTTGTGTATTATACCTGAAAACTTTTTTTAAAAATGTATTTTCATGGTTTCATCGTTTTTCATGTATTTTATTCTTTAGCCCCAATTCTGGGCTTCCTTAAGAAAGTCCAGAGCCCAATTAATTGCACATTTATTGTATAAAGAAAGAACAATGGGTCTAAATACCTCTGGGTATGACCTTCATTCACCACAGAATTTAAATATGCTGCCTGAAAATAACCCTCTCTTCACAAACCCTCTTTCATCAGCAACAGGGAGTTCATTCAATGTGAGTTTCCTCTTCTCCCTACCTGGCTAGCCTACTCTTTGTAACGGGGTTATCTCAAGTCAGGGAACCTTCCCTATCTCCCTGATGCCACCCCTCTGCATTCTGTTGTGGAAGATAGTTCTGCTTTTGCCATGACCCACTTTCTGTTTTGAAAGAGAATTCCACTTTTGCTATAACAACTATGCATTTGGTGAAGATCACATTATTACTTATACTTGGTGAAGTTTACCATTTCCTTCCCAAAGGGGATTTGCTAGCCTTTCTTAGAACTCCAGTGTGAGTGGGACTTTGAATGAACAATTTATAGTACAGTCTACTTTTGGAAGGGATTTCTTTTTGTCATATAATTGGACAAAATGTAACTACACTTTGAAATTGTTTGGATATACTCCATGTATTTTGAAAGTACCCACCTAAAGCTATGGAACAGGCAGTGAGGCATAAACCATTCTGGAGCAGGGTGCATGTTCTGCATTTTTTTCCCCTGTCAAGAAATGACATTGCTCCAGGAATCAAATATTCTGGATTACCTGACCCAGCAGGTTTTTGGGTTGGTTGGTTGGTTGGTTTTGCCACCACATTAACACTGTTAGTACCAACCGTTTTACAAAAGGTCTCTAATAGAAAGTAGAATCTTTTTGTTTGTTTTAATTGCCAGAGGCTTGTGTGCTTGCAAGAATGAGACACAGGAAGAGAGGGAGAAAGCAACCCCCAGTGGGGTGTGGTCATACCACAATTTCTGTTCCATTTCTCCACCCAGTAGGGATTCAAGTCACGCATACACATTCATCCAGCATGTTTTCTAAGCTGCAGGAGCTGGAATTCAAACTGCTATGTGGGGATCCAGCTCACTTATTTCAAATAAGGCATGGAATAGAATTTTAATGCCTAAAGTGGACTTGGTACATCCCACAGCATGCATTTCTGTTACATTTAAACTTGTCTTGTGTGAGCACATTAAAACAATTTTCACAAATGTTTTGCAGTGCTTTGGGGTTCTAGAATTAAGGACAGGGTCAAACGGACAGATTTTAGTCACCCTTGTTTTCTCTAGAGCGATTTCATTCTTAACTATTTTATTTACTGAAAAGTTGGTTGGGGGAAACAAATTCATTGCTTTTTCATTTTAAAAACTTGTAGATGACTTTGTCTCCTCATCGAGGTTTGTCTAAGTCATAATCACAGGTTCCCAGGTGTCTTAATCTATTGTTACATTGCTGACAAATTCCTGAGCCTGTGTTTATAAAGATCAAAGTTTATTTACAAACTCGATTCTGACGACTGGAAAATCTTGAGTCCTTGACCATCAGTAAGGCTGGTGGAAGGTGCTGGACACATGCAGAGAGACGGGGACGTGCCTAACTGCTCTCTTAGAACAAGCTCTCACAATAATCCCTTCTCATGAGAGCTAGAATTCATTGGGTCTCAGGAGACAATCTGTTCATGAGACTTGCCTCCATGATGCAGTTGCCATGAACCAATCAGTGCCTTCAAGGCCTCATTCTTACTAAGTTTTCACTTAATATCTTTATGATTCAGTACAAGTCCCAGTGCATGAACTTCTGGGGACACATTCCAACCATAGCACCAAGAATAAAATTTCAAGCCATCTAAGATTCTAAGCCATACTTATGTTAGCATCATAAAAATGAGGACTGGGGGATCAGCAGATGGTGTAATGGCTACATTGCAGGACTCCCATATAGTCGAATACAGTTCAAGTCTCAGACCCAACAACTGTAAAGCACACTGGGCACAAATGCGTGCATGCCCAAAATTTCAAGGGGAGAATGGAGGAGGGACTGCAGTGTGGCCATCCCCCTGTGGGGTGATATCTTGCTTTCTGTCTCTGGCAAGTGCACACACCTTATAGCAAAAATTTCTCTCAAAAATATGAGGATTGGGGGCCAGCAGATGGTATCGCTGGACTCCCACATGGCCAACCAGTTTGAGTCCCAGACCCAGTGGCTTGAAAATCAACCCTTGGGCATGTGCATGCGTGTGTGCATGCATGCTGAAGATACCTAGGAAGAAGGGATAGCAGCTTGGCCCTTCCCCAAGGGGTGATTTCTCACTCTCCCTCTCACTGTCTGTCTACGGTGAGTACACATGCCCTAAAGCAAAAACCTCAAAAAAAATTTTAAATAATTGAACATTTTATTTATTTTTTCATGATTTACTGGGCACTAAACTTGAAACGTTTGAGTCAGCCATGTGGGATCCAGCGCCTTAACCACCACAACACCTGCTGACCCAGAAAGAAATCAATTTCAATAAAATAAATTCCCAAGGTCCTCTGGATAAATGGAGGAGCCAGAGTTTGTCTACCAGATTATATTTTGTTCAAACGTCCAATCACTTCTGTGCAGTTCTTCAACAGGTCTAGACCTTTGCCTTTTCTCTTCCATGAGATACCTTGATTTATTGTTACCTGCTAAGACACTTGAATAGGTTTCAAAGCTATGGAGAAATGTCTAATTAAAAAGAACTTGGTAAACTTTTTAGATGAAGAGTCCAACGTGAATTGAGCGTCATGTCTTGCTCTGCTTGTTAACTAACTTCATTTCCTGGTAGCTAATGAAAGTGTTTTAGTTTTCATATGACTACCCGTTCAGTTCTTCAGACAGAGCTACCCTAAGTCTAGTTGACACTACTAAACAATTTATATGAGCTACCCATTTGAGCCTCCCAACAAACCCCTAGGATAGTCTTTATCCCCATTTTATAGATAATGAAATTAAGAGGTAGAGATCACATTGCTCATACACCGTGAAACAGATTAGAATCCTGGATATCAAAGCTTTTGCCCTAACAGGACCGTTTTTCTAGAAACAGTTTTACACACGGCTATAGCAGTTGCCTTAGTGCTGTAGTTCTGCCCCTGGAAAGTTGAATCCATCTCACAGCGAATGTTATAACAGACATTTTCACATGCTTTATGTCGTTTGGCGAGTTTCAATGGATAGTCACTGAAAAAAGCCAGTGTTCATGCTTGAAATCTCATGGTTTAGTGAGTAACCACAGTTGTTTAGAACTTCTAAGGGGTAGTGTTTGCATAAATGAAGACAAGTACTGTTCAAAGATGTAGTTGACAGTAGGTTTAAGATACAGATGTGAGAATTGTTACAAAAGGTACTGAATGATCAGACCACTCCTTCCAATCCGGCCATTGTGCAGTTACAGTTACTGGAGACTCTGGTTATCCAGCTGCCCTGCAGTAGAAAAGGCTGGGCCAAGGCTGTCAGAAGCTGGGACAGAACAGGTCTCTGTTAGCAGTGGATGGACAGCCAAGAAGTACAGGAACTGGACAGAGGGTGGGAGAGTTGCAGGGAGGTGCTGCCAAGTATGGCTCGACAGTTCTTTTTTTAAACTTGCCAGTGCAGGACATGCTAAGTTAAAGCATCTGAACTGTTGCTTAGCTACTGCAACACACAATCTCAAGTACTCAACTTAATGAATACCTGGATCACGTCTTAAATGCCCAAAGAACTCTGTACAAAAAAGAAGCAAAACTACACAGCTAATGATTAAGACTTGTACACGGGCTTTTTATAGAAGTGGAATGAAGAGAATTAATGTTAACTAGGAAAAGCTGTTTTACAAACATCACCAGATTTCTTGTCCGAAAGATGGTAATAAGTCCCCACCTCTGGTGGGTCTGTAGTAAAGCACTGAACAGACTGTAGAAGGCAGCCCTTCATGGTTCAAGAGCAACACATTGCTGGGGATTCATGGGGCAGAGTTTTTATTTTGAGCTTTGAGTTCAGCCCTGGACTGCGATTTGGGACAACTGACTAGCTTCTTCTGCTCATTTACCTTCTCAGTCAAAGTACTATGACGGGGGACCAGCAGTTAGCGTAATGGCTATGTCGCTGGACTCCCACGTAGTCGACCGTGGTTCGAGTCCCTGACCTGGCAGCTTAAACTCACGCCAGGCGCCTGTGCGTGCGTGCCCAAGATCCCGAGAGGAGAATTGAGGAGAAGGGATTGCGGCATGGCCATCCCCCCTGGGGAGTGATTTCTCGCTTTCTGTCTCTCTGTCTCTCTCTGTCTTTCTGGCGAGTGCACATGCCCTATAGCTAAAAACCTCTCCAAAAAAAGAAAGAAAAAAAAAGTACTATGGAGGGAAGAAAAATCGAGCATTACTCTCTCCCTCTACCCAAAGAGCTCTCTGATTTGATAATATAAGCAAAAGAAAGTATAGCTTATGTAGTGTGTCCATATTTGTGTTTCTCTTTTTCTTCTGTCAGATTGTCAAGCTGGAGAATACAGTAATATTTATCAAGCACCAGGATCGTATCGTAAGTGGTCAACTCCCCCATTTTTCTAGAACAATTCTAGTTAATGACTTCTAGGCATAATTATTCATAGAATTCCCTTTGCATCCTCAAAAGTGTTGTGGTTTTAAGGGTAAATTCTAATATTAAAAAAAAAAATACCAGTGAAGATTTTTTGTGTTTATTTCCTAAGAGAAAAAATAATGTCCTAAAAGATGTAGTAAGGCTCGCCCCATAGCTTAATGGATAAGTGCTATGTGAAGGGAGCCAGAGCCCACATGGCCTACTGCAGTTCAAATACTGCCCCTGGGAGCTTGAAAACTTCACTGGTGCACGTGCATGTGTGTCCCAAGTTCTGATGGGATGGAGAAATGGAGTAAAAAGAGACTAGCATGACCAGCCTCCGTAGAGGGATATTTTCTTTCTTTCTCGCTGACACGCCATTAAAAGAAATTTAAAAAAAAAAAAAAAAAGAAATTTGGGGGGGGCGAGGTTTTTGCTATAGGGAATGTGCACTCACCAGAATGACACAGAGAAACAGAAAGCGAGAAATCACCCCCGGGGGGATAGCTATGCAGCAATCCCTTCTCCTCCATTCTCTCGGGATCTTGGGCACGCACACACATGTGCCCAACGTGAGTTTAAGCCACCCGGTCTGGGACTCGAACCACAGTTGACTACATGGGAGTCCAGGAACACAGCCATTACACCAACTGCTAGTCTTGAAAGAAATTAAACTTTTTAAAAGATAACTTAGGGACTGATGGCGGCACTGTGGTAAAAGTCGACACACTACAGGACTGACCTTTAGGGGAAGGTTCTGGGTTTGCCCATGATCTGGAGCTGCATGAGTCAGGGTGAATTGTGGCATCAAGATCCAGTTGGGTGTGCTGTTCTCTCTTCACGGAAGAAAGAATAAGCCGTGTTTTAGTATAGAAGCTAACCTTTGAGTCATGTATATTAGTTACAGTGTTGCTCGTACTGCATCTTATAAAGGTGGAGAGAAATATTCAAGTTACATTTTTTGCAGCCACATAATCTTCAGTTAAAAAAAAAAAATCCCAATGGCAAGAAAGCACATTCCAGTCCCAGAACAGGAAGACTCACTCTTGGATGCTAAAGAAGCTAGGTAGAGAAGGAGGGATGAGAATATGGTTTTCTACTTTTCTGGGCATCTGGGCATCTCTCCAAAACTTTCTGCCTCAGGGCTTCAATTGTATCTTTTTTTTTTTTTCCTGAGAGGTTTTTGCTATAGGGTGTGTGTGCTCTCCAGAAAGAAAAAGAGAGACAGAAAGCGAGAAATCACCCCCCAGGGGGATGGCCACGTCACAATCCCTCCTCCATTCACCTTCCAAGATCTTGGGCACTCTTGCACATGTGCCTGGCGTGAGTTTAAGCCTCCAGGTCCGGGACTCAAACCACCATCGACTACATGGGAGTCCAGCGGTGTAACCATTACGCCATCTGCTGGCCCCAATTGTATTTTTCCCCCTAAGTCAGAATGCAATTTCCCTTAAAGCTCCAAGGTTTTATTTTCCACCAACTTTAACCTCACAAACTGAGTAGCACCAAAAATTATGTCCAGTTTTGCGGGTCTCTGGCTGTTGCATACAAACATTACCAAATCTGTGGTAGGATTGCATTTCATTTCTTCCAGCATGGGATTGACCTGCCTGTTTCTAACTTACACTAATGGGGGACAGGGAGGGACTAGTGAATGATTTCATAGGTCAAACTTCAATGAGGGCCCAGCAGGTGGCATGGTGGTTAAGGTGCTGGAATTCCCACATGGCTGTCCACAGTTCGAGTCCCGAATTTGGTGGCTTGCTTTCTCCCTCTCCCTCTCTCTGTCTCTCTTCCTCTGGCAAAACTCATGTGAAAAAATAATAAATAATTTTAAAAAAATAACAACTATTAAAAAAAAACTTTAATGGCAGGGAATAAATGCCAAAAATGTGTGAAACCACTTCAGGAATATCTGTTGACTGGAGTAGAAGTTATCTACTTTTGGGTATTTGTGGCACATTTTTGAATAAGAAAACTAATGACTCTCCTGTAAGGATGAAATGGCTCAGGGCTTATCACACTAGTATTCCTCAGGCTTTTGAGCAGAATATCTACTTCCAGGACCAAGTACTCTCATCTAGTTAATACGGCACAGTTCCTGCATGTTGCAAAGAAGAATTTGCCTTTGATACTATCTTGATGTTAGAGCTCCCTCTTCACTCCTACTGTTTGCCTCCTGCCCCTCACAATCTGTCCTTTTTTTGAGAGGTTTTTGCTATAGGGCGTGTGCGCTCGCCAGATAGACAGAGAGAGACATAGAGACAGAAAGCGAGAAATCACCCCCCAGGGGGGATGGTCACGCCGCAATCCCTTCTCCTCTGTTCTCCTCTCGGGATCTTGGGCACGCACACGCGCCCAGTGTGAGTTTTAAGCCACCGGGTTCGGGACGCGAATCGCGGTCAACTACATGGGAGTCCAGCAGCATAGCCATTACGCTAACTGTTGGTTCCCAACAATCTGTCCATGTTTTAAAAAAGTATATGGAGAGACCAGCAGGTGGTGTGGTGGTTAAGATGCTGGACTTCCACATGGCTATCTATAGTTTCAGGCCTAGATCTGTAGCACCTGCTCATCCTCACATCCTGGCAGACATTGCAATAAAAGAATATGTCCCTAGTTTGTGGTAAAAATCAATTTTGCACATTGACCACAATTTTATTTTTATTTATTTATTTATTTTTTGGAGAGGTCTCTGCTACAGGGCGCATATGCGCACCAGAAAGAGACAGAGAAACAGAAAGCGAGAAACCCCACCCCTGGGGGGAGATGGCCATGCCGTGATCCCTTCTCCTCCATTTTCTCGGGATCTTAGGCATGCACGCACACGCACCCAGTATGAGTTTAAGCCACCGGGTCCGGGACTCAAACTGCGGTTGACTACATGAGAGTTCAGCGATGTAGCCATTATGCCGTGTGCTGGTCCCTGTTTTAATTTTTTTAATTGCCAGAGGGTACATGCACTTGCCAGAGAGAGACAGAAAGAGAGAGAAACCCCCAAAGGGACCAGCAGATAGAATAATGGTTACATCGCTGGACTCCCACATAGTTCACCACGGTTGGAGTCCCAGACATGTCCTCATGCCAGGAGGACAATGGAGAAGGGATTGTGGTATGGCCATCCACACTGGGGAGTTCTCGTTTTCTGTCTCTCTGTTTCTGACTCTCCAGCAAATGCACGTGCCCTATAGCAAAAATCTCTCTAAAAAAGAAAACACCCCCTAATGGGGCTTGGTCACTTTGCAACCTCCATCTTGTCAGGATTTTGGGTGAGTGTGTGCGCACACATACACACACACCTGATATATTTTTTCAAGCTGCCATGTCCAGGACTAAAACCACAGTTGGCCACATGGGATCCAGCTTCTTTAACCAGTAGGCTATGGGGCTAGCCCTTGACTACAGTTTAGTGATATATCTTTTCTCTGATTAGTCTATTAAGTTGGAACACTGGTTGTGAGGTTAGAAGAGGACCAGCTCTCTGACATCACTTTGCATAGAAAATGAAGCCTTGGGAACCAGCAGTTAGCGTAATGGCTATGTTGCTGGACTCCCACATAGTCGACCGCAGTTCGCGTCCCGGACCCGGTGGCTTAAAACTCACGCTGGGCACATGTGCGTGCGTGCCCAGGATCCCGAGAGGAGAATGGAGGAGAAGGGACTGCAGCGTGACCAACCCCCCTGGGGGCCGATTTCTCATTTTCTGTCTCTATGTCTCTCTCTGTCTGTCTGGCGAGCGCACGCGCCCTATAGTGAAAATCTCTCCAAAAAATAAAAAAGAAAAAGAAAGAAAGTGAAGCCTCAAAATGCTCCATGTTTAAATACCCATTTTTTAAAAAATAATTATTTTATTTTTTAACTTTTACTTATTTATTTTAATTTGACCAGAGAGGAACAGACTGAGAGAGAGAGAGAGAGAGAGAGAGTGAGAAAGTAAGTTGCCAGGTCTGAGACTCAAACCACAGTTAGCCATGTGGGAGTCCAGTGCCCTCAATCACCATGCCGCCTGCTGGCCCCTAAATATCCATTTTCTACCTTTGCCTTTTGCACAGTGTACTTGGCAATCACTTCTGACTTATTCATCAGGAAAGTCATTCTCAGACAACTGTTTTTGCATAATAAAATACATACTAGCACTGTGGGGGAGTGCATGGGTGGAAGAGGGAAACAACTGAGAAGGGGTAAATGGAGGACTCGGTAGAGTCTGGTAATCGTCTGCTGGGATGCGTCTTAATGCATTATTGCATTGTTAACAGAAATACCTGAGGCAGGGCGAATTATAAAGAAAGAAACGTAATAACTCACAATTCTGGTGGCTAGAAAATTCAAGAGTATCACAAAAGACACAGACCTTTTAGCAGAGCATGGTCTATATCCATGTGGTTTCCTGCATCTGGTCTTATTTCCTCTGCTTATATACCCACTGTAACTCAGTCATAGAAGCCCCACTCTAACAACATCATACCGAAGGCCCCATCTTTCCATCCCATAACAGGTTCTGTTTTCACCCTTTTAATCCTATCACATGAATTTGGGGAACATATTCAAACCATAGTTGGGAAGGCAGACTATACACGAGTATTCATTTTATTTAACTCCAGAGAATGTAATACTCTTTTGTGTATAAAATGTCCATGTTTTTGGGACCAGCAGTTAGCATTATGGCTATGTCACTAAACTCCCATGTAGTCGACTGCAGTTTGAGTCCCGGACCCAGTCCATGTGTGCCCAAGATCCCGAAAGGAGAATGGAGGAGAAGGGATTGCAGTCTGGCCATGTCCCTGGGGGTTGATTTCTCGCTTTCTATCTCTCTGTCTCTCTCTGTCTTTCTGGCAAGTGCACGCGCCCTATAGCAAAAACCTCTCAAAAAAAAAAAAAGGGAACCAGCAGTTAGCGTAATGGCTACATCGCTGAACTCCCACGTAGTCGACCGCAGTTCGCGTCCCGGACCCGGTGGCTTAAAACTCACGCTGGGCACATGTGCGTGCGTGCCCAGGATCCCGAGAGGAGAATGGAGGAGAAGGGACTGCAGCGTGACCAACCCCCCTGGGGGGCGATTTCTCAATTTCTGTCTCTATGTCTCTCTCTGTCTGTCTGGCGAGCGCACGCGCCCTATAGTGAAAATCTCTCCAAAAAATAAAAAAGAAAAAGAAAGAAAGTGAAGCCTCAAAATGCTCCATGTTTAAATACCCATTTTTTAAAAAATAATTATTTTATTTTTTAACTTTTACTTATTTATTTTAATTTGACCAGAGAGGGGCAGAGAAAGAGAGCGAGACAGAGACATAGAGAGAGAGAAAGTGAGAAAGCAAGTTGCCAGGTCTGAGACTCAAACCACAGTTAGCCATGTGGGAGTCCAGTGCCCTCAATCACCATGCCGCCTGCTGGCCCCTAAATATCCATTTTCTACCTTTGCCTTTTGCACAGTGTACTTGGCAATCACTTCTGACTTATTCATCAGGAAAGTCATTCTCAGACAACTGTTTTTGCATAATAAAATACATACTAGCACTGTGGGGGAGTGCATGGGTGGAAGAGGGAAACAACTGAGAAGGGGTAAATGGAGGACTCGGTAGAGTCTGGTAATCGTCTGCTGGGATGCGTCTTAATGCATTATTGCATTGTTAACAGAAATACCTGAGGCAGGGCGAATTATAAAGAAAGAAACGTAATAACTCACAATTCTGGTGGCTAGAAAATTCAAGAGTATCACAAAAGACACAGACCTTTTAGCAGAGCATGGTCTATATCCATGTGGTTTCCTGCATCTGGTCTTATTTCCTCTGCTTATATACCCACTGTAACTCAGTCATAGAAGCCCCACTCTAACAACATCATACCGAAGGCCCCATCTTTCCATCCCATAACAGGTTCTGTTTTCACCCTTTTAATCCTATCACATGAATTTGGGGAACATATTCAAACCATAGTTGGGAAGGCAGACTATACACGAGTATTCATTTTATTTAACTCCAGAGAATGTAATACTCTTTTGTGTATAAAATGTCCATGTTTTTGGGACCAGCAGTTAGCATTATGGCTATGTCACTAAACTCCCATGTAGTCGACTGCAGTTTGAGTCCCGGACCCAGTCCATGTGTGCCCAAGATCCCGAAAGGAGAATGGAGGAGAAGGGATTGCAGTCTGGCCATGTCCCTGGGGGTTGATTTCTCGCTTTCTATCTCTCTGTCTCTCTCTGTCTTTCTGGCAAGTGCACGCGCCCTATAGCAAAAACCTCTCAAAAAAAAAAAA
>NW_006160211.1:6053822-6054106 GCF_000334495.1 Tupaia belangeri chinensis
CCATGGCTCCCCTCGAGCTCCCCGGGGGGATGGCCACACCACACCACAATCCCCTCTCCTCCATTCTCTTTTCGGGATTCTGGGTACATACACACACGCTCCCAGCCTGAGTCTAAGCCGCCGAGTCTTGGACTTGAACTGCGGCCAACTATGTGGGAGTCCAGCAACATAACCACTATGCCATCTGCTGGTCCCTAAATAAGTAATTCTTTTTTTTTTTTAGATTGTGCCATAAGTTTTTTTTTTTTTTTTTTTTTATTTTTTATTTTTTCCCTTATTTCATT
>NW_006160211.1:6055324-6060377 GCF_000334495.1 Tupaia belangeri chinensis
CTCCCGCCACCGCCTTGGCGCGGGGCCGGGGTGGGGATGCGCTGAGCCCGGGAGGGCCATGGCGCGGGGCCCGGGGAATAAGTAATTCTTTAGAAAATATTTTTTTTTAAAAATATATAGACCTGAGCACCTAATAGTGAAAGGAATCTCAAGCTTCATTCAGATTCTCTTTGAGAAAGGTAGACGTAACTTTGGTGGTGACTGATTTCTGCGGCATGTGACATTAGCATAAGGACAGGCCCATCTTCAGTGTTTTTCCTTCATGTCAATGGCTGGAAATCTCAATATTTTAGGAAACAGTGGTCATTAAGAACACAAGAACACGAAGGGTTTTCCCTTTGGCCTGCTCAGTCTAATGTTCGGTCCAACAGTGGCACTGAGAGATGTTTTTGTGAATGAGCATAATTGAGTCATAAATCCAGCATGCCAAACCCAGCACTAGACAGATGACTAGGTGATTATAAAGCATTTGATTATACCAGGTGTTGTTAGGGCCATTACAAAAAGAATCACAGAATAAGTATTGCCGCACAAACACAAGGGATAATAGGAATGATTTTTTTTTTTATTGTCCTATTAGGGTAAGTGGAGAAAAATGAGAAAAAACATAATTAAAGAGGATTGGGACAGTATAGTACAGAGGTAAAGCGCACAGATGTGCTTAAATCCTAGCTCCACTGCTTACTATAGCAGATATACAACTTGGGTGAGTTACTTCACCTTTTGGCGCCTTCACTTATTCAGCTGCAAAATGAGGATTACAGTAATACCTAGCTCCAGAGAGTTGTGAGAATTTTAAAAAGTAATCTGTGTAAAGCACGTAATGCCTGACAGCATATGTGAGTTTATCCCGGGAGCAGGAAGCCATTTTTCTAGGTGTGTTTATGGACCTTTTTGAGTGTTTTGGTCCAGCAGAGGAAACCAAGGTGAAAGGACATTTTCATTCAGTGTGATGTTACTGATGCAGGAGGCACAGGTGACTCCAGGGACACCCAAAGACCACCTCGTAGTCCAATAGCAATCCTGCTCTGGATGCTAATGGTGTGTCAGACAGTCTCTCAAGGGCTTTCATCACATTCTCATTGAGTCCTCACAACAATTAAGGAGGGGGTACATTCAAGGTCTGTGGAGTGTAGAGAGTTGTTTTTCTTTGTGATGTAGGACTTCAAGGCATTTCAGATAAAGGCCTATCTTGGAGAAAGAGGGTCAAGAGAGAACGTCTGTCCTCACCTCAAACTACTTTGTCCCTGGCCTTGTTTTCCAAATCAAATCCATACTCTGTTTGAAAGCAGTTAACTTTGCAGATGGGTTAGGGAAACGGCAAGCAGCAGACCCAGGTATGTGAGTGTCTGAGCTAGCTGTGTTGCCAACATTCCAGAGCACGGCTCCACCCTGGGACAGCTTTCCGTGCATCATTCCCAATGACGTCAGCAGCATACCCATGAACACAACCGAGTTCTTGGCTGCCCACAGTTGCACCGTTCCTTCTTGTTGGGAGTACACATGGGCTATTCATTACAGTCTCAGGCCCACCAGGAACTCTGACCATCTGTATTCAAAAGGAGAGCACAGCTTTCCCAGGCTCGGGTGACAAGAGAGGCTTTAGCTTGCGTGCAGTGATGTCAACCGCTACTCTGAAGGGGGAACAGGTAAGAAGCCTATCTTAGAATAAGTACTGGAGGAACATGAGCCTTGAACAAAGGCAGCTGAGAATACTTTTGACCTAGGACAAAGAAAGACAGAACAATCTTAAGATAAATGAGCAAAAATATTTCAGCAGCTAGATTTTTCAGTCATTCAACTGGTATTTAGTGATCACTTACTCTGTGCCAGGGACTGGAATCCAATATTGAAGTAGACAGTTTCTACCCTTGTGTAGCTCATGAGCTAGAGAAGAGACAACCATGAGATAATATAAATTACACTTACAGTAAGTGATGGAGATAAAGTATTGGGTTGTTGGAAAAGTCATGGTGCATTTTTGCATAGAAAAACATGTCTTGGGAACCAGCAGATTGCATAATGGTTACATCACTGGACTCCCACATAGTTGAATGCGGTTCATCTTCTGGCTTAAAAGTCATTTCGGACACATGTATGTGTGTGCCCAAAATCCCAAGAAGAAAATGGAGGAAAAGGGATTGAGCTGTGGCCATCCCTTGGGGGGTAATTTCTGGCTTTCGGTCTCTTTGGCAAGTGCACGCACCCTATAGCAAAAATCTCTCAAAAAAAAAAAAAAGAAAAGAAAAGAAAGTCATGTCATGACTTTTCCGACAACCCAACATGTGTAGGCATACAAAAAAAAAAAAGAGAGAGAGAGAGAGAGAAGGAAGGAAGGAAGGGAGGGAGAAAGGAGAGAGAGGAAGAAAGAAAGAGAAAAAAAGAAAAGAGAAGAGAAGAAGAAAAGAGAAAAGAAAAAAGAAAAAAAGAAAAGAAAAGAAAAGAAAAAAGTGGGAGTCAAGAAAAGCTCACCAGAGGAAATGACATCTGAGCTACCATCTGAGTGAAGAGCAGGGTGTAGGCAAGAGACAGCTTGGGAATGGTGCTAGGGAGACAATGCAAGAGGGGAAGAAAGAGATAATGGGCATGCACGGAGGTGTGTGTCTGAAGCCGGGTCTCTACCTCCATGCCACAAGTGCTGGGCAAGGACGTGGAAGGGAGCATGAGTGGGCAAGAGACCCACGGTTGGCTCTGTTTCTGTTCCTGTGTTCTATTTGATTAACTTAGCAGTTCTCCTATTCGCGAATACAGAGGGCTCCTGTGAACTCAGTTTAGAGTTTTTATATCGACTCTCCAGGGTAACTGTGCCAGGTTGATTCAGCAGTCTGAGTTCCCTGGGGTCCTATTAGGCATTCTTTCCAGCCTGGTAATTGAAAAAGTCTCCTTTTTATAATCTTAGTGTCTTTCAAAGTGCCTGACTATGCAGCAGTCTCTAAAGCATTTGTGAAGAATTGGTCTCAGCACTGTCTTATTTAGAGGATGGGCGTATTCCTGGATATATCCAAATGATATATTAGAAAAACACTTCATTGAATAATTTGGTTAGCTCATACACGTACCTCAAGTAACTTCAAATCCCCTATCTGTCTTCTTGTTACAGGTTTTTGGGTTTGTTTGTTTGTTTGTTTGTTTTTCTAGCCCAGAAATGCAGAATGCTTATACCTTATAAAAGGTACACAAGGGGGCCAGCCAGTGGTTGGGGCAGCTGGATCTCACATGGTTGACTACATGATGTGCAGTTCGAGTCCCAGACATGGTAGCTTGAAAAAAACACTAGTCAGGTATGCATGTGTGTCCAAGATATTGAAAGGGAAATGAGGAGGAATTGTGAGGTGACCATCTCCCCTGGGGTTACTTTCTTGTTTTCCCTCTCTCCTGCTAGAATGCACCCTATAGCAAAGTTTTTAAAAAATGAAAATAAAAAAGATGCACAAGGGAATTTCACTTTAGCAGTTCAGTTTAGGGCTTCAGAGTAAACATTTATACTCAGGGTCAGCAGGTGGTATAGTGGTTAAGGACTCTCACATGGCCAACTGGATCCTGCGGCTTGAAACTCATGCTGGGTGCATGAACATGCATGCCCAGAATCCCAAGAAGAGGATAGAGAAGGGATTACAACATGGCCACACACACCCCCCAACTCCCCTCCGCTGAGGGTGATTTCTCACTTTCTCTCTCTCTCTGGTGAACACACATGCCCTATAGCAAAAATTAAAAAAAAAAAAAAAAAAAAAAAAAAAACCTTGGGTGAGTCCTTTCACTGCTTTGTATTCCCATTTCCTCATCTCTAGGATGGAGAAGTTAAACTAGAACTAGGTATTTGTATGACTCCTCCCAGGTCTCACCTGCTCTGTCATGCCTGTCTTTATGGTTTTCCCAAAGAGCGTAAAGACCGAGGAGCCTCTGTGAAATGTCCGGTAGGGCGACGACTTCCCTGTGAATCTGATGGGATGTATTCAGGGAAATATACTGAGACTAAGAGCAGCATCATTAAATGACTAAAAAAGAAAATCATGAACTTTGGATGCCTTTTGTAGTAGTTTTCTTTTCCGACTATAAATGTAATGCAAGTTATTTGTAGACATTTTAGAAAACAGACTCCGAAGAAAGCATTAACACAGCAGGCTGCGTTGCTTAGACCTTGTACATCTTCAAGAGATGTTTGATTAATCCTTGGCCAACCACTGAGGATGTGGCCCTTACAGGGTTCTTCATGTTAATGATTGATGATTTTGTTATATGCACCTGGAACAATGAGCCATGGCATACTGGTTTGCCAGGTTGCTTTCTGCAAACTCAAGGTTAATGATGTGCACCTGGTTTCATTGTTGGGTCCTGAATCTGGATTGCCATGGTTGTTTGCACAATAGGTTATACCTATGTGATCAGCTCCCCATAAAAGCCTCGGACACTGAGACTGAACAGATTTCCATGAGCAAAGACATTCCACGCCCATCTCTGGAGTTAAGTGCTAGAGAGAGTACTCCTGGGAAGGAGCACATTGGAAGCTTATGTTGAACCTCCCCTGGACCAAATTGATGCATATCTTTTTCCTG
Organism: Tupaia belangeri chinensis; assembly: GCF_000334495.1. NCBI lineage: Eukaryota > Metazoa > Chordata > Mammalia > Scandentia > Tupaiidae > Tupaia > Tupaia belangeri. The sequence goes on from NW_006160211.1 coordinate 6,059,881, forward strand.
CTGCTTTTGCTATGAATGCTTAACTATAATAAATCTTAGCAGTGATCCTAGAACCTACTAGAATCTTCTGGATCCTTCTAGTAAGTCATTGAACGAAATACCAACATCAAAAAAGAAAATACGGGCCAGCCAGTGGCATGGTGGTTAAGGTGGCTGGATCCCACATGGCTGACATGGTTTGAGACCCAAACCCAGTGATTTGACAAACCAAGTGTATGTTTATGCATGCCCAAAATCCAGAAAGAAGGGAGAAACAGAGGGGAAAGGATTGCAGCATGACCACCCAAGGGGGTGCTTTCTCACTTTCTCTCTCCCTGGCAAGCATACATGGCTCTCTGACAAATTACAAAAAAAGAAAGAAAGAAAGAAAGAAGAAAGAGGAAGGAAGGAAGGAAGGAAGGAAGGAAGGAAGGAGAAAGAAAGAGGAAAGAAAGAAAGAAAGAAAGAAAGAAAGAAAGAAAGAAAGAAAGAAAGAAAGAAAGAAAGAAAGAAAGAAA
>NW_006160211.1:6060419-6061017 GCF_000334495.1 Tupaia belangeri chinensis
GAAAAGAAAAGAAAAGAAAAGAAAAGAAAAGAAAAGAAAAGAAAAGAAAAAAGAAAAGAAAAGAAAAGAAAACCTATCCCAGCCTCTGTGGCACAACTGGTAGTGTAGTGGACTACAGAAGTGGAAGCCACATACCAACCACAGTGCAAGTCCCTGAGCCTAGTCAACCTGAAACCACACTGGAAGACTGGAGGAAGGGGATCACAGCATGAGAGAGCCCTGTGGAGGGAGGGTGCTTCTCTCTTTCTCCCATGCTCACACACTCTATCATAAACTCTAAGAAAACAAGTGAACCCAAATCCCTCTATCTAGAGAAAACTATTTGCTTAGTTTTTTTTTTAAATTTTTTTTAATTTTTTTATTTTTTATCATCATATCTTCTTCATATTACATTGGATTACATATAACTTTACAGTGTATTACATTGTTTATTCAAAAGGGAATGCCATGCACGTCAGTCAGTACAGAGACATTAATCTCCCCACTTCAACATTCCATATCTTTTCTGTTTTCCCCAATCATTATCTTTATTATTCTAATTATTTTTATAAAACAGTCAATTGCTATTTCTCGTTTTGCTTGTAAAAATACTTTGCCC
>NW_006160211.1:6061678-6071037 GCF_000334495.1 Tupaia belangeri chinensis
GCCGCGGCGGCCGCGCGCCGGGCTGCTTAGTTTTAAAATAGGTTTTGGGGCTAGCTAGGTGGTGCAGCATTAATATGCTGTTCAAGCAATGCTGGATCCACGTGGAAGATTGGGGGTTGGTTTTCAGATCTGTCTGTACATACTGATCACGTGTGCCCACGGCCCTGGCTAGCTGGGAAGGGCTCTTTCTCTCTCACACACACATGCTCTTTCTCATGAAAGAAATAAACTTTTAAAAATAGGATTTGACCAACTAAATCATCCTGCCAAAATCCTCCTACATTGCTAGAAAGCAAATACAATTACCAATTAAACTGATGACAGAAAGTTGTGGACTGAGGATTAAATTTTGCAGAAGCCCCATAATAAGACTTAAAGAATAGTTTTACCATTAAAATGAGTATCAAAATTTACTGAACTTTGCTTTCATGACATAGTAATAGTTTCATCTATGATGTCCTTAATTTGGAACATCCTCCCCTTTTTTTTTGGCCATAGGCCATGGGCACTCACTGGAGAGAGAGAGGGAAAGTGAGAAATCACCCCCAAGGGGGGACGGTCACGCAGCAATCCCTTCTCCTCCATTCTCCTCTCAGGATTGTGCATGCATGCACAGGTGCCCAGTGTAATTTGCAAGCTGCCAGGTTCAGGATTTATCTGTGGAGCTGGCCATGTGGGATCCAGTGCTTAACTACATGTCAGCCCTGGAACCCAACTTTTATTCTTGATTGATTTCTACAGGAAGAGAAAACACGCTTTATAAGACATGGCTTTGTTGGGACCAGCAGATGGCATAATGGCTATGTCTCTGGACTCCCATGTAGTTGATTGCAGTTCGAGTCCCAGACCCGGTGGCTTAAAACTCACGCCAGACGCATGTGCATGTGTGCCCAAGATCCTGAGAGAGAATAGAGGAGAAGAGATTGTGGTGTGGCCATCCCCCCTAGGGGATGATTTCTCGCCTTTTGTCTCTCTGTCTCTCTCTGTCTCTCTGGCAAGTGCTTGCGCCCTGTAGCAAAAACCTCTCCAAAAATAATAATAATAATAAACTAAAAAAAAAAAAAAAGACATGACTTTGTAATATCCCCAGGAGCAGCTTCCAAGGAAAACTGAGACAGTCTACGCTTGAGCGTTTGGAGAGGCAAAGCTGGGGGAAGAAGTGAGCTGAACTAACCTGCCTTAGTCTGTAAATTACCTTTCTGTTACACTCCCCGAATAGTAACTGCCAACATTTATGAAGTACTCACTCTGTGCCCGGTACTATTCTAAGCACATGTTTCTCTTCTTAATCTTCACAACAGCCTATGCAGTAAATGCTAGTATTTTCTGTTACACAAATGAAGAAACTAAGGCTAAGCATGATTAAAGTTCATGAAGTTTGTAAGTGAGGCATGGTTACTATACTATGTGTCCTTTTATGTTTATGGAAATAAGATATCGCTGATATGAAATATATAAAATATAAAAATATATGTTTTGGAGTCAGGTTTCGTTGGGTTGTTGGGAAAGTCATGACGCGTTTTTGCACAGAAGAACATAGAAAAATACATCATGACTTTCCCAATGGTGTAATATATTAGTCAGGGTTCTCCAGAGAAACAGAATGAATGGAACACACACACACACACACACACACACACACTCATTTTAAGGAATCAGTTCTCCCTGTTGTGGGGACTGATAAGTCTGAAATCTGAAAAGCAGGTCAACATGCTGGAAATTCAGAGAACATTTAATGTTGCCATCTTTTCTTTTCTTTTCTTTTCTTTTCTTTTCTTTTCTTTTCTTTTCTTTTCTTTTCTTTTCTTTTCTTTTCTTTTCTTTTCTTTTCTTGTTTTCTTTACCCTCCCTTTAATTTTTGGAGGGCGTATGTGCTGACCAGAGACAGAGATACAGAGAGCAGAAGAAAGCACCCCTAATAGGTCATGGTCACACTGCAATCCCTTGTCTTCCATTTCTCCACCCTGTTGGATTTGGGACATGATGCTCATGCACCCAGTGTATTTTTCAAGCCACTGGGCCTGGGATTTGAACCAAAAGTTGACCCTGTGGGAATCTGTCTCTTTTAGCCACTAGGATATGAGCTGGCCCTTTTCTTCCTTCCTTCCTTTTTTCCTCTTCCTCCCTCCCTCCCTTTGTCTCTTCCTTCTCTCTTTCTCTCTCTTTTTCTCTCTTTCCTTTCTTTTTTATGCCAGAGGGTACATGTGCATCTGTCAGAGAGAAACGTGGGGCCTAGTCATGCCATGATCCTTTTAAAAAAAATGCTATAGGACATGAGAGAGAACATTAGTGAGGGGAGGGTGAGAAAGTCCTGAAGGGGCATGGCCACAGCACAGTCCCTCCTCCTTCATTCTCCTCTTGGGATTTTGGGCACACATGCACAAGTGCCAGGTGTGTTTTTCAGGCTGCCAGGTCAGGGACTTGAACTGCTCAGTCAGCCATGTGGGAACTAGCTGCCTTAACTACCATGTAATCCTTTTTCTTCCAATTTTCATCCCATTAGGATTCTGGGCATGCAAATATAGGTATCCAATGAAATTTTCAGTCATTGGTCTGGGATTCAAACCTTGGTCAGCTGTGGATCTGACTTCCTCTGCGCAAGACTTAAACACCGTACTATGGCTGGACGATGTTGCGCTCCTACGTCCAAATTTGCAGCCTAGAAATTCACACAGGGTTTCTACATTGGAATCCTGAGACAGAATTCTTTCTTCTTCAGGAAACCTGCCTTTGTCCTTAAGGTCTTTAACTAACTGGATGAGGCCAATCTGGATTATGAAGAATAATCTACTTTACTCAAAGTCTACTGATGTGTGTGTGTGTGTGTGTGTGTGTGTGTGTGTGCATAGCAAAGCGGGGAGTTTATTAGCAAAGTGGGGAATTTATTAAAGGAGAGGGAAGGAAAAACAGAGCTCCTAAGATGGGAGGGGTCCCAGAAAATGAGTTGCCCCTGATTTAAATGTTAACCCCATCTTTAAAAAAAAAAAAAGAATTATTTATTGTCTTTTATTTGTTTATTGTTATTCTTCAATTTGACCAGAGAGAGCCAAAGAGAGAGGGAGACTTGAACTGTGATCAACCATGTTTTAACCACATCTTTAAAAAATCTTTACAGTAACATTTAGACTGGGTGCCATAGCCTAGCTATGTTGAAGAGAAGAGGAGAATGAACTCCCAAAAGTACTTTACTCAGGATTTGTAATAAACTCAAGATGAGCCTACTTCAAGTGAAAAGCAAGTTCCATGAGCTATTTCCTTATCCATTTCCATGCAAATGTGCCATTGGCCAGAAGAGGGCACTGCCTCCTACTTCTGTAACTGGCTGCATAGGAACCAGGAAAATGGAAGAGATTTTGATGAATCATTATCAATTAATCATTATTTTTCACAGCCCCTGATTTAGCTCAGCCCAACCTTTAGTAGAATAAATTCCTGTGAACTTTTAGTTTCTCTTTGGGACCAAAGCGCTTCATAAACAGTACTTAATGTGATGTTCAGTAATGCAGACATGGCATGATTTTGTGCTTTGGCATTCAAGATGCATTATAGTTGGTCCAACCAGGCAATCGAACAGTTTTTTTCCAGATGAGGCAAACTCAAACTGATGCTGGACAAAGGAAAAAGCTGGGACATTTAGCAGCTGCAAGAAGAAACTGGGAAGAAATCTGGACCTCCAGGCAGATGAAGAATCTCCTAGGGAAACAGGACAACTTTGGGAGTTGTTCACTGTGTCTGTGTTTGAGAGAGTAATTCCTCAGGCCCCTCTGGCAATATAACTGTGCCTAACAGAGCAGTTACTATAATCTGGGGATTCTTAATTGGAAATGGAAACTTACGTAAATGTAGTTATTCTTTAGTTCCCATTAATACTTTTAAAACTCCCTACTCTCCTTTGATTTTAATGACAGCTTACATTTGTGCAGCGTGAGTTTCTTTAGAGGGCTTTCCCATCCTACAGTAAATGGTAGAGCAGGTACTAATTATTTCTAACTCACAGAGGAGGAAACACGGAGGCTAAGAGGTTTGCTTCGACTCCCTTGGAAACCACAGGGACCATCAAAAACATGTTTCTGGGGCCGGCAAGTGGCATGGTGGTTAAAGGCGCTGGACTCCCACATGGACAACCACGGTTCAAGTCTCGGACCTGGTGGCTTGCTTTCTCACTTCCTCTCTCTCTCTGTCTCTCTCTGATCAAACTGGAAAAAAAATAATGATAATAATAATAAATAAAGTTAAATAAAATAATTCCAAAAAAAAAAACAAAAAAAAAAACGTTTCTGGGGGCCAGCCAATGGTGTGGTAGTTAAGGGACTGGATCCCATATGGCTGACTGAGTGGATCAAGTCCTGGACTTGGCGGTTGGGAAAATATCCCGAGCACATATGTGTGCATGCCCAAAATCCCAAAGGAGAATGGAAGAGAAGGGACTGTGGTGAGGGGTGCTGTCTCACTTTCCCTCGCTCTCTGTCTCTGTCTCTCTGGTAGGGCATGTGCCCTGTAACAAAACTAAAAACCGAAGTAACAGCAACAACAACAAAAACCCACATTCCTGGCCAGTAGCAAAAGCACAGTGACGACGCAATGCTCCATGGTGCTGGGCCCACATGGGAAATTCCCAGATTTGTGTCCTGGGGTTTCTGTGCACACTCTCGGTGTGAATGCCCACAATCCAGGCCAGCTACGGGGTGGGGCGCACACGAAAACCCTGTTGTGGGTGCCTCTTACTTTTTCTCTCTCTCCCTCTCCCTTTCATGAAAGAATAAACAAACCTAAAAAGAAAGCATTCTTAACTTTCATATACTATTTTCAGTATTTCCTAAAGCTGAATGTATTAATACACTGTGACCCAGAAATTCCACTTTTAGAAACATGTCCAACGAAATGCACACAAGACCCAAAAGAATATGTGAAAGACCAGCAGTTGGCGTAATGGCTATGTTGCTGAACTCCCATGTAGTCGACCGCGGTTTGAGTCCTGGACCCGGTGGCTTAAATTCACGCTGGGCGCGTGTGCATGCATGCCCAAGATCCCGAGAGGAGAATGGAGGAGAAGGGATTGCGGCATGGCCATCCTCCCTGGGGGGTGATTTCTCGCTTTCTGTCTCTCTGTCTCTCTCTGTCTTTCTGGCAAGCACATGCGCTTAAACAAACCTAAAAAGAAAGCATTCTTAACTTTCATATACTATTTTCAGTATTTCCTAAAGCTGAATGTATTAATACACTGTGACCCAGAAATTCCACTTTTAGAAACATGTCCAACGAAATGCACACAAGACCCAAAAGAATATGTGAAAGACCAGCAGTTGGCGTAATGGCTATGTTGCTGAACTCCCATGTAGTCGACCGCGGTTTGAGTCCTGGACCCGGTGGCTTAAATTCACGCTGGGCGCGTGTGCATGCATGCCCAAGATCCCGAGAGGAGAATGGAGGAGAAGGGATTGCGGCATGGCCATCCTCCCTGGGGGGTGATTTCTCGCTTTCTGTCTCTCTGTCTCTCTCTGTCTTTCTGGCAAGCACATGCGCTCTATAGCAAAAATCTATCAAAAAAAAAAAAGTGTAAAATCGTTCACAGAAGTACCATCTGTAATAGCCCAAACTGAAAACATGAGATTTCATCAACACAGAATGGATAAGTAAATGGTTGTGTAATTTTGTAATAGAATACCACATAGTAATCAAAATAAACAAGAACCATATGCAATGCAAACAAGTTTCAAAAACATGTACAAAGTTCGAAAACAGGCAAAATTAATATAAGGTAATCGAAGCAGGTTAGTAGTTCTATCCCACAGACTAATAACTTGGGAGGAGGGTGAGGAGGTCTTCCAGGGTGCCACTAATGTTCTACTCTTTGTCCTAGGTAGTGGTTTTCTGGGCAACACGTTTGCTTTGTAAAAATTCACCAGACTGTACACTTACGTGTGCACTTCTCTGTATAAACACACTTCAGTTATAAGTTTTTTAAAATCTTGACTAGTCTAAATAAGTAACTCGTACATGAACAAACTTCTGTCTGGCCCAAACTTAGCTCATCTCTGATTAAAGGAAATCTGTTTACTGTTCTGCTCTGACAGAGACCACACCACCATTCCCCAAAGAGTTTCTGAAAGGTTGAGAGAGAAGGTTGATATCTGCCTTTGCTCTTGTGAGTGCCAGAACACCTTTCACGAGGGCTGCCACACAGAAGGCCCACCTCCTGCCTCTGCTACTACAGTGTGTGCTCTTTCTGTGTCCAGAGTCAGGACGCATCCATGCAGGACAGGGGAAGTGCAGCAAACGTCTCTGCTCCCCTCGCCAAGCTCCCCTGCCTGGCCTATTCTTAACCGCCAATGGCACTGGCACTAGTTTGCAGGAAAAGCAAGAAAACCAGCTCCTGCGTCCCAAAGTGCAGATGGTACCTCTACACAGGACAGATGTGACGCACAGGGCAGCAAACTCAAGCTGCTCAAAATTCCATGGCAGACCCTGCGAGTCCTAAATGGAACCAGACTTCCTGTTTCCCAGAGTAGGCCTGCTCCTCATGAGTGCTTACCCCTTCTCTTAGAACCAGGGTGCTTGGAAACCTTAAAGGATAAAAGTACAACATATTAGATCAGGGGCTGGCTCTCTCTGTCCATCGGCCAAATACATGTCACCCGGAGCTATTCACACACCACACACACACACCCCGTTGTTTCCTCTGCTACTTTGGAGCACTTCCACCACCACGTGCTGTTCTTGAGTCTTCCTTGACAGTAATTTTCTGCTGCTTCAGTCCCACATGCCAAACGACTAGAAGAGTGAGGGTCTTGAAAAACACTGTGGGAGATAACCTTTTTCGCGCTTCCAGCACCTGGGCTGCATTTAGTCGGGTTGGCCCTCTTTCTTTCCTTCCCATGGTCAAGGGGACATGGGAGTACAAGGCCGTCCCTTTTGCATCTTTCCCTGTGACGTGGTGGGGCTGTCCGAACTCTGGCAGGCTGGCGGCTAAGGCGTGGGCGACCATGCCAGCAGGACCCTATGGAGTGGGAGCAGGACTGAGCCAGGCTGTTGGTTTGATTGGTTCGGTTTTTAAGGAAGGGAGAAAAGGATACAATTCTTTCTAAGGAAAGTATAAATAATGAAAATAATAATTTAGAAAAAGAAGCACTGGCCCCTCGGTGGTCTGGCAGTGGACTGTGGTGGAGAGGTGGGCGAGACCCAGGTCTGGGTCTGTCAGAGGCCCCGTTTCTCAGGTTATTTGCCGGAAAGGGCCAGCGGCTGACGTGCCCATAGACAAAGACGGTGGTGGACGAGAACCCGAGGCCGCGCCCGCCAGGCCAGCCCCTTAGGGTCGGGAAGGCAGCAGGCGGGCCAGCGCGGCGGCCAGGCCACCGCCGGGGCACTTCGTGAGGCGCAGGCGTGGCGGTGGGCAGGGCAGGGCTGGGCAGGGCAGGGCTGGGCAGGGCAGAGCTGGGCAGGGCAGGGCGTGGGCGCACGGGGTAGGGGAGCGCTCCTGGCCGCCAGCTCGCCGTCAGCTTGTCGCGCCCCGCTGGGACGCCTGAGGTTCCGGAAGTTTTCCTTCCCGGCGTTGGCGAGGATGTGGTGGCGGAGGGGCTGGAGCAGGGTCCTGTCCCTGCCGCTCGCTGTGGCGCGCGCTGCCTGGCAGGAAGGGCGTCTCACCACTTTGGTGCAGCTACCGTTCGGTGGTTCATTCAGCCAGTTTGGGTGTATACACTGCACCGGGAACGCGATACAATGGGAAGAAGACCTTGTCACGGTGACTAAGAAGACCCGATGGGGCCGGCAGGTGGCGTGGTGGTTAAGGGCGCTGGATTCCCGCATACTGAACTGTGTGGTTCGAGTCTAGGATCTGGTGGCTTGCTTTCTCACTTTCTCTCTCTCTCTGTCTCTCTGTCCCCCTCTGGTCAAATTTAAATAAATAAATAAATTAAATTAAATTAAAATAATTCTTAAAAAAAAAAAAGACTCAGAAGTATCTGCTGGAGACCTCCTGGTCACCTGACCCTGAGCTGGCGCTGAGACAGGGGAAGACAGAAAGTGTTTGGCAGTCACCACCCTTGCAGAATGTTTAGCCTTGTTGGGAAACCCAAGCACACAAAGAAGCAGAACAAGCGACTGCTCCCTAAACTGTGAAATAGTCCAGGGCTGACATGAACCTAGAGCGCCCGGTCAAAGAGCCCTTTCAGCTCTCCCGATTGAACCACACTGACTCTTTTCATTAGAGAGCCTGGAAAATATCTTATTACAACCCCACTGTCTTCTAAATATTAACATGGGTGTAACTTCCCAGTTGTTAGGCTTCCCCTTACCTTCTCCCCTACGTGGTAGAATTCTTGCTAGCCTTAGCGGTACTGAAAGGGAGTTATTCATAAGCATGTGTAGGGTGTGTAGGGGCCAACCCACTTTCTCTGCCTATCCACCCAACTCTGGCCACTCGCCATGTCTTGGTGGTGGGCTGAGTAGTTTCACAATTGCTAAATGTTTTGCAAGATGCGTGTCTATTATAGTCATGTTCATGAGATACCCTTGTGAGAAAACCTCACCAGCTGCTCGCTGGGGCTGTCACTGCCAGGGAAGGCTGGAACCATCACCAAATTGGTGTAAAGAAGCAACATTCAGGAAGGAAAGAGCAGGCGTGGTCCAGAATCCAGGCAGCAGACAGGGCCAGACAGGGTGATACTTCTTATGAAACCGTCATTGGTAAACTGTGTTTCCTGGACGCGCTTTCCAGGTCAGACAGCCATTAGGCCTAGATGGAATGGAACCAGGAACGCAGACTTGCACAGGAACCAAATCAACACCCAGCCTGGAGAGACGGACTCCTGTTGTCGCTAGGGTTCAGAGAAGAATGAGGAGACAAAATTGGAACCCAAATCTTGGAAAGCCAAGGAAGAGTAGGCAAAATAAGAGCAGGCCTTGAGGTACATGGAGGTGAGAAGAGCCTCACAGGTGGAGAGCACAGTGTAGGGCCCAAGATGAAGATGCGGGTTCAAAATGAAGACAGCTAAGTGCCATCTTAGGAAGACAGACTAAGGAAAATTCTAGAATAGTGATTGCCTCTGGTTAGGCGGTGGGAAGACTAACTGGAAAGACACAGGAAGAAGACTTCTGAAAAGATACAGAACAAACATGCCATATCTTTTTATTTTTTATTTTTTTGGAGGTTTTTTTGTCATAGGGCACGTGTGCTCGCCAGACAAACAGAGAGAGACAGAGAGACAGAAAGTGAGAAATCACCCCCCAGGGGGGATGGCCATGCCGCAATCCCTTCTCCTCCACTCTCCTCTCGGGATCTGGTGCAGGCACACACACGCCCCCCAGCGTGAGTTTTTTTTTTTTTTTTTTTTTTTTTTTTTGAGAAGTTTTTCCTTGTGGAG
>NW_006160211.1:6071092-6081051 GCF_000334495.1 Tupaia belangeri chinensis
GGTCACGCCGCAATCCCTTCTCCTCCATTTTCCTCTCGGGATCTTGGGCACGCACGCACACGCGCCCGGCGTGAGTTTTAAGCCACCGGGTCCGGGACACGAACCGCGGTCGACTACGTGGGAGTCCAGCGACATAGCCATTACGCTAACTGCTGGTTCCCTCCCCCAGCGTGAGTTTTAAGCCACTGGGTCCAGGACTCAAACCGCGGCCGGCTACATGGGAGTCCAGCAACATAGCCATTACGCTAACTGCTGGTCCTGAACATGCCATATCTTGAAAGAAGTATGAGTTAAAAGGATGCATTTATTTGTCAAAAGTCAGTGACTTGGGACCACCAAATGGCATAGCAGTTACGTTCCTGGACTCCCATATGTCTAACTGCAGTTTGAGTTCCTGGGCCTGGTGGCTTGAGAATAACGCCGGGCATGTGTACATGCATGAAAGAGCCCCGGAGAAGGGAGGAGAAGGATTGTGGTGTGGCACCCTCCCTGGGGGAAGGGGTGGTTTCTCTCTTTCTCTCTCATTGTTTCTCACTCTCCCCAGCAAGCACATATGCCCTAGGCAAAAACCTCTTAAAGAAGGAAAAAGGCCCTGCTTTTTATACTTAGAATTTGAGCATTCCAATCTGCATATATTTTAACTAAAAAATTATAAGCAAGTTGAACTCATTAGGTTTATTTTCTATTTTGAATTATTTTATTTTATTTTGTATTTGCCAGTGGGCACCGTATACTTGCCAGACAGAAAGGAAGCAGCCCTGAATAGGGTGTGGTCACATCACAGTCTCTTCTCCATTTCTTCATCTGTTGGAATTTGGGGCACACGTGCACATGGGTCAGCATGTTTTCAAGCCATTGGGGCTGGGATTCAAACCACAGTTGGCCTGTGGCCATATGTACAGGGCTTTGCTGTGCCACTAGGCCAGCCTCAGTTACGTTTACCTTTAACAGATGTAATGACTAGCAATTGTGAAACTATATTTCTGTGTTCTGTTCTTAAGTTTGAGGCAAAGGGGAGTCAGATTTGGATAAGAAGTTGCAAATATGGAAAGGGCGTTTGTTGCATTGAATTGGAGTTACCAGCTTGAATTTGTGTTTTCTAGGACATCTGTGAATCTCTCTCTCTCTCATAATGTTATCTGTGTGTGCTGAGAGCCTGGAGGCAAAGACACACCCAGAGGTTGGTTTCTAACTACCATTTCCCACTCAAGGAGCCAGGGGTCTTTGAGAAATGGCTTATACCAGACCCAGGGCAAAGAAAGTAGAGGCTGAGCCTAGAACACTTTGTGCCCAAGAGTCATGAAGTACTCTAAGGTTAATAGGGTAAAAGGCCAACAGGTGGTGTAGTGGTTAAAGCACTAGACTCCCGCATGGCTGACCATGATTTGAGTCCCAGACCCAGTGGCTTGAAACACGCCAGGCATGTGTGCATGTGTGCCCAAAATATGGAAAGGAGAATGGAGGAGAATGTGGCGTGGCCATCCCACCTGGGGAGGGGGGTTGATTTCTCACTTTCTCTCTGTGTGTTTCCGGTGAGCACACATGCACCATAGCAAAAATTACTCTTGGAAAAAAAAAAGTTATAGAATATGTTGAAAGAGCTCAGAAGCTAATCTGAAGGGGTTCTCACCGAACAGATCTGGGACAATTTAGGCAGCAAACTAAATGGTGTTTGAAATGGATTATACTCCATTGCATAAAATTAGAATCTATAACTATATAAATAAATGAATACATAAATGGAGATGAAAGGAAATCTATTACAGTGAAATGCCAACTAATAAGTATAGAAGGAATAATGGCGGTAGAAAGTCATCGATACATACCAAGTTTATAAGAAATGGGGTAAATACAAAGTTGTAAAGTATGCTCCCACAAATTATTTATCAATTACAAAGAAAACAATAATAATGTCCTATTGACAGACACTATCTTAATCCAGTCTTCAACTCTAACATTACTGGTATAAACCAGTATCCAAATTGTATGCCTCTAAGATGTTCAGAGAACACACCATCAATTCTGTGACATTCCTGCCCCAAATGCAGAACCTGAGTTTAATCATGAGGAAATATGAGGCAAATCCAAATGAAATACATTCTACAAATAACTGGCCTTAATTCTTTAAAAAAATTAAGGTCAAGAAACACAAAGAAAAGCAGAGGATTCTTCCAGAATAAAGAAAAATAGACTGACAACTAAATGCTGTAGGTGATCTTGGATTTGATCCCGGATTCAGTAAAAACAATGTAAAGACATTGTTGGTGCTGGGACCAGCGGTTGGCATAATGGATATGTCGCTGGACTCCCATGTAGTCGACCGGGGTTCGAGGCCTGGACCCGGTGGCTTAAACTCACACTGGGTGTGTGTACATGTGCCCAAGATCCTGAGAGAAGAATGGAGGAGAAGGGATTGCGGCATGGCCATCCCCCTGGGGGGTGATTTCTTGCTTTATGTCTCTCTGTCTCTCTCTGTCTTTCTGGTGAGCACATACACCCTATAGCAAAAAAAAAAAAGACATTGTTGGTGCAATTGATGAAATAGATAGTGGTATTGTTATTGTCTTAATGCTGATTGTATTAACTGTACCGTGGTTATATAATGCTTTTTCTTGTCCTTGGAAAATGTGTGTGGCTTATACCAGTAATGTTAGATTTGAAGACTGGGTTTAGAAAGTGTCTGCCACTAGGAAATTATTATTTTTTTCTTTGTAATCAATGAATAATTTGTGGGGTCATACTTTACAACTCTGTATTTAACCCATTTATTATAAACTTTGTTTTTGTTTTTGTTTTGTTTTGTTTTGTTTTTTAGAGGTTTTTGCTATAGGGCACGTGCGCTCACCAGAAAGAGAGAGACAGAGAGATAGAAAGCGATAAATCACCCCCCCGGGGGGATGGCCATGCCACAATCCCTTCTCCTCCATTCTCCTCTCGGGATCTTGGGCCTGCATGCACACACGCCAGCGTGAGTTTAAGCCACCGGGTCTGGGACTCAAACCACGATCTGCTACATGGGAGTTCAGTGACATAGCCATTACACTAACTGCTGGTCCTTATTTCTTATAAACTTTGTACCCACCAGCTTTAGTATGTATTGATGACTTTCTACCTCCATCATTCCTACTATACTTATTAGTTGGCATTTCACTGTAATAAAGAGATCTCTTTTCATCTCCATTTATGTATTCATTTATTTATATAGTTATAGGTTCTAATTTTATTAAATGGAGTATAATCCTTTCAAACATTATTTAGTTTGATGCCTAAATTGTGTTGAAGTACGATATCTTCAACTTTCTTTTTTTTTACAGAGAGATTTTTGCTATAGGGCGTGTGCCCTTACTAGAAAGACACAGAAAGCAAGAAATCACCCCTGGGGGGATGACCATGCCATAATTCCTTCTCCTCCACTCTCTTCTTGGGATTTTGGGCACACATACACACATGTCTGGCCTGAGTTTTAAGTTTCTGTGTCCGGGACTTGAACCTCAGTTGGCCATGTGGGAGTCTAGTGATGTAATCATTATGCCATCTGCTGGTCCCAACTTTCTTTTAAAATGGATCAGGGGAGAAATACACAGAATGAGCATGCAAATAAGGCAAGAATGCAAATAAGTAGTGACTCCAGAGTTAGGAATTATAGGAGTTCCTTGTACTGTTCTTGGCAATTTTTCTGTAAGACTGAAATTAAATATCAAATTGAAAATCCTTTTCAAAGCAAAACAAACAAACCTGTGGGTGTGGTCGGCCAGGCAACACTTGGTACTAGCCAGCAGCAGGCCTGTGCTTCCTGTTGAGGCCAGAGCAAGCCCAGAGTATGATCATTTCAGGGCCTGCAGAAGCAGGTGGGTGGCTACCCAGTGAGATAGGTTGTCTTCGTTCGTGGAATACATAGTATGCAAATTCATCACTGGATCATGAACTGGTGCAGTTCCTGGCAGGGCCTGCCAAGCCCGCTGCGTCATTAGAGCAGAGAGGCCTTATAGCTGTTTTGTTTCAGACGATGCACAGACAGCATGCAGCAAACAAGAATCACTGGTGAATGTGTGAATTGTGCTCAGATTTCATCTCTTTTTATAACAGCAATTACTCTTTAAGTCTGCTTTTGTTCCAGCCCATTAATAAGTAGAATGTGTATGCGCTTTTTTCAGGGAGGCCTGAATTTAAAAATCTGTTTATCTTTACCAAAGCACAAGCAAGAATCAGTTAAGGCCTTCTTATTAGGTTGCCAGAAAAGTCATGACACATTTTTGCATAGAAAAACATAGAAATGAAACTAGCAGATGGCGAATGATTACATCGCTGGACTCCCACATAGTTGATCGTGGTTCGAGTCCCGACCCGGCAGCTTAAAACTCACAAAGGGTGTATGTGCGTGCGTGCATGCATGCATGCCCGTGTGCCCAAAATCCCGAGAGGAGCTTGCAGGAGAAGGAATTGAGGTGTGGTCATCCCCCTGGGCAGTGATTTCTCACGTTCTTTCTTTCTGTCTCTTCCTGTTTCTCTGGAGAGTGCATGAGCTCCAGAGCAAAAAATAAAAGAAAAAAGAAAAACATAGAAACAACATGCCCTGACTTTTTTGACAACCTAGTATTTAGTAAGAGTAGTACTTGAGGCACACACTTTCCTTAGCCAATTCCCAATTCCATTTCAGAGAGGCGTTTGTTTGCAGACTATTCATTAATATTTCTTCTACGATCGTTTATCTGATATTTGACCTTTTGCCATGGCTCTAGAGCAGGGTGATCTCTTTTTTTTTTTTGGAGAGGTTTTTATTTTTTTTCACTATAGGGTGCATGCACTCGCCAGACAGACAAAGACATAGAGACAGAAAGCGAGAAATCACCTCCCAGGGGGGATAGTCATGCCGCAATCCCTTCTCCTCCGTTCTCCTCTCGGGATCTTGGGCATGCACGCACACGCGCTCTGTGTGAGTTTTAAGCCACCGGGTCCGGGACGCAAACCGCGGTCAACTATGTGGGAGTCCAGCGACATAGCCATTACACTAACTGCTGGTTCCCTGAGCAGGGTGATCTCTTATTCTGCCGGGTCTCTGAGAATCTCTTAATTGCTACTTATATGATTTCCTCCATTTTGCCTCCAGAAGGATAACAGTCCATTTTTATTTTGGGGGCAGTTTGGTTTTATTCAAATTGAAAATCCTTTTCAAAGCAAAACAAACAAACCTGTGGGTGTGGTCGGCCAGGCAACACTTGGTACTAGCCAGCAGCAGGCCTGTGCTTCCTGTTGAGGCCAGAGCAAGCCCAGAGTATGATCATTTCAGGGCCTGCAGAAGCAGGTGGGTGGCTACCCAGTGAGATAGGTTGTCTTCGTTCGTGGAATACATAGTATGCAAATTCATCACTGGATCATGAACTGGTGCAGTTCCTGGCAGGGCCTGCCAAGCCCGCTGCGTCATTAGAGCAGAGAGGCCTTATAGCTGTTTTGTTTCAGACGATGCACAGACAGCATGCAGCAAACAAGAATCACTGGTGAATGTGTGAATTGTGCTCAGATTTCATCTCTTTTTATAACAGCAATTACTCTTTAAGTCTGCTTTTGTTCCAGCCCATTAATAAGTAGAATGTGTATGCGCTTTTTTCAGGGAGGCCTGAATTTAAAAATCTGTTTATCTTTACCAAAGCACAAGCAAGAATCAGTTAAGGCCTTCTTATTAGGTTGCCAGAAAAGTCATGACACATTTTTGCATAGAAAAACATAGAAATGAAACTAGCAGATGGCGAATGATTACATCGCTGGACTCCCACATAGTTGATCGTGGTTCGAGTCCCGACCCGGCAGCTTAAAACTCACAAAGGGTGTATGTGCGTGCGTGCATGCATGCATGCCCGTGTGCCCAAAATCCCGAGAGGAGCTTGCAGGAGAAGGAATTGAGGTGTGGTCATCCCCCTGGGCAGTGATTTCTCACGTTCTTTCTTTCTGTCTCTTCCTGTTTCTCTGGAGAGTGCATGAGCTCCAGAGCAAAAAATAAAAGAAAAAAGAAAAACATAGAAACAACATGCCCTGACTTTTTTGACAACCTAGTATTTAGTAAGAGTAGTACTTGAGGCACACACTTTCCTTAGCCAATTCCCAATTCCATTTCAGAGAGGCGTTTGTTTGCAGACTATTCATTAATATTTCTTCTACGATCGTTTATCTGATATTTGACCTTTTGCCATGGCTCTAGAGCAGGGTGATCTCTTTTTTTTTTTTGGAGAGGTTTTTATTTTTTTTCACTATAGGGTGCATGCACTCGCCAGACAGACAAAGACATAGAGACAGAAAGCGAGAAATCACCTCCCAGGGGGGATAGTCATGCCGCAATCCCTTCTCCTCCGTTCTCCTCTCGGGATCTTGGGCATGCACGCACACGCGCTCTGTGTGAGTTTTAAGCCACCGGGTCCGGGACGCAAACCGCGGTCAACTATGTGGGAGTCCAGCGACATAGCCATTACACTAACTGCTGGTTCCCTGAGCAGGGTGATCTCTTATTCTGCCGGGTCTCTGAGAATCTCTTAATTGCTACTTATATGATTTCCTCAATTTCGCTTCCAGAAGGATAACAGTCCATTTTTATTTTGGGGGCAGTTTGGTTTTATTTTGTTTTTGTTTTTGTTTTTGTTTTTTGACAACTTGAATGTCCTAAACATCAAAGACAGATTAGCTTTCTCACACAATACCTACGTGCATATCAACTATGGTTGTTTTCAAAGTAAGAGGAAGTGGGTCTGCCAGCTTCCTCCAAAACCGATCCCACTAGATAAGCTCTTCCTAACCTCTGACTTGCACCTCCAATACTATTCCTGGGAAGGGCGAAGTGAAATTGAGCTGTTGGGTGGAACAGACTCACCTTCCCTTTCCCTCTGGTCACCTGTGGAGAGCGTGTTTATCTCCCATCCGCTCCCACAGGGCAGTGCCGAAGCCTGGGAGCACCTGGCTCATGTTACTGAGGAGGGAGGCCCTGCCCCAGGATGGCCTGGAACACACAGACACGTTCAAGCTTGGCTGAGTCATCTGGGTGTGGAGGCTGTTGGGTCACATTCTTGCAACATAACAAGTGAACAGAGTACAGACAGAGAAAATGTACTCCGGATTTTGTAAAATCTTTGAAGACTAGTTCACAAAGACATTCTCTAGCTCAGTGCGAGTGAAATAGCAGGTGAGCACAGCCACAGCTCCAAAGCACGGGGTGGTCAGCACTATGTAGGGTCAGGCCAGTTCTGGTTTAACCCTTCTGAAGGTTCCAGCAGAGGGGGGCATGCCACCTTGTTTATGAGAAAGGCTAAAGGTCAGGGGCAGTAAATTGGTCAGACAGAATTTATCCAAGTGGAAGGTAGCCCTCCATAGCCCTGTGTTCCCAGCAGAGAGGACTTCTTTGGAACCGAGATCTGTTTCAGGATATAATTGGTTCAGACGTTTGAAACTGGAAAGCAAAAATCCAATTATAAGGGATCTCAAGATCAAACCTGAGAGGAAAGTTCGCTGAAAGCTGAAGGTTAACACAGACAAGCCTCAGTAGACCTAACTTTTTTTTCTTGCAGCTTGAAACCATTTCTTTCAGTGACATGAAAGGGAACACCTGGCCCTGAGACCAAACTAAGTGCTGGTCCCTGTGAGTAAACGCTTCTGATAGAGGAAATAGAGAAGCCTACAAAGCAGAATGCTGTGACTAACACCCTGGGGCGATGGCCATGCCTGACTCCAGAGCAGACTCCACCTCCCCACCAGGGTACCATGAACCTGGCATTTAATTAGCAATGAGACACTTGTTTTCACTCAGACGATCAAAGTAGGGAAAATAGATACCTTCAACTTCCTTGCCTTTGGTTATTTTTCTCCTTCTTCCTGGGCTGGGCTGGGAGAGAGAGAAAAGAGAAAAGGAGGATGAAACCCAGGAA
Source organism: Tupaia belangeri chinensis (assembly GCF_000334495.1). Lineage (NCBI taxonomy): Eukaryota > Metazoa > Chordata > Mammalia > Scandentia > Tupaiidae > Tupaia > Tupaia belangeri. The sequence goes on from NW_006160211.1 coordinate 6,078,997, forward strand.
GATGACAAGATAAATTCCTCTTCCTTTGACAACTATTTTTTTGGAGAGGTTTTTGCTATAGGGCACGTGCGCTGGCCAGAAAGACAGAGAAAGACAGAGAGAACAGAAAACGAGAAATCATTTCCCAGGGGGAATGGCCACACTGCAACCCCTTCTCCTCCATTCTCCTCTTGGGATCTTGGGCAAGCATGCACATGCGCCCAGTGTGAATTTAAGCCACCGGGTCCAGAACTCAAACCACCGTCGACTACATGGGAGTTCAGCAACATAGCCATTACGCTAACTGTTGGTCCCGGTTCCTTTGACAACTTTATGTCCTGCTCCTATAATTGTGGAACTAGGGCCTGGCTTGTCTGGGCTGTTCCACTCACAGTCAAGGTCTTTTTCTCTAGGGAGCAAAGATGGCCAGTACCTCTATTTGTGCTGAGTGTTTCTGTCCAGAACCTGTGTGCAATTCTGCATGTGTCATCCATAGCAGGGAACTCCAGGTGTGGTTGCAGATGGCGCGAGATGTAGATTCATCTTTGCCTCTGGAAAAGCAAGTCCAGAGGGCCGACAGATGGCATGGTTAAGGTGCTGGACTCCCACAGGACCGACTGTGATTTGAGTCCTGGACCTGGCAGCTTGCTTTCTCACTTTCCCTCTCTCTCTAGTCAAATTAAATAACAATAATAAATAGAATCAAAATGAATTATTCTAAAAAAAAAAAAAAAAACCTCCAAAGGCATTTCTATTTAACAATAGAAAAATGCTTTTTACCCACGGGGAACAAAAATGACCATCTCCAGTACTGTTAACACACACACACACACACACACACACACACACACACACTTGCATGTATGCATGAAGATACTCCAAAACTTAAAAAAATAAAAACAGGCTGGGCCGGCCCTGTAGCACATTACTTATGTGCTGTATAAAGAAGACTGGATCCTACATGGCTAGTCAAGGTTTGAGTCTTAGCCCTACCCCTAGAATCTTTTCTTTTTTTTTTTTTGTGGAGAGGTTTTTGCTATAGGGCGTGTGCACTTGCCAGAAAGACAGAGAGAGACAGAAAGCGAGTAATCACCCCCCAGGGGGGATGGCCATGCCGCAATCCCTTCTCCTCCATTCTCCTCTTGGGATCTTGGGCACGCATGCACACACGCCCGGAGTGAGTTTAAGCCACCAGGTCTGGGACTCGAACTGCAGTCGACTACATAGGAGTTCAGCGACATAGCCATTACGCTAACTGCTGATCCCACCCTGGAATCTTTTTTTTTTTTCGCCCTAGAGTCTTGAAAAACATGTCAGTGTACTCAGGTGCCCAAGATCCTGATGGGATGGAACACAAAGAAAAAGGAATACGGCCTGTTGAGTATTTTCTTTGTGTCTCCCGTGTGTGTGTACACACACATGCCACCTAGCATTAGAAACCAAAAACCAAAACCAAAAATAACCCCAGGTGGTGGCAGAAAGGTGCAAAGCTGGCAGAGCCTCTCTAAATAGGGTATGTGTTACGGCACCATGGAGTACAGAGAAGAAATAAACTAACATTCGCTGGGGGTCCGCTAACTGTGCTAGACACTTCAGCCATGTTCACACTTAATCCCCCAACAATCCCCCAGGCAGATGGTATTGCATCCATTTTACAAATGAGGCCACAGGCCTGTGAATTTGGGAAGGTACTAGCAGCAGGACCTCAGGTAACGGGCAGAGTTAGGGTTTGAAGCCAGGTTGGTACATACTCAAGCCTACGTGCATTCACGGGACCACATGTGCTATGTTCACCTTCTCCAAAAGTTTGACATTCAGGTCATTTGGTCATCTCTGAACACCTAGCCAGCCCTTCTTAAATTTTATATGATTTAAAAATTTTTAACAGCTATTTATCTCCTTTATTATTATTATTCTTAATTTGATATAGAGCACATGCACTTACGAGAGAGAGACAGAGAGAGAGGGAAAATAAGAAACCAGGCCTCTATGGTCAGTCATGTGGGAGTACAACACCTTAAGTACCATGCCACATGCTGGCCTCTATGTGATTTTTTTTTTTTTTTTTTTCTTTGG
>NW_006160211.1:6081061-6083045 GCF_000334495.1 Tupaia belangeri chinensis
TTTTTGCTATAGGGTGTGTGCACTCACCAGACAGACAGAGAGAGACAGAGAGACAGAAAGCGAGAAATCACCCCCCAAGGGGAGTTGGCCACGCCACAATCCCTCCTCCTCCATTCTCCTCTTGGGATCTTGGGCACACACGCACACGCGCCCGGCGTGAGTTTTAAGTCATCAGGTCCAGGATTCAAACGGCAGTCAACCACGTGGGAGTCCAGTGACATAGCCATTATGCTAACTGCTGTTCCCAGCCCCTATGTGATTTTTTGATTGCCCAGAGTGATTGCAAGGTTACTGGTGTTTTGAATTTCATCTTTTAAATATATTTGAATCATATATTTTAAATATAATTGGATTTCCTTCCCTTTTTTATTTTAGTCTTTGCCATAGGATACATGTACTCACCAGAGAAAGACAGAGAGAGAGAGAGAAAGAGAGAAATCACCCAACAACGGGGATGGCCACACCACAATCTTGGCTCCTCCATTCACTTCTAGGGAGTCAGGGCACGCACGCACACTCACCCAGTGTGAACTTCAGAGTTGGTCATGTGGGATCCTGCTGCCTTAACCTCCACGCCACCTGCTGGCCCAGTTGGATTTCATTTTCAAATATATTTAAATTATTTTTTAAACTAAAAATTGAAAGCAAACACATTGGACCAGGAGTGTGTGCATACCCAAAATCCCGAAAGGAGAAATGGAGTTGCCGCACGACCTTCCTCCATGGGGAATGTATTCTCACTTACCCTCTCTCTCTGTCTCTTTCTGGCAAAGCACACATACCCTCTGGCAAATGCAAAAAACAAAGAGTTCTGTCATTCCTTTTTCAAACCTGGATCAATTTAAAGAATGGATAGGAGACAAGACAAGCTGTTTTAGATATTTGCTTATCCTTCACAGCTAAAACAATGTACAGAAGTAAACTAAATGCTGATCTTTATATAAAATTGCAATAGATACATCTATACTCAAATTTTGGTGTTCATTAAAACAGTCATTTTTTTTCCTCAGACTAATTTTGTAAGAAATAAATGCTAAATTATCTTAATTAAAATGTATAGTCATAAATTATTTTTTTTAATTAGAGTTCATATAAGATTTATCTGACACTCGGTATATATTAAGTGGGGACATACAATGTCTCTCCTTCATAGCCTGGCTTGCACTCTATGACTGAAACTGATTGACTAAAGGATATACAAACACAAGAGAAGGGTGTGAATGTCAGATGCGGTGTGTGTGGAGGAGTGGGGCCTAGGGAAGGACATTTGGAGGAGGGATATGGAGGCAGAGCATTGACGGTACGGGGAGGTGTGGAATATGGAGGCAGAGCATTGACGGTACGGGGAGGTGTGGTGTTATCTGTAGAAGATATTTTTATCAACTGAACTAGGAGAAATGTTCACATATTGAAATGTTCACTTTGTAAGCTAAACAATGTGATTGAATGTATATAAAAATTTGTTAAAATAATCAATAAAAAAGAAAAGAAAAAAAGATTTATCTGAAAAAATCATGCTACTAAAAAGTTTGCAAACCATATTCTAGGACATAATTTAGGCTGTAGAAATCTTAAAGTAATTGGATTAGATCTTCCTTTTTTTTTTCCTTTTTTTAGTTTTGTTATAGGGTACAAGCTCTCACCAGAGAAAGACTAGGGTGGGATGAGAGTGAGAAATCATCCCCCAGAGAGGATAGACATGACCTGCTATGCCACAATCCCTTTCCTCCATTCTCTTGTTGGAATTTTGGGCACCCACACACATGTATCCTATGTGATTTTCAAGCTACCGTGTCCGGGACTTGAACTATGCAGTTGACCATGTGGGATCTAGAACCTCAACCTCCATATCACCTGCTGGCCCAGATTAGATCTTAATGTATGGTTTACATTTTTTTCTACTGGCCATGTTCTTTTTCTCTTAGGTTTGAAGCATTTTATTTGTAGGTGCAATTGGGGGCAAAATAGTTCACACTCCACCACT
>NW_006160211.1:6083076-6085716 GCF_000334495.1 Tupaia belangeri chinensis
GAGAGCCCTATCTGACCCCTTCCTTGTAAGCCTGGTTTGAAAAAAACCTCTCTGGAGTATGTGTGCAAGTGTATGTGTGAGTATGTGTGTGTGTTGTCAACAACATTAGGATTGCTGTTCTTGTATCCTGCAGATGAAAAGTATTTTTCTATCATTAAAAAAAAAAATCCAGACCATTCTCGAAAGTCATTTCCTGATGCGGAGGAAGGCGTGGGCATGAGAGTGTGAGTCATTAGAAAGCACCCTGGGGAAAGGGTGGAGCTGTGGAGGTGAGGGGGAAGGAAGCCAAGTCCTTGTCCTCCATTGGGCCCTTCCCCAAAGTGAGGGGAGCCCAGTGAGAGCTCCCGGGGCTGGTTAGAGGCCAGTGGGGCAGCCCAGGTGGTTGGAGGTACAGGTAGAAGCACACAGGTCCTGGGATATTGACCAGATTGCTCCGTGGCTGGAAAAATGAAGTTCAGAGAGTTGCTTGGACTATCTGAAGTTGGACTTAGCATAGGATCTACCTTAACACTTGGTTAGGTAACGCACACCAGAGGCCCACTGAACAGGGGTGTGAATTGGACTAAGAGAGGCAGGACTTCCCAGCTGGGAAGTGGGAGAGAGAAGAGGGGCAACTCTGCATCAGGGCTAGGCCAGATACTGGAGAGGAACCACCGGGCTCCCAAACTGGATTTCGTTGAAACAACTACAGAAGAGAAGGACCCAGGGACCACAGTAGCATCTGAGTAGGAAGTTCTGAAAGATGCTGCACAGCACATGGTGGACGTCTAGGGCCAGCCCAACTCCACCCCAGCTGAGATAAGAGCACGTGACTCTGGCAGCCAACCCCATAGGTGGAGAGGGGTGGGAGGATGATTCACACATAAAACCTAGACCAGGAAGGCCCACTGGAGAGAGCATCTAAGAAGGAATTAGGGAAGAGGACCATGAGAAGCATCAAAATGTAACATCACAAGACTTCCTCCAAGTTTTGCTGTGGTTAATTGCCTGTCATGTGCTACCTGTGTCACTCTATTTCTCAGCAGTAGCAGTACATTGCAGGGATGAAGACTGATCAGGAAGTCAGTCTGCCTGGCTTTATTTTCCAACTTTGATATTTCCTAACTGTATGAACATGGCTAAGTTTTATTTTCAATTGACAAGAGGGCATGCACACTCCCCAGAGGGAGTCAGAAAAATACGCAGAGAGAAAGGGAGAAGGAGAAAGAATCCCACTCCCCAATGGGACATGGTCGCACCACAATCTTTTTTCCATTTCTCTATCCCATTGGGATCTGGGGCACACATGTGCATGTATGGTGTTTTGCAAGCCACTGGGGTCAGGATTTGCATTGTTAACCATGTGGAATCTGGCTCTCTGTAATCACTAGACCGTGGGTGATTAGCTGTCCCTGCATTTCTGTTTCTTTATTTGTGAAGTTGGACTAATGACCAACTCCTGAGGTAAAAGTGATTAAATGAGATAATGCATGTGAGGCCTTGGCACAGAGTAAGGGTGAGGGTGAGGGTGCAAACAGTGGGTTGTTAAAAAAGTCATGTTGTATTTTTTTGTTTGTTTTTCTGCGCAAACATGCATGCATCATGGCTTTTCTGACAACCCAATAGTAGCAGTAGACATCATGAGAATGACAAACCGAATGGCAGGCCTCATCACTGGGACCATCTAGCAGGTTCTGTTTCCTGCTTGGATCCACCTGATCTAGTACTTGATGGTGGTTGTGTGTCTTTCCATCAGTCTTTTGTGCTAGTTTTCACTCCAGCCCCTTCTCCAAACTTCTTCCCTTGGCTGTGTTCGCCAACATTTTCCCAGACATCTGAGTGTGACTTTTAGTCACCCCTACCTGATTCTTCGCTCTTCTTGAGCCCCACATCTAAGCCCCACATTCTGAGACTCTTACCCTCACAGCATCCCTCATGCCCACCCAATGGCTTCTTCACATTCAGACTTTTCCTACTGGTGCTATGACAAGAGTTTCCTAACTAGACATCTAGTCTCCAGGCTCTTCTTCTGTATACTCATTCACCTTAATTCCAATTAATCTTCCTAAAGCTAGAGCTTTCAAACTTTTTTGATCATGACCTACAATAAGAAATAGGGACCGGCAGTTAGCGTAATGGCTATGTCGTTGGACTCCCATGTAACTGACTGTGGTTCGAGTCCTGGACCCGGTGGCTTAAACTCAAACCGGGCATGTGTGCATGCGTGCATGCCCAAGATCCCAAGAGGAGAATGGAGGAGAAGGGATTCTGGCATGGCCATCCCCCCTGGGGTTGATGTCTTGCTTTCTATCTCTCTGTCTCTCTCTGTCTTTCTGGCGAGCACACATGCCCTATAGCAAAAACCTCTCCAAAAAAAAGAAAAGAAAAAATATATTTTTTGGGGGGCCAGCAGGTGTGGTGGTTAAAGGTGCTGGATTCCCTCATGGCCAGCTGCAGTTTGAGTCCTGAACCTGGTGACTTGCTTTCTCACCTTCCCTTTCTCTCTCTGTCTCTGGTTAAATTAAAAAATAATAATAACAAATGGAATTAAATAAATCAATAATTTTTTAAAAAAAGAAATATATTTTTCTCTATGGCCCAGTACACACACATACACACACACAACACACACACACACACACACACACACACACACACACA
>NW_006160211.1:6085953-6134478 GCF_000334495.1 Tupaia belangeri chinensis
GCAGGAGAGCCCTATCTGACCCCTTCCTTGTAAGCCTGGTTTGAAAAAAACCTCTCTGGAGTATGTGTGCAAGTGTATGTGTGAGTATGTGTGTGTGTTGTCAACAACATTAGGATTGCTGTTCTTGTATCCTGCAGATGAAAAGTATTTTTCTATCATTAAAAAAAAAAATCCAGACCATTCTCGAAAGTCATTTCCTGATGCGGAGGAAGGCGTGGGCATGAGAGTGTGAGTCATTAGAAAGCACCCTGGGGAAAGGGTGGAGCTGTGGAGGTGAGGGGGAAGGAAGCCAAGTCCTTGTCCTCCATTGGGCCCTTCCCCAAAGTGAGGGGAGCCCAGTGAGAGCTCCCGGGGCTGGTTAGAGGCCAGTGGGGCAGCCCAGGTGGTTGGAGGTACAGGTAGAAGCACACAGGTCCTGGGATATTGACCAGATTGCTCCGTGGCTGGAAAAATGAAGTTCAGAGAGTTGCTTGGACTATCTGAAGTTGGACTTAGCATAGGATCTACCTTAACACTTGGTTAGGTAACGCACACCAGAGGCCCACTGAACAGGGGTGTGAATTGGACTAAGAGAGGCAGGACTTCCCAGCTGGGAAGTGGGAGAGAGAAGAGGGGCAACTCTGCATCAGGGCTAGGCCAGATACTGGAGAGGAACCACCGGGCTCCCAAACTGGATTTCGTTGAAACAACTACAGAAGAGAAGGACCCAGGGACCACAGTAGCATCTGAGTAGGAAGTTCTGAAAGATGCTGCACAGCACATGGTGGACGTCTAGGGCCAGCCCAACTCCACCCCAGCTGAGATAAGAGCACGTGACTCTGGCAGCCAACCCCATAGGTGGAGAGGGGTGGGAGGATGATTCACACATAAAACCTAGACCAGGAAGGCCCACTGGAGAGAGCATCTAAGAAGGAATTAGGGAAGAGGACCATGAGAAGCATCAAAATGTAACATCACAAGACTTCCTCCAAGTTTTGCTGTGGTTAATTGCCTGTCATGTGCTACCTGTGTCACTCTATTTCTCAGCAGTAGCAGTACATTGCAGGGATGAAGACTGATCAGGAAGTCAGTCTGCCTGGCTTTATTTTCCAACTTTGATATTTCCTAACTGTATGAACATGGCTAAGTTTTATTTTCAATTGACAAGAGGGCATGCACACTCCCCAGAGGGAGTCAGAAAAATACGCAGAGAGAAAGGGAGAAGGAGAAAGAATCCCACTCCCCAATGGGACATGGCATCACCACAATCTTTTTTCCATTTCTCTATCCCATTGGGATCTGGGGCACACATGTGCATGTATGGTGTTTTGCAAGCCACTGGGGTCAGGATTTGCATTGTTAACCATGTGGAATCTGGCTCTCTGTAATCACTAGACCGTGGGTGATTAGCTGTCCCTGCATTTCTGTTTCTTTATTTGTGAAGTTGGACTAATGACCAACTCCTGAGGTAAAAGTGATTAAATGAGATAATGCATGTGAGGCCTTGGCACAGAGTAAGGGTGAGGGTGAGGGTGCAAACAGTGGGTTGTTAAAAAAGTCATGTTGTATTTTTTTGTTTGTTTTTCTGCGCAAACATGCATGCATCATGGCTTTTCTGACAACCCAATAGTAGCAGTAGACATCATGAGAATGACAAACCGAATGGCAGGCCTCATCACTGGGACCATCTAGCAGGTTCTGTTTCCTGCTTGGATCCACCTGATCTAGTACTTGATGGTGGTTGTGTGTCTTTCCATCAGTCTTTTGTGCTAGTTTTCACTCCAGCCCCTTCTCCAAACTTCTTCCCTTGGCTGTGTTCGCCAACATTTTCCCAGACATCTGAGTGTGACTTTTAGTCACCCCTACCTGATTCTTCGCTCTTCTTGAGCCCCACATCTAAGCCCCACATTCTGAGACTCTTACCCTCACAGCATCCCTCATGCCCACCCAATGGCTTCTTCACATTCAGACTTTTCCTACTGGTGCTATGACAAGAGTTTCCTAACTAGACATCTAGTCTCCAGGCTCTTCTTCTGTATACTCATTCACCTTAATTCCAATTAATCTTCCTAAAGCTAGAGCTTTCAAACTTTTTTGATCATGACCTACAATAAGAAATAGGGACCGGCAGTTAGCGTAATGGCTATGTCGTTGGACTCCCATGTAACTGACTGTGGTTCGAGTCCTGGACCCGGTGGCTTAAACTCAAACCGGGCATGTGTGCATGCGTGCATGCCCAAGATCCCAAGAGGAGAATGGAGGAGAAGGGATTCTGGCATGGCCATCCCCCCTGGGGTTGCTGTCTTGCTTTCTATCTCTCTGTCTCTCTCTGTCTTTCTGGCGAGCACACATGCCCTATAGCAAAAACCTCTCCAAAAAAAAGAAAAGAAAAAATATATTTTTTGGGGGGCCAGCAGGTGTGGTGGTTAAAGGTGCTGGATTCCCTCATGGCCAGCTGCAGTTTGAGTCCTGAACCTGGTGACTTGCTTTCTCACCTTCCCTTTCTCTCTCTGTCTCTGGTTAAATTAAAAAATAATAATAACAAATGGAATTAAATAAATCAATAATTTTTTAAAAAAAGAAATATATTTTTCTCTATGGCCCAGTACACACACATACACACACACAACACACACACACACACACACACACACACACACACACACAAAGCAATATTGCAGTTTGATGTAATTATTTATTTACTTTTAAATTATCAGAGCATGTACTCACTGGAGAGACAGAAGGAGAGGGAGAAAGCCTTCCCCAATGGGGCATAGTCATAGCACAATCTCTTCTTCATTTCTCTAACCAGTTGGGACTCTGGACATGCACACACATACACATGCACATGCGTGCCTGGTCTGTTTTTCAAGCTTTTTGGGCCAATATTTGAACTACAGTTGCCCATGTGGGATCCAGTTCCCTTAACCACTAGGCTGCAGGGCTGGCTCTGACATTTTTATATTCATTATTCATTAAATTGACTGTAGTATAATAATTGGTCTTATCCCACAGTTGGAAAAATTGCCTCAAAGCATGACTTTGATTATGTTAGTACTCCAGTACAGGTTTTCCATTGTCCCCATAACCCACTAAATTTAGTACAAGTTGTTTAACCTGGCATTAAAGGCCTTCTACAGGATGATACCAACTGGCCTTTCTAAACATTTCTCTCTTTACCTCGTGTATGACATTTCATCTCTCTGAGCTTTAGCAATCTAATTTATAAATAAAAACACTCCATGAATTTGAAGACCACGGGTAGACCAGATGGTCCATTTAGTTTCCTATATCTATAAAAGCTGTGATTCTGGGATTTTAAGAGCCTAATATCCAGTAATCAAACATATTTCCTCTCTAGTCTCTATGCATTCATTTTCATGTTTGTATCTTTGTTTTCATTGTTCACTTTAGCCAATTTCCTCTATTCCTTCTATTTTCCTATCCAAAAAGAGCAAAGGACTCAGGAAAGAAAGGTCATAACTTACTTAAGAAATGCAATTAGTCCACTGAGGCTGAAGCCACTAAGGCCAGTATGTTGCAAGCAGGTGAGAAGGATGAAACTAAAGAGGTGGGCTGGGCTAGAGTGTGTCAAACCAAGATCCTCAGGCTGGAATTTTGCCTTCATTGAGAAGTCATGGAGAGTCATTGGTAGTTTCTGAGCAGGTGTGACATGACTAAAGGTTAGGTTTAAGGTGACTGATTTGCTTGGAGATTGGATCATTGAGGGCTATTTCAATAGTAAAATTGACACAGCCTGTATGTAATTGGCATCAGAACAGACCAGAATAGGGATGAGTTCTTTTTTTTTTTGGATAGGTTTTTGCTATAGGGCAGGTGCGCTCGCCAGACAGAGAGAGAGAGACAGAGAGACAGAAAGCGAGAAATCACCCCCCAGGGGGGATGGCCACGCTGCAATCCCTTCTCCTCCATTCTCCTCTCAGGATCTTGAGCATGCACACACATGCACTCAGTGTGAGTTTTAAGCCACGGGGTCTGGACTCGAACTGTAGTTGACTACGTGGAGTCCAGTGATGTAAACATTACACCATCAATGACTAACCCAATTAAAAGATGGGAAAATGAGTTGAATAAACAACTCTCTAAGGAAGACATATGAACAACCAAAAAGTATATGAAAAATTGCTCAACATCCCTCATTGTAAGGGATATGCATATCAAAACCACAATGTAGGACCAGCAGTTCGTGTAATGGCTATGTCGCTGGACTCCCATGTAGTTGACCGCGGTTTGAGTACCAGACCCGGTGGCTTAAACTCACACCACATATAGAAATAAATAAACAATTCTTTAAAAAAATAATTTAAAAAGATACCAGTTCTGACACAGGGAAGTTAAACAACTTGCCCAACTTTATACACAGCTCATTGGTCTCTTAGATAGAATTAGAATGTAGGTCATCTATGCCTTGTAATATTATGTTTTACTATTGCTTAATACATATTTGAATGTAGGAATGAAAATATAAGTGCACTATATGAAGTGCTACAATTAAACAACGGCCTCAACACAATACCACTATCTGGAAAAATGCTGGACTAAAACGCAATGCCCTAAAATTGAAGACAACTTAAAAGGATGGCAGGGGGTATGGTAAGGAGCCTGTGTGTTAGTCATATGATAATGAGAATCAGTTTAATAAGTCCTGGAATTTGTTAGAAAGTGGACGAATATGGAAGATTGGTTGCTGAGTGAAGCAAGTCAGGCTGTGAAAGAGAGACATTGCCTGTCTCCACTTAACGCATACCGACGACTGTCCGCACTCTACGGTAGAGACGGAAAGACTGGAGAACATGAAATCATTAAAAAATGTAATGGACACACAGACAAAGTGGAAAGAGAGTGTGGGAGGCGGAGAGCATAGGAAAGGAAATTTGGGGGGGGGAAATTGAGAGATAAGACACTTGTGGGAGACAGATAAGGTTTTTTATCTGTTAATGAGGATGTCTATAATAGTCTCGACTGGGCTGGACTGAGGTGTATATCATGTTGGGTAAAGTCTCTTCACAATCTAAATGATGTACAGTGATTTAATGTATGAATAATAATTTAAAAATTAATAAAAATAAAGAAAAATACATAAAAATAAGAAATTAATTAAAGTTAAAATAATTCTTAAAAATACATAAATAAATAAATACTTGTTGGGTTGAATTGAAAAGGGACCAGCATTCTTATCACTGCACAGATAACACTGTTTCTTCGTCTTCCTTCATGGGTGATTTTTCATGTCGGGGCTTTACACTCTCACTAAAAGAACCTCAATTCTCTTCTAAGTACTGAAGCTCTGTAGCTGGCTCTACCGATATTCTGATTCCATTATGCTAAATGCATTTCTACATGGTGCAGCTTCAACAATTGAAGACTATGTGAACTGCCCAGCAAGAAAAGAAATGGGTGTCGTGGTCATCTCCTATCTCAAAGATCTTGAGCAGCAACAGTTGGGCTCTGTGGTGAAACATTAACCACAAATTATCATGAAATTTGTTTCCCCTCAAACAGAAGGAGAAGGAAAACTTGCACCATTTCTCTTTTCATCCACTCTCTTTCAGATGCACCATAAACATTTCAATCCCTCCCTTCCCACCCACCAAGGTCCACGGGGCTCCACAGATGAGTGGATCTGCTCGGGCAGCAGATGGTGTCAGGAGGAACCCAAGTCTTGAACTGGAGCTGCTGACATTCGTGTGGTCCCACTGTAGCTCCAGCAGCCCAGGCGCACAGAGGAGAAGTAGGCTGTGGTCCCTCTGGAACGGCACACTCTTGGGGTGTAGAACTGTGCCCGTTGGTAAACTCTCCAAAGCATGGCTTATTCAGAATCCATGAGTACTACAATGCTTACTCAGTTCATACTTATTAAAGCCACCTCTGCTAACAGGAAAGCAGAGGGAAGACTGGTCAATTCCACTTCTGAGGCTCCCAGTATATTTATTTTTAATTTTTTAAAAGAATTATTTATTATTAATATTATTATTTGGTGTGCTATAGGGCACGTGTGCTCACAAGAGAGAGAGAGAGAGAGAAAGCTAGCCACCACCAGGTCCGGGACAGGAACTGTGATTGGCCATGTGAAAATCAAGCACCTTAACCACCATACCATCTGCTGACCCAGCTCCTAGTGTTTCTAAAAAAATAAATGTACAAATGGCTAAACAGCACTTTAAAATTACAATGTATATTTTATTTTGCCAGAGGGCGTTGGGTGCTTGTTAGAGAGAGAGAGACAGGGAAAGTGAGAAAGCACTCCCCCATGGGGCACAGTCATGCTGTAATCCCTTCTCCTCCATTTTCCCCTCCTTTCAGGATTTGGGCACTCATGTACCAGTGTGTTTCTCAAACTGCTGGGTCCAGGACTTGAACTGTAGGACCAACTGTGTGGGATCTAGCTTCCTTAGCCACCACACCATGGACTGGTCCAATTGGAGTATATTTTAAAGTTTGTTTTAGGGTTGTTGTTTTTTTTTTTAGTAAGTTTATTTATCTGTTTATTTTATGATAAAGAGAAAGAGAAACACCCTTAATGGGATATGCCATAATCCTTCCTCCATCCAGCCTTTCCCTGCCAGCCAGGATCACAGGTATGCGTGTGCTTGCCGTGTACAGGTCAACCTGGGAACCAAACCCAATCTTCTCTGACCTCTGGCATTTGAGTTTCATGCTACCATGGTGCCAGTGAAAGCAAGCCTTAATGTTTGTTTCAGTTGTTTTTAGAGAGATTTTTGCTATAGGGCATGTGCTTTCACTGGAGAGACAGAGATAAAGTAAGAAATCACCCCCTGGGGGGATGACCACACCACAATTCCTTCTCCTCACAGAATTTTGAGGACACATACACATGTACCCAGTGTGAGTTTCAAGCCACCAGGTCCGAGACTCAAACCGTGAGTCCCTCAAGCCATGAAGGAGTCCAGCACCTTAATCACTATGCCACCTGCTGGGCTCCGAATGTTTGTTTTTAAAATTAAAATTGTATGATGAATATTGTCTCTTTTCCCTCCTCTAACTGTAAGGTTGTGTCTGAATTTCTAACCTCATTTGCAGATACTGTAAACGTCCAAAGCCCTTAATGAATATGGGTTGGATCTCTTGTCTCCTTCTCTTTCCCCACTAGGTCTCTCCCTGGTCCCTCTCCCTCACTGTTCTCTTACCAGCCATGATACACAGCAGACTGAACTAGAGCTCAGACTAATGACAGACTACACCCACCCCTTCCATGTCAAGTCAAAGGCTCCTTTCAACTTTATGTGAGCCCACAGCTTTGATCCACCCCGAGAGACTCCGACCCAGATACAAGACTCTGTCCCTGTATGAAGCAAGTCTCTTGGCTTGTGAGAGCGTTTACTGCCAACTCAGCCAATAAGCCATGCTGCTTGGCATGATTCTCCCTGTGGTTTCCTCACATGCATGGCAACTGTGAGAACACCGTATCCAAATGCTTAGCCAGGCTTACCTGTAGCAACAGGCAAAGAAGGGATTTCCCAGAAACACTCTTCTGCTTCGGCGCGTGATAAGTGCTTCTAGAGTCACAGAGTCAGGAATAGGAGGTGCTGCTGTCCAAACGCGAAGCGCATGATGTGATTTCCACCGTGATAACACGAGAACTGCCCGCACTCGTTCTGAAAAAACACCAGCATGGTCTAACCCCAAACACTAACCCATCAACTACAAGGTTTTGACTTTAGGGAATGAAGGTCAGAGGACTCCATTTCTTTGGAATCTGCTTTGTCTGCAGCTTTGTAGGGACCGACACGGGGGCCTCCTGCAAGGCCAGCTAACCTCTGAGGGAAAACGCTGCTGGGTTTTCCTTCCTCTGGCTTGTTCTCTAGGAATGTCAAATCTGTTTCTAGAGAGTTAAGGAGCTGGCATAATTGTCACAGTCCCATAAAACAAAGCAAAACAAAACAAAAGAAAAAAAAACAGGAATTCCAGGGCCAGCATGTGGCGTGGTAGTTAAAGTGCTGGACTCCCACGTGGCCAACCGCAGTCTGAGTCCTGGACCCCGCGGCTTGAAAATCACACCAGGCACATGTGTGTGCATGGCCAAAATCCCAGAAGGAGAATGAAGGTGAAGAGATTGTAGAGTGGCCGTCTCCCAGGGGGTGATTTCTTCTTCCCTCTCTCCGGCAAGCACACACACCCTATGGCAAAAACCTTATAAATAAATAAACAAACAGGGATTCCATCTCTTCCAGAATGGGAAGTCTGAGCCTGGTAGCCTATCCTGCATCCGTGAGCGGTGGACGGATTCCTGCCCCAGAGTTCACTGACTGTAGGAAATGTCGAAGGATGGCGAGGAACAGGGAATGACGCAGTTAGAGCCCTCTAGACAACTTGGCAAGCTGGAAATCACAGACGTGTGAAATGCCCACCTTCAGGAAAAGCAGATAAGCAGGTGGGACTGAGCAGAAGGAATAACCGACCCTACAACATTGCTAAAGGAATATAAATATTTTTCTCCTATCACTCTCATCTTAATTATAAAGAGGAACAAATATGATGACGTAGCTGTCACTATCTGTGGTTTTTGGCAAGCAGCTATGTAATTTTGTTTCTTCATGAGCTTGTAGCAAAGGGAAAAAAACATTAAAAGAAAACTTTAAAACTCAAGGGGAAAAAAGACATAAGTGGAAGGAATGTTTTTTCCCTCAGACTTGGTCATACTTATTTTGAAAAAAATAGCACAATTCTAAACACATTTATTTTAGAACATCTCTGCCCACCAAAGGAATGCTGGGAAATTGAATTGGTTGTTGGGGTTTTATCTTGGGTGTTAGCTGATGAAAGGAGAGAAGATTATAATGGAAGTAGCATGTCTCTCATTAATTTCTGAGTGTCAGAAATACTTAATTACATGACTTCTAGGGTGTATTTCTTTTTCTTTTTCTTTTTTAAAGACACTTTCAGTGTCTTCTTCAGATTTATTTATATAGGTTTTTCCCACAGGGCACATGAGCTCACAGGAGAGACAGGTAGAGGAAAGTGAGAAATCGTCCCTCGGCAGGGGGGCGGGGCATGCAGCAATACCCTCCTCTCCATTCTCCTTTTGGGATTTTGGGCACGCACACATGCCCAGAGTGATTTTTAAGCCACCAGATCCAGGAATTGAACTGCGGTCAACGACATGAAATCCAGTGACTTAGCGATCACATCACCCGCTGTCCCCTCTATGTTTTTTTGTTTTTGTTTTTGTTTTTGTTTTTTGCCATAGGACATGTGTGCACACAAGAGAGAGACAGAGAGAGACAATGAGAGGGAAAGTGAGAAATCATCCCCTGGGGAGATGGCCACACCACTAACCCTCCTTCTTCATTCTCTTCCTTAGATTTTGGGCATGCACGCACACTCACCCACTATGAGTTTCAAGCTGCCATATCTGGGACTTGAACTGCAGTCTATCATGTGGGAGTCTAGGGTTGTAACCACTATGCAACCTGCCAGTCCTCCTAAGTTATATTTCTAAAGGAAATGATGACTACTGCCTCTTCTTCCTTTCTTTGCCTTTAAGAGTGGGAGTTCTGGGGGCCAACAGGTGGTGTGGCAGTTAAAGTACTGGATTCCCACATGGCTGACCACAGTTTGAGTCCTGGACCTGTGGCTTGAAAATCATGCCAGGCACATGTGTGTGCATGACCCAAATCCCAGGAGAATGGAGGATCCCTCCTGAGGGGTGATTTTTCACTTTCCCTTTTCCTTTCCATCTCTCTTTATCTCTCTCTAATAAGCACATAGGCACTATGAAAAAAAGCTGGAAAAAAAAAAAAGAGTGGAAATTCTGGTATATCCTTTATCTGCATTCTGGTGAATTTGATCATGATAGATTACCAGTTCCTTTGCTCCTACACCCACACTCTTCACCCTCCTCTATATCACCAGCTAAAAATGGTTCTGCAACCCCTGCTATCTGGAACACTGGCCTCGCCTAGCTGAGGTAGTGCACCCTGGCTACCACTGCTGCACCTCATCAGAAGCCCAGGTTTGATTCTCAGCCACCCTAAATGCCATGGGTGGTGGCACATACCTGTAGTTCCAGCTACTCAGGAGGCTGAGGCAGAGGGATCATGAGTCTGAGGCCAGCCTGGGCAACACAGAGTCTCTGCCTTTTAAAAAGCAAAACAACAAATGAAAGAGCAAACAAAAAAGGATTATTGACCCAGTAACTCCTTCCTTCATGTCTAAGGAAAGAGATGCTCTTAGCTACCTACTCACTTTATTCAGAGGAATACATTCAGTGCATGGTATTTTGCTAGGTGCTGGGGCTAGATTACTGATCAAAAAAAAGATAGAGCTCGGGAACCAGCAGTTAGTGTAATGGCTATCTCGCTGGACTCCCACGTAGTCGACTGCGGTTCGTGTCCCGGACCCGGTGGCTTAAAACTCACGCCGGGTGCGTGTGCGTGCGTGCCCAAGATCCCGAGAGGAGAATGGAGGAGAAGGGATTGCGGCGTGACCATCCCCCCTGGGGAGTGATTTCTTGCTTTCTGTCTCTATGTCTCTCTCTGTCTGTCTGGCGAGTGCACGCGCCCTACAGTGAAAATCTCTCAAAAAAAAAAAAAAAGATAGAGCTCTAGACTAGTAGTAAGAATCACAATAATAAACATAATTACATTCTGTGATAAGTGCTTGCTCCTCCTTTTTTTTTTTTTTTGAAAAAGATTTTTGCTATAGGGCATATGGCTCACCAGAGACAGAAACAGTGAAACAGAAAGCGAGAAATCATCTCCCCCAAGGGGAATGGCCAAGCCACATTCCCTTCTCTTCCATTCTCCTCTTGGGATTTTGGGCACACACATACACATACGCGTGCCCGGCATGAGGTTCAAGCTGCCAGGTCTTTGAAACAAAACACAGTTGACTATGTGGGAGGCCTGCAATGTAACCATTATGCCATCTGCTGGTCCCAACTACTTGTTCTTTCTTTCTTTCTTTCTTTCTTTTGTAGAGATTTTCACTATAGGGCGCGTGCGCTCGCCAGACAGAGAGAGACATAGAGACAGAAAGCGAGAAATCACCCCCCGGAGGGGATGGCCACGCTGCAATCCCTTCTCCTCCATTCTCCTCTCGGGATCTTGGACCCGCACGCACACGCGCCCGGCGTGGGTTTTAAGCCACCAGGTCCAGGACGCGAACCGTGTCGACTACGTGGGAGTCCAGCGACATAGCCATTATGCCAACTGCTGGTTCCCACTACTTGTTCTTTCTAAGAGGAAATTCTCTTTGCTATTTTTAAAAAAGAATGATTTATTTAATTGTCTTTCTTTATTATTAGTTTTTAATTTGACCAGAGAGAGACAGAGAGAAAGTGAAGAAGCAAGCCACCAAGTCTGGGACTCAAACCGTAATCAATCATGCTGGAGTCCAGAGCCCTAACCACTAGGTCTGGGACTCAAACTATGGTTAGCCATGTGGGAATCCAACACCCTAACCACCCACCACCTGGTGGCCTCTCTCCTTGCTATTAATTCTTCCCTCTTGTCTTCTTGTTCCCTGGCCTCCTCTGACAGTGGTCTCATCCTATTCACCTGATCCTTCCTCCTAGTCAGCATGATGCTCTAGACCCTCCCCTTTTTTATAAACACTTAATAACATTTTATTGGCATATAGCATTGGCAATTTACAAGGTCCTTGTTTCATTCTACATCATATTGAGTAAGAATCGTTTAGCCATCTACATTCATTCTTACTGGCTAAAATTTTTTCTCCAACTATCGTTCCCACTGATTTTGACTGTGACAAAAGAAAAGAATTCCTTAAGGTAGACTACAATTGGAAAAACATATCTTGCTTTTAAACTCTTAAGTGTTGGTTTCTCTCTCTCTCTTAACTCTGCCTCCAAGGGTCTGATGAAATAGTTGTCTATTCCTCACCTTCTTTTCCATTACCAAACCACATAGCTGGCAAATACCTGGCAGCCCACCCAAACCAGCCTACTGCAAGTGCTCTCTCAAGACTGGCAGCCAGGGTCTCGCCCTTACTGCATCCTCATCGGAGCTTTCACTGCATTGCTCTTGACCACTCTGCAAGAGAGGTCATCCCTGACTACCTCCCTCTGAGACGTTCTTTATCAGACAGTGCTCTCTTCTTTCCCTTCCCACCACTCAGGGTCGTGTGCTCCCCAGGGTTCCATTCTTGGCTCTCTCTGTCTCCGGTCCATTCTGGAGGATGCCATTCACTTTCAAGGCTTCAACGACAGTCCCTCTTACCATGCCCTTACCATGACTCCATTTTAAGAGTCTCCCCAGCTTTGACCTCTATCTGTATTTCAAGCTTTGCTCTCAGACGCTCCCGTGGATTCTAGATTTGAGAGGATGCAAAACAGCACTGGTGGTTCTCCTCCTGACCTGCTCTTTCTCTGTTTTTATCACAATCAACAACATCACTTTCCCTTCAGACACTCAAGTCAGAAACCTCCAAGTTACCTAGGACCACACTTTCCCTCATTCAGGTATTCTGTTGGCAATCACATTCTGTTAAAGTCCACTCCTGAAATATCTGTCCCAACAAGGACAGTAAATGGGTTTTATCTCATGTACCATCTCTGACTAGTCAGTAATGGCTGCCTGGAGCAATATGTTGAGAAAGATTCTGAGGTACCATCTGACCGCAGCAAAAACAATAATGTTATCGGTTATCAGTTCTGCCCTGTGTGGTGGAAGCATGCCAGCTATTTGCTGTTCAGCTCTCAGCCTTCCTGGTAAACAAATGGAGAAGAGTCCATTCTGTTCCCATGGCCGCTGCGCTGGAGACTCTTAAGAGGTTTGCAGTACCTCTTAATCGGTCTTTCCTTTCTCTCTCTTCCCCTCCATTCATTCAGCCCTTTCAATACCCCTCTAAACTACATTTGTCATACTAGGATAAAGCCTAAGGCATAAAGGCCATTTGGAATCTGACTAAAGCACACGTAGCTACCTCCGTATTCCCTGTGGGCTCCCAGATCAGGCCATGTAGCATTTTGCCTCACAGCATAGACTCCAAGACCTCCTACCTGCCTGCTCTCAACCCCCAAATCTGCCACGTACAAGTCATGTTACCTGGATCAAGTTATTTGATGCTCTGTGCCTCATCAGCAGTATGAGGACAATAATCATACCTAATTCAAAGGGCTGTTATATGAGTAATGAATTAGACGGTTAAAAATGCCTAGAATTGCATCTCACACGTAATAGAGCAATGTCAATGTTCACTCTTATTATTACTACCACATCCGTCACCCTTATCTCCCAATGACTTGACCAGGATGTTTTCATTGACCCTGCCCAACCTTGTCCCACTCCCAGGAAGGATAATTTGTTGTTCGCTCTGTCCTCCCATCACATGGTCATACTCCTCTACCCCAGCAGTTACCACAATGTACTGGAGTTAGTTGTTTATGTGTGTCTGAGACAATAGGTGGGGGCTCCTTGAGGGCAGGAAACACGTCTTTCCTACTTTCGTGTCCTCTGCTTTTACAAGAGGGTCTGGAAAATACTAGACATGCTTATGTCTGAATGATGACTTGATGGATGAATGAATACATGAAAGAATAAACAAATGAGTTGACAGCAAAAGCTGAATGAGCACCAGATAGTAATACTGGCAATTGTTGAAACTACTGTTTGTCTCCAAGGAAGATAATAGACAACAGTTTACTTCCTGCTGTACTATACCAATAGCAGGTAGGTTTTTTCCTTGATCTGATACCAGGCATTAGTTACCTAGCTCTGAGTTTTTATCTACAGAAAGGACTTCTATTAATAACTTAAATATTAGAGAGTTCATTCTCACATTTATTAAAAAAAATACACCTTTTATGGCCTAATTCCTCCCTGCCTCCAATTCTGTGGTAGGTATAAAATAAACAGAAGCTCCCTATTTGCCTGTAAGACCCTTGACCTTTATTCTTGGGACTATGGGCAAGTACGCTGAGATTGTCATGATCATGAGTACCATTACTGCTAATGATAAGATGACAATTACAGAGATCTGACTTACCACTTGGATTAGAAAGAATTAGCCCATAGGATCAGCTGGTGGCATGGTGGTTGAGGCACTGGATTCCCACATGGCCAACCATGATTTGAGTCCTGGACCTGGCAGTTTGCTTTCTCACTTTCCCCCTCTCTCTCTCTGGTCAAATTAAAATAATAAAATAATAATAGGGGCTAGAAGATGGCATAGTGGTTACATTGCAGGACTCCCACATAGCCCACTGCGGTTTGATTCTTGGACCCGATGGCTTGAAAATTACACTGGGCGTGTGTGTGTGCATGCCCGAGATCCCAGGAGGAGAATGGAGAAGGGATTTCAGCGTGGCCATCCCCTCTGGGGGTTGATTTCTCATTTTCCCTTTCACTGTCTCTGTCTCTCTCTCTTTCCTGTGAGTGGCTGGGCCCTATGGCAAAAACTTCTAAAAAATAATTAAAGCAATAACAATAATGATAAATAAAAGCAAATAAATAATTTTTAAAAACTTTTTTTAAATAAAGGAAGAATTAGAACTTTTCTGAAAAATATCCACCATAGTTCACTACTTTGCACTATGGATGCAATTTAGAATATGCTTTTGAAGGCCAGCTGCAGTGGTACTGTGGTAACCAATACTCTGTGAGGCTGAAGCCATATAAGGAAGCTCTGGAGTCCCGTCCTGAGGTCTCTCTGTACATGCAGGATACATGCGTGTGCCCATGATCCTGGCTGAGTGCAGCTGGAGTGTGGGGAGGATCACGGCATGAAGACTCTGTGAGGTGTCCCTGTCCCTCTCTGTCTCATAGAAGAGATAAATAAGTGTTTAAAAAATTTCATTGAAGAGTGTGCTGGGGTCAGCAGATGGCATGGTGATTAAGGCACTGAACTCCCACATGGCTAACCATGGTTCAAGTCCTGAATCTGGCACGTGTGCATGTGTACCCTAAATCTCAAGAGGAGAATAGAGGAGAACAGACTGCAGTATGGCAGTGTGGTGGTCATCCCCCCCTGGGAGGTTATTTCGAACTTTCCCTCTCTCTGTTTCTCTGTTTGTCTCCAGTGAGTACACACGCCCTATGCCAAAAACCTAAAAAAAAAAAAAAAAAAAAAAAATGGGTGTTTTTGTAGCCAATAGACTTCCACAGTTTATAGTAGTCAGGCTTATCTACATGCTTCTTAGCTTCTTTGCAAAGTGTGCAACATTAATTCTGCCCTCGTGGGTTCAAAGTGCATGGCACATCCTTCAAAAGTGCAGAGACAGGAAAACCTTCCTCCATGTTCTCTGATATTTTGCACAAATCAGATCTTCTCTGCCCTTCCCAGAGATATTTATGGCTGCTGGTTAGCAGATGCATTGAAAATATGCACAGTGCATTATCAATGTGCAGATCTGGAAGGATCTCTGAGCAAGAGCCTGTCAGACCTGTTCTATCCCACACTGCCAGAGTCCTGGCAAGCCCCATGCTTCTGTTTGCACTGTGAGCTCTACTGCTCCATGGAGGCAACACTTATCAACAGCAGTGCATGCTCTTTATAGCTGACCCCCTCCCTCTGCTTTCTCAAATGTGGTAGACTGGCAGGTTGGCGAAGATGCATCCCATCCAGAGAGAGAGAGGAAGCCCATACATAAAGCAAGTCTGTGCATTCTTGAGGGAAAACAGGAGTATGGTTTGGGGGTAGAGAAAACAGGACAGAATCTGCCGAGAGAGAGATGGGAAGTAAAATGACAGTCCTGGAGAAGGTGACAAGATAGAGGTCAGAACTCATGAGAACTGGTTGGGGCTGAAGACCAGAAAATTGTGAATCTGGGCAATTCAAGCTGCCAGTGGGCCAGGACAGGCTGCCCAGCAGGGAAGGGACAGCCCAACACCAGCTTCCCAGAAAGCTCCTCCCTCTGAGTTGTGGGTGGGCAATATGGGATTCAACAGTGGAAATCCTGGAACATGAGTCAAAAACAGCTGTAACAGCGGTGCCAACACTGAAAGCCAGTTCTATCTGGCTTGAGCCTTCAGCAGCAGATATGCAGGATCCACAAGTCACATACTGGGCTTTGTGGTGTCAGGTGATAGGAAGCAGTTGCAGCAAGCCTAAACAGAGAAAGGATGTAAAAGAAGGGGGCGCGAGTGTGTGAGCGAGGGGCAAGAATAGCATTAGAAAATGCAGAAATAAGACTCGGCCTCAGAAATTTACACACTTCAGGACTCTCTGTGTCCTGTGCCTTCCCTCCGGGCAGCTTCTTGCTTCATCTTTAGAGACCAACTTTCTCTGCTCAGAATATGGTTCCCTGGGACCAGCAGATGAAGCACTGGACTCCCATGTAGTCTCCCACAGTACAAGTCCCAGACCTGGAGGCTTAAAACACACCGGGTGTGTGGAAGTACGTACCTAAAATCCTAAGAAAAGAAGGAGGAGAAGGGATTGCAGAGTGCCATCTGTCCTGGGGGGTGATTTCTCACTTTCTATCTCTTTGTCTCTCTGGTGAGTGTACATGTCTGATAGCAAAAATCTCTCTCTAAAAAAAGCCAATCCTAAAGAAAATGGTTCTCAGGTTTACATGGTACAGAGGCAGCTGCACAAACTGTCCGCCTGGGGCCCCGGAGTCCTCCAGCTGAGAGAATCCAAACACTCAGTTTGTGTCAGTTTGCTTCTGAGTCTATCAACTGTAGCTGGGGTGAGAGGTCATGAAATACCAACATGGCTCCCCTGCAGGCTCCGCCCCATGAGGGTGGCCAGCAGGGAATTCTGAGAAAAGCAGCAGTCTAGTCTGTCACATGTCCCTGTTGTCACCTTCTTGTTCTTTTCTTCCTTAGATGATTACAGGGATGCCCTTTGCCATTATTTAGGGCTCAGCACAAATATCACCTGTTCCCCCTCCCTCTGCTTTCTCAAAGGTGGTAGACTGGCAGGTTGGCGAAGATGCATCCCATCCAGAGAGAGAGAGGAAGCCCATACATAAAGCAAGTCTGTGCATTCTTGAGGGAAAACAGGAGTATGGTTTGGGGGTAGAGAAAACAGGACAGAATCTGCCGAGAGAGAGATGGGAAGTAAAATGACAGTCCTGGAGAAGGTGACAAGATAGAGGTCAGAACTCATGAGAACTGGTTGGGGCTGAAGACCAGAAAATTGTGAATCTGGGCAATTCAAGCTGCCAGTGGGCCAGGACAGGCTGCCCAGCAGGGAAGGGACAGCCCAACACCAGCTTCCCAGAAAGCTCCTCCCTCTGAGTTGTGGGTGGGCAATATGGGATTCAACAGTGGAAATCCTGGAACATGAGTCAAAAACAGCTGTAACAGCGGTGCCAACACTGAAAGCCAGTTCTATCTGGCTTGAGCCTTCAGCAGCAGATATGCAGGATCCACAAGTCACATACTGGGCTTTGTGGTGTCAGGTGATAGGAAGCAGTTGCAGCAAGCCTAAACAGAGAAAGGATGTAAAAGAAGGGGGCGCGAGTGTGTGAGCGAGGGGCAAGAATAGCATTAGAAAATGCAGAAATAAGACTCGGCCTCAGAAATTTACACACTTCAGGACTCTCTGTGTCCTGTGCCTTCCCTCCGGGCAGCTTCTTGCTTCATCTTTAGAGACCAACTTTCTCTGCTCAGAATATGGTTCCCTGGGACCAGCAGATGAAGCACTGGACTCCCATGTAGTCTCCCACAGTACAAGTCCCAGACCTGGAGGCTTAAAACACACCGGGTGTGTGGAAGTACGTACCTAAAATCCTAAGAAAAGAAGGAGGAGAAGGGATTGCAGAGTGCCATCTGTCCTGGGGGGTGATTTCTCACTTTCTATCTCTTTGTCTCTCTGGTGAGTGTACATGTCTGATAGCAAAAATCTCTCTCTAAAAAAAGCCAATCCTAAAGAAAATGGTTCTCAGGTTTACATGGTACAGAGGCAGCTGCACAAACTGTCCGCCTGGGGCCCCGGAGTCCTCCAGCTGAGAGAATCCAAACACTCAGTTTGTGTCAGTTTGCTTCTGAGTCTATCAACTGTAGCTGGGGTGAGAGGTCATGAAATACCAACATGGCTCCCCTGCAGGCTCCGCCCCATGAGGGTGGCCAGCAGGGAATTCTGAGAAAAGCAGCAGTCTAGTCTGTCACATGTCCCTGTTGTCACCTTCTTGTTCTTTTCTTCCTTAGATGATTACAGGGATGCCCTTTGCCATTATTTAGGGCTCAGCACAAATATCACCTGTTTGGAGAAACCCTCTCTGACCACACTAACAAAAATAGCAATTGTTTCTTCTCAGTTCTTCTCTGATACGGCTGGATATATAAACCCTCCAATCCATATGTTGAAGTCCTAATCCCCAGTACTTCAGAATGAGACTGTTTCTGGAGATAAGGCCTTTTTAAGAGGCAATTAGGTTAACATGAGATGATATGAATGGGTCCTAATACAACATGACCTTATGAAAAGAGTGGACTGGGATTCCGGTTGCACAGAGGGAGCTCTGTGCAAAGACACAGGACGAAGGTGGCCACATATAAGCCAGGAAGAGAGACTTTAGGAGAAGCTGACCCTCCCATATCTTAGTTTTGGACTTCACTGTTTAAACCACCCAGTCTGTGGTACTTCGTCCTGGCATCCCTTGCAAATAAGTACACTCACAGTCCTCTACCTCTTTTATTTTTAGGTTTTTGCAATAGGGTGTGTGTACTTGCTGGAGAAAGAGACAGAGACAGGGAAAGTGAGAAATGATCCCTCAAGGGGATGACCACACTGCAATCCTTCTCCTCCAGTCTTCTCCTGGAATTTTGGGCATGCACACACACATGACCAGTGTGATTTTTAAGCTGCCAGGTCTGGGACTTGAACTATGGTTGACCATGTGGGAATCCAGCACCCTAACCACAACATCACCTATTGGCCCCATAACTATATTTTCATAATTCTCTTATTTGTCTCTACCTCTCCTCTCAAATTCTATCTTTCTATTAAAAAAGCAACACCAAAAAAAAAAAACCAAAAACCAAAAAACTGGCTCTGCTTTTTCCACCAACTTATTTATTTTTCTCTTTTTTATTCGTCCTCAAAAGTCTTCCCTTTTGCTCTCATCTTCATGTTCTACTCTTTTGGCTCTCTCTAACTGAGGTTCCTCTCATTCAGAGGCTTCTAGTCCTTCGTGACTGCCACCAGCAGCCTCAGTTTCAGCCTTCCACTCCTGGTAAGATGCCTTTCTTAGGCTGCTTGCTTTTTTTAAAATCAGGATCTTAACATTTCTGTATCAATAGAAACTGGCCAACCTATTGAGCTAGATCTAATACTCGGTTTGCCTCTTATTCCAAATAGTCAAATAATACAGTGATCTGTACATACAAGTTACTCAATGGTATTTTTATTGACTTTATTAAATGGCAGCTTTTTATGCTTATCTTGGAAGAGCTTATATAGGCTTTGGGTTGGGTACTAATGAGTCTTTTACTGGATGTGTACAAATTATGAATCCCTACCCATACCTCGATCATAGCAGATCCTTTTGTTACTTTTTCCCAGCATGAAGTTGGCACCAAAGGATGTGCAAGTGATGAAAAACTGAAGCGAAAGGGTGTGTGATCACACTAGGTCTAAGTAAGCCCACCAAATATGTAGCAAAGGCATGAGATTTATCTACCTCTGAAATGACCAAAGGTTACTAGTGGGAAAGGCAAGTGTGACTCATCCTGTCTCCAGAGTGACCCATTCAGCTATCCATTTCTCTCATTACCAGCGGCTAATTCACTTATACCACGCCTGGCCATGTGGTCTCATGACTCAAAGTCTTAAGATTTACAGCATTCTCTAAGAGATAAAGGGCACTGCATTTATGTGGGTAACTCCTTTTTAATAGCCATAGGTTAATCATTTACTATAGATGATTCATTCATATAAATTGGTTGCCAGGTTACCTCTTCAATGAAGAGCTCATATTTTCATAATTAATCCTCAACTACATTGTGACTTCTATGTGCAAACTTAAAGGGGACAAAAACACAGGAACAGGATCAGCAATTAAGGCATGTCTAAATTTATTCTAGAAAATACCAAGACAGATTCTCAATCTAATCAAGTTTTTCATATGGACATTTCCCTCCTATTGTAGAATATTGGATGAAATAATTTATATGTACATTATTAATTACTTTATTATTTTAGAGTGTATAAGAATTATTTGAGAACCAGATATCTTGTTTTCTCCATATTTTATATAACCCAGACCCTGGATTCATTTGTACCATGTTTTCCTAGATGTAATGAAAAAATCAGGACTTCTGGATTCTGATCCTTGACATGAATGAGCTTAGGTAAGTAAATAACTTTTCCATGTCTTGGTCCTTCAGGGCTGCTGTAACAAATAGCATGAATTGGGTAGCTTATAAACAACAGAAATTCATTTCTTACAGTTCTGGAGGCTGAGAAGTCCATGGTCAAGGCCAGCAGATTTTTTGTTTTATGAGGGTCTACTTCCTAGTTTATATAGGAGGGTACCTTGTGCCTGTGTTCTCACATGAAGGAAGGGAAGGGGGTCTCTCTCAGGTCTCTGTTAATTAATTAATTGATTAATTACTTTTTATTGCCAGAGGATATGTGTACTTGCCAGAGAGAGAGAAGCACTCCCCAGGTAGGGCATGGTCATACGGCAATCCCTCCATTTCTCCATCCTGCCAGAATTTTGACACACATGGACACACGCCTGGCATATTTTTCAGGCTTCTGGGATTGGGACTCAAACCGTGATTGGCTTTGTGAGATCCAGATCCCAATGAATAATACTTAACCACTGTGCTATGGAGCTAGTCTTAATCCTCTTTTATAAGGGTATTCATCTCATTCATGAGGACTGTGACCGCATGACCTACTCACCTTCCAAAGGTCCCTCCTCTTTTTTTTTTTTTTGGAGAGTTTTTTTCGCTATAGGGCGCGTGCGCTCTCCAGACAGACAGAGAGAGACATAGAGACAGAAAGCGAGAAATCACCCCCCAGGGGGGATGGTCACGCCACAATCCCTTCTCCTCCATTCTCCTCTCTGGATCTTGGGCACGCATGCACATGCGCCCGGCGTGAGTTTTAAGCCATCGGGCCCGGGACGTGAACTGTGGTCGACTACGTGGGAGTCCAGCGACATAGCCATTACGCTAACTGCTGGTTCCCCAAAGGTCCCACCTCTTAACACCATTACCTGGTATTGGAGTTAGAATTTCAACATAGAGGGACCAGAGATGGCACAATGGTTACATCGCTGGACTCTCATGTAGTTGACCACATTCTGAGTCTCAGACTCACAGCTTAAAACTCATGTTGGGTACATGTGCATGAGTAAAGAGGAGGAGAATGGAGGAGTAGCATGGTCATCCCTCCTGGGGGGTGATTTCTTTGTTTCTGTCTCTCTGTCTCTCCAGTGAGCACATGAACCCTAAAGCAAACATCTCTTAAAAAAAAAAGAAAAAGAAAAAAAAAAGGAAATAAAGAATTTCAATTTCAAAGAAATTTTGGGCAGATACAAACATTCCGAACATAGCTCCATGAAAATAGACAATGATCCTTACCTATTTCTTCCAACAAAACATCAGATGAAGTTAAAAAAAAGTTAAATTGAATTATCTGTGCAAAAAGTATTAAAGACTTGTCTGTTAATTATTTCCTAAGAATATTGCTTTGAGACTAGGTCTATTGATCTAAAATAAGTAGTCAACTTTTAGTCAGCTTTCTAGAGAAAATTATTTGAAACATTTTTATAATTTACAAATACAGCAATCTATTCATTGAATTCTTCATTCTTTAAATTTTTTACTATCTTTGGGACCAACAGGTGGTGTGGTGGTTGAAGGCGCTGGAATCCCACATGGCCAACTGCAGATCGAGGTCCAGACCTGGTGGTTTGCTTTCTCACTTTCCCTCTCTCTTTCTTTCATTCTGTCCCTCTCTGGTCAAATAAAAATAAATAAGTAAATCGATGGATAAAGTTAAATAAAATAATTCTTTAAATTTTTTTTTCTTGGGACTAACGGTTGGCGTAATGGCTATGTTGCTGGACTCCCATGTAGTCAACTGCAGTTTGAGCCCTGGACTCAGTGGCTTAAACTCACGCTGAGCGCGTGTGGGTGTTTGCCCAAGATCCCAAGAGGGGAATGGAGGAGAAGGGATAGCAGCGTGGCCATCCCTCCGGGGGATGATTTCTTGCTTTCTGTCTCTCTGTCTCTCTCTGTCTTTCTGGCAAATGCATGAGCCCTATAGCAAAAACCTCTCCAAGAAAAAAAAAATTTTTTTTCTTACCATCTTTAAGGGGCATTAAATAGTTAACTAGAGGGAAGAACTTTGAAAATGATCAGATCAGCCCAGCTGCAGTGGCACAGATGGTGGGGCGCCTCTGCAAAAGCCTAGGGCTATGTGGAAGGCCAGGACTTGGTTCCTGGACCAAGCTAACATAGTCTGGGAGCATCAGCATGAACCTGTAATTCTAGCGAACTGGGAGGCAGATGGATCACAGCGTGGAGAGACTCTGTACAAATTCTCTCTCTCACTCTTGCTCTCTCTCCCACTAAAGGAAAGGGAAGAAGGAAGGAGGGAGTGAAAATAAAATCAAATAGCTCACAGGATCTTCCTTTCTTTTATTCTTTCCTTCCTTCCTTCATTTCTTTTTATTTGCCAGAAGGGCAAGAGAGAGAGAGAGACAGGGAAAAGGAAAGGAAGAAAGTAGTTCCCCTTCCAATTGTGGGATATGGTCATGCTACAATCTCTTCTCTTCCATTTCTCCTTCCTTTGGGGATTTTGAGCAGGCATGCGCGTGCACCCGGTGTGTTTCTCAGGCTGCCAGGTCCATGGCCAGTGTGGTTGGCCATGTGGGATGCAGCCACCTTAGCTATCACACTACCAGCTGGCCTTGCCCACAGACTTTTTCTCCAAAACACACACCATCCATTTATTCATTTAACAAATACTTACTGAGTGCCTACTAAGTGCCACTTGAATCCATTAGTGAATAATACAGCAAAGGATTCTCTTCTCAAGGAGAGGAGTCATGAGAAAGGCAGGGCAAAAGCAACAAGAAACAGCAGATGTCATAAACAAGTAAAATCAAGTCAGGCACAATGGTACACACCAGTAATCACAGCTACTTGGAAGGCAGGAGGATGGTGAGTTTGATGCCAATCTGGGCAACATAGCAAGACCCTATCACTTCAAAAAGTAAAATAAGTTTCATGGCATGCTGAAAGTCAATAAATACTATGGATAAAACAAGCAAACAAGCAAGCAAACAAAGAGCAGGACAAGGGGGGTTAGCATATGGGGAACTGGGAAGGTTCAAGCTGCAAATTTAAATAGGGTGGAAAGGGGCCAGCCAGTGGCATGGTGGTTAAGGTACTGGACTCCCACATGGTCAACGACAGTTCAAATCCTGAACCCAGAGGCTTGAAACTCACACAGGGTGCATATATGAGCATGCCCAAAATCCTGCGAGGAGAATGGAGGAGAAGGAATTGCAGCGTGTCCATCCCCCGGAGGATAATTTCTTGTTTTCTGTCTCTCCATCTCTCTTTGTCTCTCCGGTAAGTGCATGTGCCCTATAGCAAAAATTTCTCTAAAAACAAACAAATAAATAAATAAATAGGATGGAGAGAGTACATCATGCAGGAGGTGACAATGGAACAAAGACTCTAAGAAACAATATAATTTTTTTTTAGAGAGATTTTTGCTATAGGGTCATGCACTCACCAGAGAGACAGAGAGACAGAAAGTGAGAAATCACTCCCCAGAGGGGTTGGTCATGCTATAATCCCTTTTCCTCTGTTCTCCTTTCGGGATTTTGGGCATGCATGCACACTCTCCTGGCGTGAGTTTTAAACTGCTGGGTCCGGGACGTGAACCACAGTTGACTACATGGGAGTCCAGGACGTAACCATTATGTCATCTGCTGGTCCTGCAATAGAGTTATTAGAGAGATAATGGGAGAAGAGAGTTTTGGTTTAGGGAACAGCAGTGTGGGATGCTAAGGCAGGAGCAAGTCTTGAATAGGGGAGGAGCAACTAGGGTCCCTTGTGGCCAGGGTTGGTGAGCAAGGAGGAGGTAATAAGGAAGGTAAAATTTAAATGAAAATGTTTACTTCTTTCTTTTATTTTCTCTTAGTACCAATACAGCTCTATATATTGTTTTTTGTTTTTTGTTTTTTTCTCGAATGTTCGAGAATTGACCCCAAGTACGCAACATTATCAGGCTACTTTGATCACCTACTATGAGGGGTCTTCAAAAAGTTCACGGAAAATATATCCCATGAGACAGCTATTGTTTTCCAGCAAAATACACTCATTCTTGAATTCCATTTCTCCAAGAACTTTCTGCTATCCCCTTGTAATTTCCAAGTTCATGGAAACATTACAGGCCATTGTGAATCATACTCTATTTCTTATGTGTGTGTGTGTGTGTGTGTGTGTGTGTGTGTGTGTTTGGAGGGAGGGGTTAAACATAATTTGAATTTGTATATCAGTGAGATTATACTACATTTCCATGTTCTATTTTGTTTTTCTGAGTAAACCCATTGTTCCCATTGTTCATCACAGAAAGTGTGGAAGTATATCAAAAAGTTACACTACAAACACCATTGGCCAGTTCCTTTTTTTTTTTTATTTTGGAGAGTTTTTTTTTTGCTATAGGGTGCGTGCGCTCGCCAGACAGACAGAGAGAGACGTAGAGACAGGAAGCGAGAAATCACCCCCCAGGGGGGATGGCCACGCCGCAATCCCTTCTCCTCCATTCTCCTCTTGGGATCTTGGGCACGCACGCACACTTGCCCGGCATGGTTTTAAGCCACCGGGTCTGGGACGCAAACCGCAGTCGGCTACGTGGTAGTCCAGTGACATAGCCATTACGCTAACTGCTAGTCCCCAGTTCCTTTTTTTTTAAGAGACATTTTTGCTATAGCGCATATGAGTTTGCTGGAGACAGAGATACAGAAAGTGAGAAATCACCCCCTAGGAGTTTGGGAATGTATGCACACACACCTGGTGTGAGTTTCAAGCTGTCCTGTTCAGGCCTTGAACCGCGGTTTGCCATGTGAAAGTCCAGTGACGTAACACTTACACCATCTGCTAGCCTCAATCATTGATCAATTTTAATAAGCTTCCTAAGTTGCACTGAGGTTATTTATAAGCTTCCCATGGTCCTGTCCTTGCAATGAGCAGGCTTCCTCCCCCAACCCCTCCTCTGCCCAGTGACTTCACTCCCATGGCCTAAGCAGCCCCTCCCTGTGCTAAGAAACGACTGTGTCAAGCCAGCCAGCTGCAGCATCTGCCTGTCCCTGCTCTCCTGCTCCCAGGCCCTTTGGGAAATGTCCATTACCTACCCAAGGGAGCCTCCCAGTGGCGCTGGCAGTAGCCCACCCCGGGAGAGCACCAATGTCTGACCCTGGGTCTGTCTAGAAGTCTGCCAAGAGCCAGCACAGCTCTGGCAGCATGCAGAAGGGTGGGAGGGCTGTGGACACTCGAGGGCTGTATTTTGTCACGTGGGCCTCATTGCCGTTTCTCCCAAAGCTTTTCACAGAGACAGCCCCATTCCTCTCTCCCTGGGCTCCGACCCAGCAAGAGGTTGGACTGAGATTGGTTACAGCATCCCCCCTCCCCTCTGTCCTTACTCCATTCTCTCATACCAAATGTCTTTCTCCTCCAGCCAAAAGTCCCAAAGCTGCCAGCATATCAGCTCAGGCAGGTACAGGGGCTTTTTGCACATGTGCTACCTACCAGCCAGAGCCAGAGCGCCAGCTGGAGAGAGGAGATCCTGTCCACATGCTGAAACACTGGAGTGGAAAGCGCAGCTCGGTGCCTCAGTTCTCCCAGATACAATTTCACTCGTGGTCAATTATCGTTTCCATTTCTGAGTGACCTTTTCCAACTTCTTGCAAACCTATTTGTTTTTGGTGGCCTGTCCTCCCTCCTTCCCGCCTTCCTTTTTCTCTTCCTTGTTTTGTTTTTGTTTTTACCTTAGTCTAAATGTCTATTTCTTAGACCCTGACACACTTTCAACTTGATCTATGACATGATCTCGGTCAGATCTAATTCTCGGCGCTGAAGATCCTCATCTCTGAAGTGGGGAGGGCCTGTGACTAAGGGAGCCAGACGGCCAGTCAGGATCGAATTCTGGTCCCAGCGCTACCGAGAACATGCCTGGCACCTGTGCCCTAAATCCTGAGGGTTAGAGGAATGGAGGAAATGGGATTGGGTTGTAACCAGATCCTTTGGGGGGGGGGAGGTATTTTCTCTCTCTCTCTGTCTCTTTCTCTCTGTTATGTCTCTGGTGAGTATACATGCCCTCTGGCTAAATACATAAATATAGAGAAAAAATAAAATTCGGGAGCCAGCAAGTGGCATGGTAGTTAAGGTGCTGGACCTCCACATGGCCGACTGTGGTTTGAGTCCCGGACTTGGCAGCTTGCTTTCTCACTCTCCTTCTCTGTCTCTGGTCAAATTGAATAATAATAATATTTTTTAATTGAACAAATAATTATTTAGAAAAATAAAATGGGAATGAAAAAGAATACCTATTCTCTCTCTCTCTCTCTCTCTCTCTATATATATATATATATATATATGTAAAGCACTAGATATAGTACAAAATATAGTATTAACTGTTGTTATTATCTGTATTATTATTAAAATCCATCTTGGACATCCTTAATCACTTCGTTCAGTTATTACCCAGCTAAATGCTACTAAATAAGTATCGCTTGTCTTGCAAACACGCTATCTGCTGTGACGACCTTCCATACAGCTCTCGCTTTGGCCCGTTCCGCCTTTACCAAAGGTACTTTAGATTTACTGTTCCCTGCTTTGAACGACTCTCCCCACTCTTTGAACAATCGGACTTCCGAGGAGGTGAGTTTTACTTTATCCCTTCATGGAACAAGTATTTGCTGAGATTTGCACCAAAAGCTGGGTGGATGCTGAGAGCGCAGTGGGGAGCGCACGGGCAGTAACTCGGGGCTCTCCGAGGGGTGCGCAGCCGCACCGCTCAGAAAGGAATGGCTGCGAGGCCATGGGGAGAGCAGCCCACTCGGTCGAACACTTGGGGCTGGCCACAGTGCACGTCTGGGGACGGTTCCGGGTAACAGAAGGGATGAGAGTGTCTGAGATTCCGACAGAAAACAAGTACACGGTTAAAACAAGCCAACTCCCCTAAAGAAGCCCACTAAAAGCAGCTTCGCAGACTCCAGAGGCACGTGTTCGGAGGTTTCAGGTGGAAACCGGAGAGCGCGGCCGTACCCGGCGCAGGGCGGGCTGCGCGGTGGCGCCGCCCCCCGGCGCCCCCCCCCCTGCCGCTGTCCAGGACGCCTGGTCTGCGCCCCTGGAGCAGTGGCTCCAAGTCTGCAGCGGCCGCGGTCTCGTCCCGCAGGGCTCCCGAGAGAGGCGGGGTGGGCTGGAGCGCCGCCACGCCCCCGGAGAGGCGGGCTGGGCTAGGCTGGGCTAGGCTGGGCTAGCAGGGCGTATTTAAGGCGCAGAGCCACCGCCCTGGTGGTGCCCGCATAGCCTAGCCAGGAGCAACCCCGAGGCAGCGAGCAAGCTCCGGCCGCCCGTGCCCCAGCAGCCGGGTGCGGAGTTGGGGGCGGTGTTCTGGACACAAGACCATAGGTTTTCATTCCTCAGAGCTCTGAGACTCGGAGAAAGCAGCGCCTCGCAAGATTTGCATACACAGCCTCGGGCGGTGCTGCGCTGCGTGGACGCTGTGTAGACGGAGTGAGCCCGAGCCCATGACTAGCCCCCTCGGTCGGCTAGGTCCGACTTAGGGCGGATGGTAGCCGCGCACACTTAACTAGCCAAGCGGGCCCCTCCAGCCTGGTACTGGGAACGATGTTCCCCTTCCGCAGTACAAGGGGGTACTGCTTGGGGACTCTAAAGAGCGTCTTCGGGACCCATGACTTGGCTGGGACACTTGCCGGGGCTTCGTCCCGAGATCTTGCTGTGGTGTGCGAATGCGTTCTACTGGGTCCGACGGAGACAGGGGCCAGAGCCACCCTCTGAATGCTGAGCCCACAAAAAATGTTGTCCCAAGGCCCGAGTGGACATGTGCCCGGCTCAACAAAGACTGCAAATCCTAAGCTTTTGCACATAAAGTGACTCATCCCTGCCCAGACTGGTTCATTTGGGCATAACGACAGATCTGTGCTGAGGAAGTGGGGGTGTGGCAGAATGTTGGTCTCGTGGTGCCGAGCCCCAGCTGGGGGCTTTTAAAGTATGTTCGTTTATTCTGAATTATCAGTTGCTGAAATAAAAACAATGAAAGACAGTCTGAGGAATAGGAGCTCAATGCCAGGGACAGGGTTGAGGCGTGACTTAGGCTTCACTCCAACCCCTACAGGTAGGATTTCTATTCCAGACACTGGAGTAGTGACTCCTGCGCGCTGGATTTCTGAACTATAAAGAGGCCTGGACCTCAGTGACCTAGTCTGGTTCTAGGATTCTGGGCAAGGTTGGAAGACAGGCTCAGTTAATTCCGGGGGGAGAAAAAAGATGGTGGTAACATTAACCACGGGGACACAGAGCATGAGAAAAAAAAAAATCATCAACTTCTGGACTTGTTTGCCTCAAATTTGTAAGCCCTTAATACAAGGAAATTGTTCCCATCAAAGACTAATAATACAAACAATTTTTCTACAATTCTCCCCTTTTCAGATATTGACTTTGAAGCCTTAGAGTCGTTGATTCCAGGGATGGTCATGCCTCAGCCTTAATCTTTGGGGGATCAGAGCTGCTTCCTAAATTCATAACATCAGGGGGTTCTAACAGTTACTCTGTATTTGAGGAGAGAAGTTTGAAGGTGGTCTTTGAATGTTTAGATCTTTGATGTCTTAGAAGGGTGTCTCATAGGCAGAAGAGCAAGGGTGCTGTTTGATAATTGGCCACAAAAGCTTGTAGTGCTGGGACCAGCAGTTAGCATGATGTTTATGTTGCTGAACTCCCATTAGCCGACCGCGGTTCGAGTCCCGGACCCGGTGGCTTAAACTCACGCTGAGCGCGTGTGTGTGCCAAGATCCCGAGAGGAGAATGGAGGAGAAGGGATTGTGGCATGACCATCCCCACTGGGGGGGTGATTTCTCGCTTTCTATCTCTCTGTCTCTCTTTGCCTTTCTAGCAAGCACATGCGCCCTATAGCAAAAACCTCTCAAAAACAAAAGCTAGTCATGCTTAAGTAGTCTAGAGGAGTCCTCAATCAGTGGAAGTTTACTACGCTACAAATATGCATAGGTGTTCTATAAAGAGTTTTCACTTACTGCTAGTGAGGTCAGGCCACTGTTGGCTTCATCTTAAGTACCTATTTGCCCAGAACCTTCATTAGCTAGACTGTTCATTATTCTTAACTGCTACAGAGACCTATGTTTGTACTCATGTTGACGTTGGCTTATAAATGTACGTACCTGAGAGTCACGGTTACTGATCTAAAACACAGTCAATTTTTTATGTGATTGTTTGGGACACAGACTCCTGCCCAGGGAAATACCAGTATCTGGTCCCTGAACTGGTTCTTCTCATTAAATTCTGAGTTGGTAACTGAAGAGCGAGCCAAGGCTGGGTTTGTTGTGTATTTCCAGTTTGCTGTTGACTAAGTATCATGTGCTCACTCGGACTGCTGTTCAGATTTTCCATAGGGAGAAAGTAACTGAGAAGCACAAAGTAACTTTACCTTCTTTGAAGCTGAACGATGATGACAAAGAAATCCTAGGAAGGTCCGATCTCTTTATTCTAACTCAGCAGCACTGACACTGGCTTTGGAAGGTGGACTTTCCTCTGGCCCTGTTCCGTGTTTCAGCAAGGGCAGGAAATAGGCTGCCTCTTCGGTGCTCTTTGGCTAAGACTGTGGATGAATTCCTGGGGATACTGAGGAAATGCCTTCAGAGCTTTCTTCTGGGGGCTCTTTAGGAGCAGAAATTTCAGAAGTGTTCTAGGGAACCCCGAAAAATTGGATTGATTACTAGATAGGCCTAGAATACCCTATTTTGTCCATGAGAGAGACGGAGACAGGTACACCCAATAGGGTCCTCACAGTGCAATCCACCCTAGTTTCAGCTGGCCCAGATCATAGGCATGCATGTACCTGATGTGCTCAGGGAGGCTTTACAATGTGAGCCCAGAACCTTTCCCATGTGGGCCCAGTTATATTACCACTATGCCACCATCTGGTCCCTATGAGCAGCTACTCTTTATTAAAGGGGAAAGCGTCCAACAAACAGCTAATCAGAATGTCTACATTCTGGCTCATGTTTAAATTTCTAATTCTGAAGCTACACCTGTAGATGTCCAAATGTGGAGACCTAGGTAGTATGTCTTTATTTTTATTTTTAGTTTATCTTTAATGAAGTCTTGTGTCTTGTTTTTTTTTGTTTTTTGTTTTTTGTTTTTTGTTTTTTTCCCCTTCTCTGGCTCTTCAAGATTCTCTGATTCTGAGAATACTAGGATAGAGTTCACATATTAGTAATGTCTATAGAGGGGGAAGTTGTTGTTCTTTTTTTTTTCTTTTTGTTTTTGTTTTTTTTTTTTTACTTTCACTTGTGTCTCTCTCTGTAAACCACTCATCTAAAAAAAAAGAAAAAAATTTAGACAAGTAAGGAAGATGTTTATCTTATCTTAGATGTCTCCTCCCAACCCCCAAAGTTCTGAGGTTTCCTTCCTTGACTCAAAAGAGTATCAGTTATAACCTGTTTCAGAAAAGAGATCTGAGGATGGGAATTCTTGTAATCTACACAATGCATACCCAGTTTTTAGAAAAGTACACATTATTGGTCAAAATGTGGTTATAATTAGTGAAGTGACTGTGCAAAAAGGCATCCTGTATTCGCTGTCATCGTGTGCTGAATGAGTCACCCTGTTAGTTTTCTGGCCAAAACATCGTCTTGTTTTTAAATTTGTTTATGCTTTAAGCATGCTATGGAGTTCTGGGTGAATAAGCCAGAGGATTAATTCCTCAATAAAGTAGTTAACACTTTCTAAGGACAAAACTTTAACATTTCTAAGAGTTGAGGTTTAATGTTAAAAGTAGGAGCCTGAATTAGGAATCAGGAAAGTTGGGCCCTTGGCCTGCCTGCCATGATGGGATGACTTTGGGCCATCACATTAGCTCTCTGAATCTGTTTCCTAACCTTACAAAGAAAACATTAATTTTTTTCCCATCACTTTTTTTTTTGGAGAGGTTTTTGCAATAGGGTGTATGAACTCGCCAGAAAGACAGAGAGAGACAGACAGAAAGCGAGAAATCACTCCCTCTCCTGGGGGGCGAGGGGGATGGCCATGCCACAATCCCTTCTCCTCCATTCTCCTCTTGGGATCTTGGGCACGCACACGCACACGAGCCCGGCGTGAGTTTTAAGCCACCAGGTCCGGGACACGAACCGCGGTCGACTACGTGGGAGTCCAGCGACATAGCCATTACGCTAACTGCTGGTTCCCCCCGGCGTGAGTTTTAAACCACCGGGTCCAGGACTTGAACCGCGGTCGACTACATGGGAGTCCAGCACCATAGCCATTACACTAACTGCTGGTCCCTGAGGAGTTATATTAGTAAGACATTTTCTGGTGCCATGGTGGTGGTATAGCCAGTGGGATTCTGCTGTGCAATGCAATGGAGGGCCCAGTTCAGATCCTGGACCAGCCTGTTTGTGCTAGGCACAGTGGTCCATGCCTGTGGTCCCAGCTGTCTGGGAGGCTGGAGCAGGCAGGGTGCCGTACCATGGCATGGTGAGTACTTGTCAGGGTGCTTGTCACTGTCCTTCTCTCATTAAAAACAAACAAACAGGGGGAGCAGCAGGTGGCATAATGGTTATGTCACTGGACTCCCAAGTAGTCGGCCATGGTTTGAGTCCCAGACCCAGCAGTTAAACTCACGCTGGGCACGTGCGTGTGTGTGCCCAAAATCCTGAGAGGAGAGTGGAGTAGAAGGGATTGTAGCATGGCCATCCTCCTTGGGGGGGAGCAATTTTTAGCTTTCTGTCTTTTTGGCGAGTGCATGAGCCCTATAGAAAAAAAACCCTTAAGCAAACAAATAAACAAAAACCAAACAAACAAAAAAAGGGACTTTATGAGGTAAATGGTACCACTTTAGCTAATTTTAACAACCAAAACTACCTTTTTATTTTTATTTTTAAAGAATTATCTATTTTATTTTTAAATATCATTATTATTCTTTAATTTCACGAGAGAGAGAGAGAAAGAGAGAGAGAAAATGAGAAAGCAAGTCT
The DNA here is from genome assembly GCF_000334495.1 of Tupaia belangeri chinensis. Lineage (NCBI taxonomy): Eukaryota > Metazoa > Chordata > Mammalia > Scandentia > Tupaiidae > Tupaia > Tupaia belangeri. Next base: position 6,118,085 of record NW_006160211.1, read on the forward strand.
CCTGGTCTGGGACTCAAACCGTGGTGGGCCATGTGGGAGTCCAGCACTTTAACCACCATGCCACCTGCCAGCCCCCCCTTTTTTATTTTTACTAACCTGTGTGTATACATTTATGTAGGCATATACATGAAAACTAGCCCAGAACTACAGTTCTCAATCTAGCATGATTTTGCCCCCAGGGGATATTTAGCAATGTGTGCAGACATTTTTGGTTGTCTCTGAGGGTGATATGCTACTAGCACCTTCTTTATCGAAGCCAGAGACGCTGCTAGATATCCTGCAATGCACAGGTCTGGCCCCAAGGGTGCTTGGGGTGAGAATTAGCTCCTATGCACTGGGACATTCCACTTAAGTCAGAATGCTGATAGTTTCTGCTGGGTCTCTGTTATGTTGCCTGGGGGGGTGGAAGAAGACTGTGCAAAGGAGCTAAGTTCTCTGCCCACCCTGAAGTTCAAAATTGTTTCCTACTGGCATCGAAAATGAGAGTAGCTTTATTTTGCTGTAAGAAATGTCCTTCCTTTTCCTTGTGGATAGTAACTGTCAAGTTCCTCCACCAATAGCAGCACAGTTTCCTCCCCAAGAGCGCACCAGCCTTTTGGGAAAGGAGGCATAAGAAAAGGGCCCTTAACTTTCTTGAAAAGGTCAAGTACTAGGACTAGCAGATGGCATAATGGTTACATCACTGGACTCCCACATAGTTGACCGTGGTTCAAGTCCTGGACCTACTAACTTAAAACACCTGGCGTGTGTGTGTGCACATGCCCAAGATCTGAGAGGAGAATGGAGAAGGGATTGTGATGTGGCTATCTCCTCTGGAGGGGGATTTTTCGCTTTCTGTCTGTCTCTGGTGACCACATGCACCCTTATAGCAAAAACCTCTCTCAAGTTAAAAAAAAAAAAAAGGCCTAGCCACAGTGGCACAGTGGTAATACAAAGCCCTACTATGCTGGAAGCCAGGTGGAAGATTGGGGTTTGGTGCTCAGATCAACTTGGACACGCTAACCCGTGCATTCACATGATCCAGGATGGCTGGGAAGGCTGGGGGGAAGGATCACAGTGTGAGATTCTGTTGAGGGTGCTTGTCTCTCTCTCTCTCTGTCATGAAAGAAAGAAAAAGAAAAGGTTGGGCCAGCAGGTGGCCTGGTGTTTTTAAGGTGCTGGATCTCACATGGCCAACTACGCGGTTTGATTCTTAGATCATGCAGCTTGAAAAATATGCCAGGTGTGTGTGTGTGTGAGTGTGTGTGTGCATGCCCCAAATCCTGAGAGAATGGAGGGAGAAGGGATTGCAGTGTGGCCATCCCACTTTGGGGGTACTTTTTCCCTTTTCCTCCTTCTCTGTCTCTCTTAGGTAAGGGTGAGCGCACATATCCTACGGCAAAAAAAAAAAAAAAAAAGTTAACGCAAACAGGAAACACTATGGATGGAAGGTATAGCAAGTTCTGGGCATTACTATGACTTCCTTGTCAAACTTCCAGCAGTTCTGCCCTTTGGAAGATGGCATAGTCCTAATCTGCTTCTGAATAGATCTGAAAATGCCCAGGTTAAGAACATGAAGTGCAGGGACCAGCAGGTAGCATGGAGGTTAAGGCACTGGATCTCCCACATGGTCAACTGTGCAGTTCGAGCCCCAGACTTGGCAGCTTGAAAATCATGCTGGGTGTGTGTGCATGCCCAGTATTCCAAGAGAATGGAGAAGGGACTGTGGTCTGGCATCCCCCCAGAGGGGTGATTTCTCCTTTCCCTCTCTCTCTGTCTCTCTCTGGTGAGTGCATGCTCCCTAAGGCACACACACACACACAAAAGTCAAAGGCAAGTGTGACTATGATATAAGTAACAGTGGTATAAAATAAACTATCTGATGTGTATCAATGAACGATACATTAAGTCCTAGGAGGAGCTCTGCTTGTTTGAGTTTTCACATAAAAAATTAATATTTTACATATTTTTGGACCTTTCAAGTAGTCACTATTTATTCTATCCTTAGAGGACAATGTCATTTCTTATTGGGTTGTGGGAAAAGAAAGGACGTGTTTTTCTATGCAAAAATGTGTTAGGATTTTTCCGATGACCCAATAAAATGATTGAGTAAATATCACAAACAGCAAATCAAAGACAAGACTCTGTTTCCAGGTGCAGGCCATGTTGGCCACAGCACGGGTGAGCCTGAGCTTGGAAACACCTTGCCCAGGCCTCAGGAGTCCTCCCCTCACCAGGAGCCCCCTTGTTTTGGGGCCCTAGCAGGAGAAGGCAGGAATGATATCTCGTTATCCCTGAGGCAGCTTTTGGGCAAGGCAACCCTGTTTGGCAACATTCTATTCCAAAATATTTTCTTCCACACTGATTGACTTTTTCATCTTTGTTACACTGCCAAATATTTTATTTGAAATAACAAGTGCCTTTAACAAAAAAAAAAAAAAAAAAAAAAAAGAAGAAGGAAAAAATACCAGTCTCTTTCTCACTTGTCCTTCAAGCCTTAGCCCCCAAAGTACCGTCACTTCCCCCTTAGAAAGCAGCTGTCCGTGTTTGAATCCCCTGGCACAGCCCAACTCACAGCATCAGTCACTTGTGACCTCACATGTCCGGGGCGTGTCTCCTCCCCCTTGCTGGACCGTGGGCCCTCCAGACCCCGGTCTCCTCATCTTTATACCCAGACAGGAGCCTGCACAGTGCCTGGCCCAGAGCAGGCATAAATGTGTGCAAGCAGGGAGTAAATCACCAGGCAGCGACACTCTGCGGTCACTGCCTTTCATATCTCAGTAGGAATCAGCTGCAAAGCTGTCCTCCAAAGACCCAGAAGAAAGCCCGAGCCGGCTCGTGGGAGCAGGAGGGAGGGGAGCAGTGCACACACCGCCCCCTCTGTAAGGCATGGTGGAAAGAGCAGGAAGGAGTAGGAGGGCCGAAGATGAACCAGGACCATTTACATTTCTTAGCTCAGGAAGGAGCAGAACATCGTCTTTCTTGCATGCGTTGTACGTTTTTAATTTTTTTTTTTGAGAGGTTTTTGCTATCAGGCATGCGGGCTTGCCAGAAAGACAGAGAGACAGAGAAGTCACCCCCATCCCCCCCAGGGGTGATGGCCATGCTGCAATCCCTTCTCCTCCATTCTCCTCTCAGGATCTTGGGCACGCACGCACACGTGCCCGGTGTGAGTTTAAGCCACCAGGTCGGGGACTCGAACCGCGGTCGGCTACATGGGAGTCCAGTGACAAAGCCATTACGCTAACTGCTGGTCCCGTTGTACGTTTTTACTCTCAGGATTCAGAACCCAGGCGAGTGTGATCAAAGTTTAAATTTATGAGTGACACAACTTTTGGCATTCTAACTGGAAAGCATCCTCGGCCCTTACGGTTTTTATGGTTCCACACTATGGACTTAGGCATAGTGCCTGAGACTAAATAGAACTGCCCCTTTGTGCATCATTTGTGATGTTAAATTTCATAGAAAAAAATTTAGTGGAAGTCAGTGAAATCTTTTAGGGTCATGTGATAACTCTCTCGCTCTTTTTTTTTTTTTTTTTCCCCTCTCAGGAAGATGGCGGACGGTTTTTCGGTAAGTGTTTTATGTCTGTTTTCTAAAGTTAGTATACATTCCACATAGGTTGAGGGTTGTTTTCCCATCAGAATTTCCCCTACTCATTCCCTCCCCATGAGGCTTCCTCTGGTCTCCCTGTCCAATGACTGCTTGTTAGCTGAGGTCTTGTTTTTCCAGCAGCAGATTTGGGAAGAAAGCCAGACACAGAGGGAGAGGCCTGACTCCCCAACAGCAACCCTTTTACCTAAGGCCCAGGACAGAAGAGAGCAGGCAACTGATTAGTCCTCTGAGCGTTGGGGAAGGCCTTGCAGGCTGAGCAGCCTAATATTGGTGATCGCTTTTCTCAAGTTGATTACAGAAGTATGTGTCTGTAGTTAGAGAAGCGCCAGCTCCTGAGGAGCAAACTGAACATACAGCCCCGCCCCTGCTCTGAGATGACGGAAGGCAAGAACAAAGGGAAAATGCATATAGAATCCCAAATTCAAAATTATTCATAGGCAGAAAAGTTTATATTGATACGAATTGTATACCTTTATCATATTCTACTTCTTAGATCACATATTCCTGTTTTTCTGAAAATTCTGTTTTTGTAAATGTTTTTCTATCTTATAATTGTTTATGTCTTTTTTTTTCCCCCCCAGCTTAATGATGCCTTATCTGGGCCTGGGAACCCAAACCCTCAAGGATGGCCTGCTCCATGGGGAAACCAGCCTGCTGGGGCAGGGGGCTATCCAGGAGCTGCTTACCCTGGGGCCTACCCTGGACAGGCACCTCCTGGGGCTTATCCTGGTCAAGCACCTCCAGGAGCTTATCCTGGGCAGGCACCTCCAGGGCCTTATCCTGGGCAGGGGCCTCCTGGTGCCTACCCTGGCCCAACAGCACCTGGGGCTTATCCTACAGCGCCTGGAGCCTACCCCGGGCAGCCAGGCGGGCCTGGGGCCTACCCACCTCCCGGACAGCCAAGTGCTCCCGGGGCCTACCCTGCTGCGGGCCCCTTTGGCACTCCCGCTGGACCACTGGTAAGACAGCTCATGTAACTGATGTGGAAGGGGGATTAAACTCACTGCTTAGAGCCACAGTTGTATGAGAGGTCTTCCAAAGTTCATGGAAAATGTGTAACTGCATGGGTTTAAGGTTTTTTTTGCACCAAAAATCAATTCATATTTTAGTTCCATATTCCATGAACTTTTTGAAGTCCCCATGTGTGTTGGTCCAGTAAAAAAAAATCAAATTTATTTTGTGTGCAGTTAGTGTAAAGAGAAGGTCATGAATTGATAGAGTGGCTTTAATCTACATCAGTGAAGGCTGTAGTAATGGGGGGAAGTTTGGGTTATTACCAATAAACATTGAGTATCTCATTTATCCAGCCCCATTCACCCTGTGAGATGCTATTATTATCCTAGGTTTACACATGAGGAAATGCATAGAGAAGTTAGATAACTTTCCCAGGGTCATAGAAGGAAGTATGTAGTAAATACTATTTACCTGAAGAGTGTGAAAAGAAACCAAGGCAGTCTGTCTCCAAAACCTTCTAAAGATAACTGTGAGATCTCAGGACTGATTTTTGTAATGCAAATTAAAATATATTTTAGTAAGTGAATTCTAAACATAAGACATAACTGTGTGTGCGTGTGTGTGTGTGTGGGGGGGGCTGCAGAGGCATCTCCATCACAGACCCTTCCCTTCCAGCCTAGTCAGGAGGGAAGACATAAGTATAGATAGGAGGGCTAATCGCAGTGCGGGATCAGACCACTGCAGGACTCTGCAGAGGATGGCACAAGGCAGCACTGACTTCTTTTTGGTTACCTTAGAGCAGAGCTCAGAGGAGCTGGGGGAGTGTGGCAAGGGGCTTAGCCTAGACCAGAGATAGTTATAGATCAGGACACGAAGGTTGTGAAAAGAAACAGGCAGATGTGAGAGATCGTAAAAGAAGAAACCCCAGGATCTAGTGATTAAGTCTTGGGAGTCAGAGAGGAGTCTGGCTATTCAAGGCTGGACAACTATCAGGGAAGTGTTAGCTTGGGACCAGCAGTTAGCATAATGGCTATGTCGTTGGACTCCCATGTAGTCGACCGCAGTTTGAGTCCCGGACCTGGTGGCTTAAACTCGTGGGACCAGCAGTTGGCATAATGGCTATGTCGTTGGATTCCCACGTAGTCAACTGCGGTTTGTGTCCCGGACCCGGTGGCTTAAAACTCATGCTGGGCGCATGTGCATGCGTGCCCAAGATCCCGAGAGGAGAATGGAGAAGGGATTGCGGTGTAGCCATCCCCCCTGGGGGGTGATTTCTTGCTGTCTCTCTCTGTCTGGTGAGCACACCTGCCCTATGGCAAACAAACGAACAAAAAAACCTCTCCAAAAAAAAAAAAAAAGGGAAAACAAAAGGGAAGTATTAGCTCAAACTGGGAGCTCAGGCAGGGCAATGGGAAGGAAAGGAGAGAATTCCAGGTCACACCTGTTGGACTTGAAGCCCTAGTAGCAAATCCAGAATAGGAGGAAATGCAGAACCAGTATACATCAGGATAAAGGATTGGATGATAGTTGAACTGAGCAGGAATCATTATAAAGGGAGGGGAAGCAGCCATAGACAGAGCTTTGGGCTTATTCATAGCACCATGAACACAAATATCAGTAAACATTTGCCAAATGAGCTGTATTAAGAAAAAAAGTGTTCATTCCACAAATACCAAGTATCTGCCACAAAGCACTCTGTGGGTGATATGTGAACATGGCATGTGAGAACCCAGGAGCCTCAGATGTGACACACACCTGCCCTGCAGAACAGCCACAGTGATGTATGGTGTGTGACAAGGGTCTAAGAGTGGCACAAAAACATTCATGTTGAATGCAAGGTCCAGCTTAAGGCTTTCCAAAAAAGCCCGTGAATGAGATAGAGATTGGGATGGCACTAGCAACGAGAGTTATGGGACTCAAAAGGGAATGTTTTCTGCTTTTGGCACCAATCAACTGATGGCTTTATTCTCAATGATTATTTGTGCATGAAGGGAGCTTTATTTCTTCAGGCCCCAGGCAAGGTGGCCTAAGACTCTGGACAGATAGCTTAAACTAGGGTTATGTCTTAGTCACACACATTAATAACGGCGAATCAGCACCAACTTTCTTTTTCTTTACCCCAAGAAAACATGACTATTGATACATATGTTCTCATCCTTAGACTGTGCCTTATAATCTGCCTTTGCCTGGAGGAGTCATGCCTCGCATGCTGATAACAATTCTGGGCACCGTGAAGCCCAAGGCGAACAGGTAAAGAAAGCAAAACTTAACACGCTGAACACATCTGTTGCTTGTTTTTTAAATAGAGAATGATTTATTTTGAACTTGAATAGGATTTTCAAGAGTATATATTTAGAATCTTGGTTATACCATCAAATAGAATTACTCTATGAAGCAATATTCCCACTTAATGTTCCTAAGCATCGGGGCCCCTCATAGTAAGCAGTAACACGCCATTCTGTGTTTTGGTATGCATCACATCATTTATCTTCATGGCTGAGGGCAGAGCAAGGCCCCCACTTTTCAATTTATTTAGAGAAGGTCTTGCTGTGTCACAATCCTGCCTCAGTCTTCTGAGTATCAGGGATTACATAGGTACGCTCCTGTGCCTGGCTTTAGGGTGGACGGGGAATCAAACCTGGCCCAACGTGTGGCCTCGGCCTGTGAAGTAGCAATGTCTACCAGCACTACTACCATGGGCTGGGCCTGCTATCCTCCTTTTATAGGTAGAACTGAGGCTCAGGTTCTACCTAAGTGTCAGACGTGGGAATCTTCTCGGTAGATACTGTTTACCTAAAGGGTCTGAAAAGATTCAACAAGATTTATCAAATAAATCAGCTTTTGCCAATGGAAATAGCTTGACTGAGGTAGGTTAGGATGAAATAAGATTTTATTGAACGGATTTAGGAAAACCCATGCTGATTTATGGCTGCTGTGGGATGCCCAGTCCTGGTCATCACCCTTGGCTATACTCACATATTGTACAAAGGAGTTGAGAATGTCTGAAGCCATCCAGAGTATTTGTCCCTGAGGTTAGTGGGACCACTAAAGCTCCCAGGGCCATTAATAAAATGGTGTCTCTGAGAGTCTTATAAACAGTACACTAAAAGTACAAAATCAAGAATTCATAAACAGTCTCTGTGTTTGTCACTTTGTTCTTGGTCAATCAATGGGAGTCACATCCTGTCACCAGGAGATGGAATCAGCTTCTGATGGGAAAATTTTACATTCAAATGGTCCCTTCATTCCACCTCCAGTCAGCCTCCTCTGGTTCTGGTGTAGATAGTCACTCCCCTAAACCAAACCTTTCCTCACAGCCTAGACCGCTTCTCTAAACAGACTACTGCCCTGCACAATGAGGTCTGTCTGACAGCACATTAAAAATACATCCACGTGGGAACCAGCAGTTAGAGTAATGGCTGTGTTGCTGGACTCCCATGTAGTCGACCGCGGTTCGTGTCCCGGACCCGGTGGCTTAAAACTCACGCCGGGCGCGTGTGCGTGCGTGCCCAAGATCCCGAGAGGAGAATGGAGGAGAAGGGATTGCGGCGTGACCATCCCCCCTGGGGGGTGATTTCTCGCTTTCTGTCTCTATGTCTCTGTCTGTCTGGCGAGCGCACGCGCCCTACAGTGAAAATCTCTCCAAAAAAAAAAAAATACATCCAAGTATCCTCTGCCTGTGTCCTTATCCACGCTTCCTCCCAACATAACAGAACCCAGCACACTTACCCTGCACACACAGCATTCCTGACTGGCTGTTTTGCTTTCCTCCTCTCTCAGCCCCTAACACACAGCCCCACACGAGTATCCTAGCCTTTTGTAGTGTCATTGAGTTGGAAAGTTTAGTTTCAACAACACTAAAGATAAAACTGAGATTGTGACAAATAACAATTAATTCTGGTTGAAATGGTTTATAGTCATAAACTGAAAGTATTGCTTGGTCCTGCAAATTCTATATAAGGAATTGCACAGCGAAAAACAGTGCTTGAGGTGACAAAGTTTCTTCTTTTTCACAGCAGAGGAAATGTGGCCATTGGATATTTAGTCAAATACAAATTCTATTGCCATTTTCCCATGAATTTAATTGTTGGAAGATGTATTTGTGGTCGAATGTGACTAACTGGAGGACGAATCAAAAGATAATACCCAGAGAATCCTTATTGGTTGGTCTGGAGTGCAGACCTTGCCTTAACTCAAGAACACCAGCAGATTCTGGTGTCAGTGCTCTGGGGAGCACACTTGCACACACTCAGGAACCGTGTTGGTCAGAGGACTTGTGTTTACACTGACATCCAGGGAGAAGGAACAGGGTCCAAAAGCTCAAGTAGCACTTTCATTAGTTCCACCTCACACCATGGAATGCTTAAGCACTTTAATCGTCATCACTTTAGCAACGGGATACTGAACATTCACGGTGTTATCTTGTTCTGGCTGTTTTAGAGGAACTGTTTCTGCTTGACCACGAAGGAGCCAGGTATTTGAGAGCTCAGATTTATGTAGCTAGCTTGCTATTACCTGGCATTAAAAGTAACCTTGCAGAGCAGGAAAGAGATAACTATTATTGACTATAGCAGGGCATAAAATGTCCTCAAAGTAGATCTAAACCTCTACAGGGAAACCTTGAAGGATTTTCATGAGTCTATAAAGAGAGCATTCTAGTTGAACAGGAATAATATAATCAAAAACAGGCAAAAAAACCCCAACATAATATCTTGGTTACCCTTAGATTTTATGGCAGGCCATAGGATATTGGTCTAATATAGTAGTTTGTAGTTTGACCCCATTCTCTGGTTTATTCGCTTTCATAAAATTCATACAATTTTCCTCTATATTATTAACTGATTTGCTTTTTAGAAAACTGTATGTTCTTTATATAAAGTACAACTTTAGTCATCTTAATAATTCTGGTCTTTGGTTTAAACAGACTTGCTTTAGATTTCAAGACAGGAAATGATGTTGCCTTCCACTTTAACCCCCGCTTCAATGAGGACAACAGGAGAGTCATTGTGTGCAACACGAAAAAGGACACCGTCTGGGGGAAGGAAGAAAGACAGATGGTTTTCCCCTTTGAAAGTGGGAAACCATTCAAAGTGAGTTCCTGCTACTACTACATGTTGATAATGTGTATGTCTCAGGGGGAATCACTCTAAAACCACTACACACTCGAAGTGGATTTTGATCACCTGTCCTGGGCACCTAACCAGCACCTCTCCTCCCTAGCCCAGGGGACTAGGTTTAGCAGGCTGAAGCCATGGTCAGGAGTAACACACTCTCCAGTTCCTTTCAGGGACCTCGGCATCATCACTCTTATCACCCCTCTGAATTTAAGCTTTTCTAGAAATTAAAAAAATTGCATCTTTAATGAAACAAGGCACTAAGTCATTAAGGTACAGTAGGTCTGAATCTTAGAGTTTCTTGAGACAGTATAGCTGGCATAGTCACTAAAGCTAAAAAATTTTTAAATGATAAAATTAACGTATTTATGTAAAATTTATAAATTTTTAAAGTCTTTTTATTTTTAAAATTTGCTATACGGTGCATGCTCTCACCATAGAGAGAGAGCGAGTGAGAAATCACCCCCTAGACAGGAATAGCCTTGTCACAATCCTTTCTCCTCCATTTTCTCAGGATCTTGGACATACTCACACACATGCCTGGTGTGTTTTTCAGGCCACTAGGTCCAGGACTCAAACCATGCAGCTGGCCATATGGGATCCATCTGCCTTAACCTCATGCCACCTGTTGGGCCCCAAAAGTCTTTTCTTTACCCCTTCTCTCATCCTCACAAAGTTTGCAATTTGATGAATAGCACTGCTTCAACAATATTATTAGGTGCACAACAATGAGTTAGGGTAGACTATTGTCAATGAGACTCTCTATTAGCTCCTCAGAGGCAGGGACAAATACGGTCCATATTCTACATTTGGTGGAATCTTTCCCTAACAGAACACTGGTAATTAACAGTATGGGGATGTTTAGATTATTTATTGTTTAGATATGTGATTATTTAACTAGTTTCTTACTGATGAAAATTTAGAGTACAGAAATACTTCAAACAAATAAATGTAGTAAGATTTACTTATTTTACAAAAATACTATGATAACTATCCTTATAAATCTTTGCTTCCTAGATGAATAATTTTATTTGAGTATATGTGATGATAAAATTCAGATATTGCCAAACTGCTGTTTCAAAAAAATGTAAAGTTGTTGGAAGTGTTTTCCATACCCCCACCAAAACTGATTATTACCAGTCTTCATAACATTTGCACTCCATGGGATAAACATTTTAGTTTTTTACTTTTACTATACTTTTAGGCATTCTAGGCCATACACAAGACTTAAGTTTTTATATAGGCAAATTATTAACCTTTCTTTTAGAACTTCAGTTAGGTATCTTTCTGATAATTCTGTTATTTTGTCTTTTGTTTAAATCTTGAAATAACCTGGAGTTTATTTTTGCTGTAAAGTTCTTTCTCTGGCTCTTAATCAGTTCCAGAAATGATGATAAAGATGAAATATGGGACATCCTGAGCTCAGGCCAGACTGGTTTAAAACTAATGGCACCCCACACCCCTTTCTCATTGATTTGAACTGACAGATAAAAGCTGTACACACAGGCATGCATCACTTAGCAATGGATGTACGTTTTGAGAAACGGCATCAGGTGACTTCAGCACTGTGAGAATGTCATAGAGCAAACTTAGAGGCCGAGCTAGCACAGCCTACTTCACACTAGGCTACAGGGTATAGATTATATCTAATTGGGCCCACTATCGTGCATTCGGCTCATCATTGATCAAAATGTTGTTATGTGGCACATGACTATATCCACTGTGTACATGGATGTTTTGAAATACGTGTACGTTGTGAAATGGCTAGACCGACTGAACTTACTGTGCGATGGCTCACATGACAGTTTGTGTTTGTGCTATTACAGATACAAGTACTGGTTGAACCCGACCACTTCAAGGTTGCAGTCAACGACGCTCACTTGTTGCAGTACAATCACCGGATGAAAAATCTCAAGGAAATCAACCAACTGGGAATTTCTGGTGACATAGACCTCACCAGTGCTTCATACACTATGATATAATCTGAAAAGAGCAGATACTTTTTTAAGAAATAAAATTTAATCTAAAACTTACAGAGCTTCATGTTCACTATGAGTGAAAAATTCTACATTTATTCAATATCTTTCTTATAAGTCATCCATGTAATAAATATTCTTATGCTGAGGTACCTGTGGTTTCTTTTTTTTAATGTCATTTAATTGGAGTTTATTCTAGATAATACACAATGGAAAAATAAATATATAACAGTATTAAAACTGCAGAAGGGGGCCAGCAGGTGGAGGCTAGGAGGATAGGGTGCTAGATCCCACATGGCTGGCTATGTGGTTTGAGTCTTGGACCTGTAGGCTTGAAAATCATGCCAGGTCTATGTATGTGCATGCCCAGAATCCTGGAGGAGAGTGATTATGATATGGCCATTCCACCCTGGGGCTGACTTCTCACTTTCCTTCCCTCCTTCCCTCTCTCTCTCTCTCTCTCTCTGGCAAGTGCCAGAAAAACCCTAAAATCCTAATTTTTAATGTATATTTCTACCCTACAGCAAAAAAAACTAAAACAACCAACCAAACAAAAAGTACATTAGGTTCTCCCAAAGTCTTCTTAAGTATTTTTTAAGAAAAGAGAAAGTAAATATTATCCTAAAATACTACTTTCCCTTCTAGAGTTTCATAGAAACAAGGAGATGCTATCAGGAAATCATATCCTCATTTTCTTACTTAAGGAAATATAACATATTCAGAAAATGAGAAAAATAAAAAAGTTGACTCATAGATGACCTATGGCTCATAGACAGTTACTGTTAGCATTTTGGTATATTCCTTTTAATTGCTGCTCTATTGCTCACAAAAAATAGCTGAGTCTGGAGACTTAATCGAGATTTATTGAGCTCAGAGGTTGGAGGTCTAAGTTCTAAGGGTCAGATCTGATGAGGGTCTTGTGCTATCACATGGCAACAAGCACAAGGGCTCTGTCCCAATGACCTTTCAACACCAAAGTTGGATTAAGTTTATACCCTCTCAATCCCACCACAATTAAGTCTTGACCCATGAATTTGAGAGGGAAATGTTCAAACCATAGCGATTCCTTTTTAATCCTTTATCTCTCTAAACTATATTCACTGCTTTCAAATCGGTATTTGATATCAGTTTACATGACTATTTCCCTATAGAGTCTCTTGCTTTTTAAAAAAATCATTAGATTTGTAAAGGGAAAAAAGTAGTATCCTAATTAAACACATAACTTTCAAAATTTAGTTATTCCATTGTTGACATTAACCATGCATTTCTACCTCCATGTTATCAGCAAATCCAAAGATTAATAACATTTGAAAACTAGGATGTGTCATACCACTTCATCTTAGAGGAGACCTAAATATAATTTTATCTTCTTATTTTTACAATGCCATCAGTAGTACACTAATGAAACCTATCCCTCCTAATCCCCACAATTACGTTTACTGGCATTGTCTTACTACGTGTGCTCTGTCCTGGGGGCAAATGTTGTTTGTTGTCATGTTGCATATTGCCATATATAGACTGTAAGTACTGGGTTACTCTGTACATGCCTTTTTAGAATTCATGGCTGGGTCAGTAGATGGCATAAACAGCAGATGGTTACACCACTGGACTCCCACATAGTCAACAGTGGTTGAGTCACAGACTCAGTGACTTAAAATTCACGTAGAGTGCATGTGTGTGTGTACCCAAAATCCTACGAGGAGAATAAAGGAGAAGGGATTGTGGTATGACCATCCCCTGGGGGAGAGGGGGTGATTTCTCACTTTCTGTCTCTCTGGTGAGTGCACGTACCCTATAGCAAAAATCTCTCTTATAAAAAAAAAAAAAGAATTCATGTCCTTGAGCCCTTAGAAAGCCCAAAGTTTTATGTATAGTTCTTTTTTTCTGCATGACTGGTTTGAATTATTCATTAATGAGCTATTAAAGCTACTTCCAGCAGTGATTGAGCACAGTATATAGAGAGCCAGATTCCACATGGCCGACCCTGGTTCAAATCTCAGCCCCAGAAGCTTGAAAACCACTGATGGAATAGAATACAGGAGACTGCGGGGTGTGTGTGTGTGTGTGGGGGGGGCAGTTAGGAAGGGGGAAGGGTGCATCTTTTTCTCTCTGGCACATTCATTTACCCTATAGCATTAAAAGAAAAATTAAAAATAAATAAACCAAAAGCTATTTTCATCTTTGGGTAAAATTAAGCATTCTGAGACCATTCTTCTAAGCCAGATGGCTCATGTGGGCTTGACAATAAATACCATCTTTCTTATAAGTCTAACACATCTTCCTCTGACAACAAAAGTAGATGAGTTCTTTTCTTCTTTGAAAACCTCTATAATTTCAAAGGGTTATCTATAAAGTTCTTGCTTGTTTGATGAATGCCTCTAACTCACAACTCATTTTCAAACAGAAACAAGTGGACCCAGATTTGGTTACAAGCTTTAGCTACTAAGTCTTCTTGGTGCTCGGCTAATCCTATGATTCTGTCTTCTACCATCCTATAGGTAACAGTTGTTTACAAAAGAGAAACTATCAATATTTCAGACACATTTTGTGGCTGATATGATTCTCTTCAAGAGAAAAAGGCATTCAGCAAGATTGTTGGCCATGTCATAGAGAAAATGTAAAGAAAAAGGCAAGGGTTTAAAGATCGCATCTAGTAACTTAGCCATTTGAAATTGCAGCCTATAAAATAACTTTTGGATCCAGACAGCTCATCTAAAGAAACTCAGTATATCCTGAAAAAATGTACTACCAAAAGCTGTTTGACATCAACAAATTTAGGAATTAAAACCAGGAATAAAGTATTAAAGGATGCAAACATTTCTGTCAAAGTTGAATATATTTCAATTAAACGAAGAATGTTTATAAGCTTAAGTGTGTATACTTAGCTTTAAGTTTATGCATTTTAAACAAGAGAGCAAGGCACAGTATATCTTTTATTCTGCATCATTAATGTGCACAATATCCCTACTTCCCTTGAGAAACAGTATCATATCTAAAATACACTTTGATAAACACTGAATATTAAAACATTATATGACACTATATATATGGATTGAATAGAAGTGAACCTAAGCACGTATTCTCCAAATTTCTAGAACTCTAAGAATATATGACAGCATTGATAACATGAAGAAAAATGTTTAGATTTATTTTTAAATTCAGTATTCTTCTGCTTGTTTTTCAGCGAGGGGTCTTAAAGGTGAAAAGGTAATAAGGTTACCACCCAAGGAAATGTGTCTGGCATGCTCTTGATGTGTCCTCTCCAGCTGCGTGAATGGATTACTGCAGTTTAAGAGACCTGGCTGAAAAAAAAAAATTAGAGAAATCACTGAAGTAACCATCAGAAGTTTCAGCAACCATTGACAAATCTCCAACACTGCCAGTTGGTACTGCAGTGAATTAATAACATAAATGTCTACTACATAATAATACAAATATTTATACATAATCATCATGCTATTTTCCAACACATCTAATTTCAAGTATATATATGTTTTTAATTAAAGAGTTATTTTAGGAATACAAGGCTAAAAAAGTAATTAAAAATATGAAAATGGACTTAAGTAGCATACGTAGGATGAATAAAACTGAGGCCATATGTTAAGCTATTAATGCAGATTCCACAAATCCTAAACCATGTAACAGTACTTAAGAAGCTTTTTATAGAGTGTGATCCTTTTTCCCCCTCTCAAGCCCAGTTTTAAGTTCGAATGATTCTACTGGGCAAGTCATAAGTTGGGCTTAAAATAGACAAGTAAAACTACAAAAATATCTAAATTCTAATATTAATGAAAGTGGATTAAAAAGTCAGGTATTAAGATTTATCAGTGAGATAATGTATATGATCTATTTAAAAGAATTTTAGTGAGGGCCAGAAGGTGGCACAGTGGTTAAGGCACTGCACTCCTACATGGATGATCATGGTCTGAGTCCTGGACCCAGCAGTTTGAAACTCACTCTGGGTGTGTGTGTGCATGCGTGTGTCCAAATTCCCAACAGGAGTTTGGAGGAGGGGGACTGAGGTGTGGCCATCCCCGTGGGGGGCAATTTCTCACTTTCTGTCTCTGTCTCTCTGGTGAGCACATGTATCCTATATCAAAAATCTCTTGAAAGTAAAAGAATTTTAATTACGTTACTAATATACAAAAACCAGAACATTATCGTTCATTAATTTCCAGATGTACTTATATATTATCTGAACCAATCATTCAGAGTTCAGATCTAGGCACATAAATTGGCCTTAGAGAGCTCTATTTCATTCATGCCATAGAGCCAGGACAAAACAAAGCAAATCAGACAGCTACACCTAATGAGAAGTTGATAGTTAATAAGGGAATATTGTAATATATTTCAGGAATATAATACACTCATATTATACTCTTAGTAAAAATTAAATGTATGCATAATGTGCACCTGTGTCTATACACAAATGAATGTGGGAGAGGTAAGAGCTTTTACAGGAAAGCGTCACAGAATGGCCCATGTTTGAACTGGGTAAAGTGGCAAGAGATCACCAAAAGTAAAGGCTGGGGAGCTTCCAAGTAAAATGGCAGGATATAAATAATCTGTAAGAATAAGGAGAATAACCCATGATGACTGAAGGTAGATTAGATATTCTCTCTCTGCAGTTTTGTGGTTCAGAAGGGCAGAAACTTTGCTTCATATGTTTCTCACAACACTTAGAAATTCTCACATAATTGAAGCCACATACTATATATTCAAATATCCAACAAATCTGATACGTTAGTCATATAGG
>NW_006160211.1:6135160-6177897 GCF_000334495.1 Tupaia belangeri chinensis
GGGAAAGAAATATATAGAGTTTAATAAAATATGCTAGAGTACATAAATGAAATGGAAAAGAGTAGAGTACATAAGCAAAAATGGAATTTTTTTTTCCTCCATTTTGAGAAAAATGAATGGATTTGAGAGTAAGCAAAACAATTATAACAATTTTCTTTTTTTCTTTTTGGAGAGGTTTTTGCTATAGGGCGCGTGTGCTCACCAGAAAGACAGAGAGAAACAGAAAGTGAGAAATCACCCCCCGGGGGGAAGGCCATACTGCAATCCCTTCTCCTCCATTCTCCTCTCGGGATCTTGGGCACGCACGCACATGTGCCTGGTATGAATTTAAGTCACCGGGTCCGGAACTCGAACCACAGTCGACTACATGAGAGTCCAGTGACATAGCCATTACGCTAACTGCTGGTCCCACCAATTATAACAATTTTAAACCTTGTATACAAATTGAAAAGTGAGTAATATTCATTTTATAAAACAAATCTAGAATATAAGAGAATTTGTCAAATTAGGTTAGAAAACTTACTGAATTAAGAAGGTCACATTCAGCAGCGAGGCTTTCATTATCGAGTAGTACTGAAAAACAGGGTAATAAATAACTTTTAACTTTTCAAAGAATATTCTTGTAGTCAAGGGTTGTTAAAAATGTACATAGACTTGAGAGACATGAAAAGTTCCTTATATCGAATGCTAAAACAAAAGGACATTTTATTCTATTTATTCATTCACTTATTATTATTTTTATTTTTTAATTTGACCAGAGAGAAACACAGAGAGAGGGAAAGTAAACCACCAGGTCTGGGATTCAAACCGTTGTCCGCCATGTGGGAGTGTCCAGCACCTTAACCACCACGCCACCTGCTGGTCCCTTATTTTATAATATCTTTTAAAATGCAGTTAAATTTCTGGATAAAATTCTTACCCTTAATGTCAGTGAAAAGAATGTTCTGAAAATAAATCCTATGCTTATACTGAAGGTAACCAAAAGATACTACTGAAGAACAGCTGGAGGACATTAAATGTCTGGCCAAAGTGATAACATTTTACTTCACCTTAGGCCCCAGCTAGACCCACAGAGTAGCAGATGAAAGTTGCTACATGTATTGCAGATGGGCCCAGCTACAGTGGGGCGCAGGATGGATCACTTGGGAAGCTGAAAGCCACATGGAAGACATAGGTTCATTTCCCGGGATGATGTGAAGACACCAGGAGCAGTTGTGGGCACCTGTAATCTGAGCTAATTGGGAGCTGGGGCAGGAAGATCAAGACAAGGCCTTGTCAAAGATATCGGTCTCTATCTCTGTCTCTCTTCCGCTCCCTCCGTCTCTTTCCCCCTCTGTCTCTTATCACAGGAAAAAACAGGAAATAGTCTTTGAAACTGGCACACATTATAACAAAAATATTAGAGCCATTTCCTATTGTAGAACGATCATGACCAAGTAGGTAGAAATAGGCAATAGGGAATAAAAATAAGATGTTTTGAAGAAAGGTCTGGGGATATGCCCTGAAAAGAACTAAAACACTTGAGGTATTTTTTTCTGAGCCTTCACTAATAATGAAGGATCCCAAATAGTTAGGCCTAATGAAAATGCTCCTTATATCTAGCATTGATTAGTACCGTCATTCTCAAAAAGTTACTCATTAGTATTTATGGTTATGTATGCCTTAATCCAAATTAATTTCTTTAGGAAAGTCTCATTTAAATAAATTTAAAAGTGCTCACCTAATTGAGAAGTTTTAGGGTCCTCTTCTTGTAAGATGTTTTGTGATGGTATACTTTTCTCAGGGCTACTCATCAAAACATCCTGTGACGTAATTGACGAATTTAGTTCCATTCCTTCCACAATACTTGGAATTTCTTCTTTTTGTTTAGTACCAAGATCATCAGCTATACCACCAGCAAGAAGAGG
This sequence comes from Tupaia belangeri chinensis, assembly GCF_000334495.1. NCBI lineage: Eukaryota > Metazoa > Chordata > Mammalia > Scandentia > Tupaiidae > Tupaia > Tupaia belangeri. Next base: position 6,137,068 of record NW_006160211.1, read on the forward strand.
CAAACTTGTTCTTTCACTGGGTAAACAATACGCCTCAAAGTTTATCTTATCTACATCCTGGAAATAAGAATGGCACTACATTTAATTAACAAAAATTGGAATAAATGAAAAAGTATTATTGCTATTAAATTTAGGAAAAATGGAAGAATGATCTTCTGAACACAGGTTAAAGAAAATCATAAACGCTGCTATCTTGCTTCTTAAGCAATTAGCCCATGTGATATTAGATAGTATAATTGAAGGCAAATTTCTTAGCAAGTACCTATACTCCAGTTCAGAGACTGGCAAACACCATTCTGTGAAGAACCAAGTTTTGTGAGCCACAGAGTCTCTGTCATAACCACTCAACCCTACCTTTGTATTGCAAAACATTTAAATATAGTTTAAACAAAAGAGCATGGCTATCGTACAATAGATCTTGATTTACAAAACTAGGGTCATAGGTTGCTGATCCCTCCACTAGTTCACTGATTTGATATTTACCTTGACAAGAGTTGAAGGATACAAAATGACACTAGGACTTCAAACCACCCAAATCCCATTGATACAAAAACTATTATTCTGTTGAGTCATTGGAAAAGTCATGACGCATTTTTGCATAGAAAAATACACCATGACTTTTCCGATGACCCAATAATATATGATTGATTTATATTTATAATGGCAATTCTAGGGTTTGCTTATTGAGTTACTATTTGTAATGATATCAAAGATGAGGTACTGGGCTGTCTTTCACACTGGAATAGGACTTACGTGTCTTCCTTTAACGAAATCCTGTAATTCAGTACACTGAACATCTTCTACTATGCTTTTTCTGAAAAAGAAAAAGAAGCAATTTTTCCTATCAGATTTGCCAGGCATCTATGCTCCCTAAACAAGGACTAATTTCTCTTTTTTTTTTTTTTCCTGAGGTTTTTGCCATAGGGTATATGTGCTTGCTAGAGAGAAACAGAGATAGGGAAAGTGAGAAATTACTTCCCAGGAGTGATGGTCAAGACACAGTCCCTTTTCTTCCATTCTCCTCTCAGGATTTTGGGCATGCATGCATACACGCCCAGTATACTTTGAAAGCTGCTGGGTCCGGAAATTGAACCAAAGTTGGCCATGTGGGAATCCAGCACCTTACCTACCTCGCCACCTGCTGGCCCCAAAAAGAAGTAATTTTGATGCACTTGTGAACCAGTACAGTATAGTAGACAAAAATGTAAGGAGCATCCACTTTCATTAATTATAAGCTTAATTTGTGTAACTTACTTATAGTTTTCTCACTTAAAAAATGAGGAACTACTACATAACAGGGTTGTTTTGGGGATTAAATGAGATGACACTATTAATAACAAAGAATCAGCCCAATAACAATGTGGCACAGTGGTTAAGTGCAGTGCATCAGGAACTGGATCCCATAACACCAATGGTGGTTTGAATCCTGGCCTCATAAGCTAGAAAACCACACCGGGCACGTGTACGTATATGCCCCAAATCCTAATTAGATGTTGAAATGGAGGAAAAGGGATTGTAGCATGACCATGCCCCATTGGAGGGTGCTTTCTTCCTCTCTCTCTCTCTCTCTCTCTCTCTCTCTGGAGAGTACATATGCCTTCTGGCAATCAGAAAATAAATAAATAAGAACCTAGAACCATGTCTAGTCCATAATAGTTTAGTTCACCCTTCTATGCTCTGCCATCTATAAATAAGACAATCTCAAAGTATTCTCTATAAAGGCTGGGTGCAATACTTAATGTTTTGTGGATGATAAAAGTGAAACTCAAAGAGTTAATTAACTTGCCCCAAAGTTTCATAGGTAGTAAGCCAGAGTGGGTTTTGAGCACAAAAAAGCTGAACCCCAAAGCTTTAGTTTGTTTAGCAACATAGGACACCAAATTGCTTCTTTTCTTGCTGGTACTACAAAAATTACTTTGCTCATGTAAACATGATTATTTACTAGCCTGAAATTGTAAGCCTCAATTTCCTCATTTATATAAAGAAAGTATTACCTAAAGTATACAACACAGGATCATTGTATAGTTTAATTAAAAATATATGACTGGCACATTTTACTAGCTTAACAATCTGAAATGGTATTTAACATTAGCGTTTATTAAACTTTTACTAACATATTAAAGAAATACCTGCTTTCAGGGATATTTGAAGACAAAGTCTTCTTATCAACATGTTCGCAGTTGGTACTCTGAGGATCAGGATTCTCTGGTGATGTAGTATGTCTTAAAAGGCCCATCTCAGCCCTGTTCTGAGACACAACTTTGCTTACAGACTTGGGTGTTCTAAGTCTTTGAGAAAGACGTTCCGAAGAGAGAGAAAGTCCTAGAAGATGAGAGAAATGATCTCAATACCAAAAAGCTCTTTCATCTACTTTTCATTGTAGTTAGGAAGTCAGTGCAAATCTTGCCAACTAGACTCTTCCTCTGGTCAAATGTTTATGAAAGTCAAATGCCTGGGAGTTTCAGTTAAAGATTAGTAGTAAACACACACATAGACTCTGCTTCCATTTGACATCCCACTATTCTAACATTAACAGAGAGAATCTTGGGACCAGCAGGTGGCGTGGTGGTTAAGGGTGCTGGACTCCCACATGGCCGACCGCGGTTCCAGTCCTGGACCTGGTGGCTTGCTTTCTCAGTTTCTCTCGCTCTCTCTGGCCCTTTCTGATCAAATTAAAATAAAGAAGGAAAGTTAAATAAAATAATTCTTAAAAAAATATGAAAAAACAGAGATAATCTTATTGTTTTTAAAGAATTATTTTATTTCATTTTACTTATTTATTTATTTTAATTTGACCAGAGAAGGACCGAGAGAGAGAAAGTGAAAAAGCAAGAGGCCAGGTCTGGTACTGGAACCACGGTCAGCCACGTGGGAGTCCAGTGCCCTTAACCGCCATGCCACTTGTTGGCTCCACCAGAGATAATCTTAAAAGGCAGAACTCCATAAGGACAAAGGAAAGTAAAGAAGAGAGAACAATAACAAGAACAATCTGAAAACTATAATGTAGATTGGTAAGTGGGACATTATTATACTTTGACCCAAGAAAACGAATCCTAAGCCACCAATTAGGAAGGATGAAAATCAACCCAATTTCTACCACAGAAACCCTCAGAAGTGGTGGCGCTATGTATCTCTGGAAGCAGAGATAGAAATGGAGCTAAACAGAGTAGGGCTGGTTCTAAGTTAGTTTAGTGAACATCTGAGCTCAGAGTCCTTCCCCCTTCCTGTCCAGTAGAACAAATATAACACCCCCTTCCCCTCAACTAAAACCAGAAAACTAGAGGTTTATTTTCCCAAGGAGGCAAAACAGAGGGTGATACAGGCAGTTAGGAGAGGAGTACTGTTTAGAAGAAAGGGGAATAAGTGATTATTTGCAGTGAGTCACTCAGCTTTCGTCCCATCGACAGGGGTCCTGAATGGCTGACACCATGAGACCAGAATTATAGACCCTAGGCAGCAGTGGGAAGAATTTTCTCTGAGGAATTGGAGTTGCTTGCTTATGAGAAAAAGACTTCAACGCAATGATGTGCATGCTCCCAGCACAGTAGCCCAGCTAACTCAACCCACAGTGAAGGCCCCATGTGCAGACAGCTTAATAGTGCCCCATTCTCAGCCATGAGCTGCCAGTGAAGGATCACCAGATTCCTGAGAAAAGTCTCTAACACAACAGAGAAAAACCAAAACAGATGAAAATATCTTGAAACAGATATCGACGATAGCAGGACAAAAAACATAAAGGCTATCATTAATAGCCTTAGAAAGATAAGATATTGCACTTACAAAGCAAGTTCAGAATGTTATAAAACGGAATATTTGCAGTTGCGGGGACCAGCAGATGGCATGGCTACGTCACTGGACTCCCATGTAGTTGGCCACAGTTCAAGTCTTGGACCCAGTGACTTAAACTCATGTCGGGCACGTGTGCGTGTGTGCCCAAGATCCTGAGAGGAGAATGGAAGGGAAGGGATTGTGGCGTGGCAATCCTCCCTGGGGGGTGAGTTCTCACTTTCTCTCTCTGTCTTTCTGGCGAGTGCACACACCCTATAGCAAAAACGTCTCCAAAAAAAAGAAAGAAAAAAAGAAAAGAAAAAGAAAGATAGATAAACAGTGCTTAAATGTAAATTATATATTTACATATATATTTATATCAAGTCTACCAGAAAGAAATAGGTGTTTCTAATTAAAAAAAAAAAAAGATTAAACTTTGTTTGGTGAGCTTGTGATAAACAACAAAGATTCCAGTAAGAACTAAAAGGGCTGTTTCTAGGGACTAGCAAAAATTAAAATAAAGAAGGAAAGTTAAATAAAATAATTCTTAAAAAAATATGAAAAAACAGAGATAATCTTATTGTTTTTAAAGAATTATTTTATTTCATTTTACTTATTTATTTATTTTAATTTGACCAGAGAAGGACCGAGAGAGAGAAAGTGAAAAAGCAAGAGGCCAGGTCTGGTACTGGAACCACGGTCAGCCACGTGGGAGTCCAGTGCCCTTAACCGCCATGCCACTTGTTGGCTCCACCAGAGATAATCTTAAAAGGCAGAACTCCATAAGGACAAAGGAAAGTAAAGAAGAGAGAACAATAACAAGAACAATCTGAAAACTATAATGTAGATTGGTAAGTGGGACATTATTATACTTTGACCCAAGAAAACGAATCCTAAGCCACCAATTAGGAAGGATGAAAATCAACCCAATTTCTACCACAGAAACCCTCAGAAGTGGTGGCGCTATGTATCTCTGGAAGCAGAGATAGAAATGGAGCTAAACAGAGTAGGGCTGGTTCTAAGTTAGTTTAGTGAACATCTGAGCTCAGAGTCCTTCCCCCTTCCTGTCCAGTAGAACAAATATAACACCCCCTTCCCCTCAACTAAAACCAGAAAACTAGAGGTTTATTTTCCCAAGGAGGCAAAACAGAGGGTGATACAGGCAGTTAGGAGAGGAGTACTGTTTAGAAGAAAGGGGAATAAGTGATTATTTGCAGTGAGTCACTCAGCTTTCGTCCCATCGACAGGGGTCCTGAATGGCTGACACCATGAGACCAGAATTATAGACCCTAGGCAGCAGTGGGAAGAATTTTCTCTGAGGAATTGGAGTTGCTTGCTTATGAGAAAAAGACTTCAACGCAATGATGTGCATGCTCCCAGCACAGTAGCCCAGCTAACTCAACCCACAGTGAAGGCCCCATGTGCAGACAGCTTAATAGTGCCCCATTCTCAGCCATGAGCTGCCAGTGAAGGATCACCAGATTCCTGAGAAAAGTCTCTAACACAACAGAGAAACACCAAAACAGATGAAAACATCTTGAAACAGATATCGACGATAGCAGGACAAAAAACATAAAGGCTATCATTAATAGCCTTAGAAAGATAAGATATTGCACTTACAAAGCAAGTTCAGAATGTTATAAAACGGAATATTTGCAGTTGCGGGGACCAGCAGATGGCATGGCTACGTCACTGGACTCCCATGTAGTTGGCCACAGTTCAAGTCTTGGACCCAGTGACTTAAACTCATGTCGGGCACGTGTGCGTGTGTGCCCAAGATCCTGAGAGGAGAATGGAAGGGAAGGGATTGTGGCGTGGCAATCCTCCCTGGGGGGTGAGTTCTCACTTTCTCTCTCTGTCTTTCTGGCGAGTGCACACACCCTATAGCAAAAACGTCTCCAAAAAAAAGAAAGAAAAAAAGAAAAGAAAAAGAAAGATAGATAAACAGTGCTTAAATGTAAATTATATATTTACATATATATTTATATCAAGTCTACCAGAAAGAAATAGGTGTTTCTAATTAAAAAAAAAAAAAGATTAAACTTTGTTTGGTGAGCTTGTGATAAACAACAAAGATTCCAGTAAGAACTAAAAGGGCTGTTTCTAGGGACTAGCAAATGGGATTGGAGGGGTTCTCTGAGGAAATTATAGTTTTATAACAAGGCTCATATGAACTATATGCTTTATAGTTAAAATTCAATATTAAAAAACTCATCTTGTGAGACCAGCAGATGGTGTAATGCTTGTGTTGCTGGATTCCAATGTAGTCAACCGTGGTTCAAGTTCCAGACCCAGTGGCTTAAAACTCATGCCGGTGCGTGTGAGCGAATGCCCAACATCCTTAGAGAATGGAGGAGAAATGTGGTGTGACCATACCCTCTGGGAAGTGATTTCTCATTTTCTGTCTCTCTGCAAATGCACATGCCATATAGCAAAAATCTCTCTTAAAAAAAAAAAAAATCAGCTTTTGCCATAAACCTTCATCTCACTATCCGTAAGGACTGAGTTGGGTGTGTGAAAGAACAGAGCAATGAGCTCTTAACTGCAGAAACCACCAGGATTCTTGATAAATAAGTACAATAGCAAAGGGTCATGTTATAAGCAATAGTGGAAGATTCCTGGGTATCCAGAGAGTACAGCTGCTTAACATAAAGGAAACAAAGTAAAGTGCACCAGATGTGAATCCAAACCCACAAGGAGGTTATAACATACTTGACGTGATACGTTTCACATGTCAATATAAGTATCGGATAGCAGGTATTAGAGGCAGTGTGGATTTCCTCTGAGAAAGCTTCCTAATAGAAGCTTCCGTGGGCATCTATGGCTTATACATAATTTCAGTAGAGGTAAATAAATGCAATCTAATAAAAGTAGTCTGTGAAAATTATCTGTCAAAAATATGGAGTTGGAAAAATTGTACAAAGAATGATGTCCTGAAGTATTAAAAACTGGTTTCACTGAACTATTTTAAAATTCGGAAATTAGGACAGTCACCGTCTGTCTGTCAAAAAGATTTAAGCAGAAGTTTTTTGGGTCAGCAGGTGGCGTGGTGGTTAAGGGCGCTGGACTCCCATATGGCCACCCATGGTTTGAATCCTGGACCTGGTGGCTTGCTTTCTCAGTTTCTGTCTTTCTCACTCTCTCTCACTCTGTTCCTCTCTGGTCAAATTAAAATAAATAAATAAATAATTCTTTTTTAAAAAGTTGTTTTGTTTTGTCTTTTAGAGATTTTTTTGCTGTACAGTGCATGCACTCACTGGAGAGACAAAGACAGAAAGTAAGAAATCACCCCCATCACCCCAGAGAGGATGGCCACACCAAAATCCCTTCTCCATTCTCCTCTCATGACTTTGGGCACTCACGCACAGACGCCTAGACTGAGTTTCAAGCCTCCAGGTCAGGGACTCAAACCACAGTCTTTGACATGGGATTCCAGTACCTTAACCACTATGCCATCTGCTGGCCCCAAAGCAAAAGTTTTAATAATGGAAAATAAAAATAAAATAAAATCTACCTTCCATAAGCTTCATTTAAAAGCATAGCTAGAAGTGATGGCTTGATGCCTAAGTTTCCTTTGCATCTTAAATTCTAACCCAACTTCTAATTGACCTAAAGAAAAATCATTTTACTTCTCATTTCTTACCTCTTCAGAACCTGTGGTATATCTCACAGATTTGTGGGGTTACATGCTAATAACACTTAGAAAATACAAAAGCGGTCCTAGAAGATACACCACACTTAAACTAATCTGATCACGCCCGTGGAGATGTGATTTGCATGTGATTGTGAGTACACAGCTATTCTATCTTCTAGAAAGCACAGAGAGCTTATATCACTTTGTGTGAAAACTATTTTTACCTTTTATATAACCTCTCGTTTATCCCAAATGCTTCTCTTAAATAATCTCAGCAAAAATACTAACCTGAGAATGATTTAACAGGACTCTCAATTCTGAAAAATCCAGCATCGAACACGATTTTATCAGGTTCCTTCAGTACCACAGAGGCTGCTGCTTCAGCGTGTTCTTCCTGCTTAATTCTCTCTCTCATTGCGTTTTTTATGGCAGCCAGGCGATTTCTAGCTGCAATCCTTCTACCATCGTCCAGATTTGGTTTACTTGCTACTCCCGAGAAAACTTTTTTCTGCAAAGAGAAATTATGACACATATTAAAACTGTTCATTACCATCTTACAAAAATCTCACGATAAACATAATTTCTGTCCATTAAAATTTAATTTAAAAAGAAAACCAAAGCATACATAAACTATTTCACACATTCTTCATACATTTATTGAGTTCCTAGTAAGTGCCAAAAAAGTAAAGGATAAGGTTCCTGCCCTCGAGGAGTTAATAGCTTTGTGGAAGAGCTAGAAAAGGGTAGTAAGAAGGATAAAGACCATATAAGAGAGAAGTTCGGAGGGCTGTAGAAGACTACGAGGAAGACTCCGGGACCAATCTTTTAGAGCTATCAGGGAAGGCTTGCAGAAGCAGCAACCGTGCTGAAATCACAGCTAGCCAGGCTATAAGATGGGGTAAGGAAAGGACTAGACAGAACAGCATGTTTGCACAGCCAGAAATGAAGGAAAGCACACAGGACTTGGTAAGAGATAAGCAACTGCCAGATCATGAAAGCTCTTGCATGTAATTGTTTTAAGGAGCTACATTTATAGAGGACAAAGGAATTGAAAGTTTTTGATGCATTTCAACCAGGAGGTTATCAAATTTGTGTTATTTTGTTTTTTTGAGAGGTTTTCACTATAGGGCACGTGCGTGTGCTTGCTAGACAGACAGAGACAGACAGAAAGCGAGAAATCATCCCCCAGAGGGGATGGCCACGCCATAATCCCTTCTCCTCCATTCTCCTCTTGGGATCTTGGGCACGCATGCACACGCGCCTGGCATGAGTTTTAAGCCACCAGGTCCGGGATGCAAACCACGGTCAACTACGTGGGAGTCCAGCGACATAGCCATTACACTAACTGCTGGTCCCTCAAATTTGTGTTTAAGAGAGATCACTCTAGCTGCAGCCTGGAGAAAGTCGTAGAGGATTAAATGCGAATTAGGAAAGAGACTATGATAATAATACTGGGGAAAGATGGTGTAGCTAGACTAAGGAGGAAGAGATGGGAAAAAGTGAACAGATTCACTTAAACATTAAAATGAAGAGAATTCACAGGTCTCTCAGATGTATGTGGTGGGTATGGTAAAAGAGAGGGAAAAAAGGGACCAAATGAGAGACGAGATTCTATGTGGGGCACCTGGTGAGGTGGTGACCATTCTTTGAGACAGGGAAACATCACTGTGTACGGTAGTAATTTCAGTTTGGGATATATTGACTTTCCATGATCTATGAGTCATGATATATAGAATTAGAACTCAGTAATAAATGTGGCTTGAAATGCAGGTTTGCAGGGGGGCAGCCAGTGGTGTGGTGGTTAAAGCAGCAAGAATCGATATGGACGACTGTGCAGTTCGAGTCTAAGAACTAAGGGCATGAAAAATATGCCAAGCACCTGTGTATGCCTGCCCAAAATTCTGAAAGGAGGGAGAAATGGAGAAGGGACTGTAGTGCGATCATCTCCCACCAAGGGGAGGTGGTTTCTCACTTTCTCTCTTTCTGTTTCTCTGGCAAGCATACCCATTCTCGGGCAAAAATTTTAAAAAAGAAAAGAAAAAGAAACAGTTTCGGGAATCATAGCAAGGTAGGTAAGATAACACAAGAAGAATATGGAAAGAGAGAAGAGTTGAGGTATTCTAAAAATTAAAAACTTTAAAGGATAAATAGAAAAACAAACTTGCAAACATGACCAAAGAATGGACAGAGATAGGAGGAAAATCAGTAGACTATAATTTCAAGAAAGAGAAGTAGACTGTATTTAATAAGCAGAAGGGCTAGACTTCATAAGTGTCTAACAACTTTAGCAACTAGTGGGTAAATAACTTCGATGGTAATCTTTTTAAGAGGCAAAGAATGGGGTGAAACTGAACTGCAATGAATTGAAGAGATAAATAGGAGTCAAAATAATAGAGTACAGTGTAGACAACTTTTCCAGAAAGTTGCCTATGATTAGGAATAAAGAGTGGGAATAGGGGGTTACAAATTATTAAAGAGACATGTGGGCACCATAGGTTGGTTGGTTGGCTTTAATGTAAAGAAATATAAAACATTTAAACATATCTAAAAATTGATGGGAAAAAGGGAGGACAGAGAAAAAAACCCACAAAGCTGAAAGAATGGGAGGTTGGAAGGAGTGGTATCAAAGCATATGTGAAAAGATTCGCTTATTTTATTTATAACAGTAGCCTGTAAAATAACGTAGAGGGAGAGAGACACCTGGTGATAACATGCAGAATTACAAGTCTCTGATACAAAATGGCCAGTATCTACACCCCTCATGGTATCAATGGTTCAGAAATAAGAAATAAGTACTCAACAGGAAACATCCACACCCATGGTAGCTTTAATAAAGAAGTGGTATTCTTCACTATTTAGTAGATTTTAAAAATTTTTATTTATATCACTTTTAAATTTGACCAGAGAGAGAGAGAGAAAAAAAAAAAAGTGAAAGTCTCCAGGTCTGGGACTTAAAAGTCAAGGGGAGGGGAACAGCAGTTGGCATAATGGCTATGCTGGACTCCCATGTAGTTGACCACAGTTTGAGTCCGGACCTGTGCTTAAACTCACACCGGGCGTGTGTGCGTTCATGCCAAAAATCCTGAGAGGAGCCTGGAGGAGAAGGGACTGTGGTGTGACTACCCCCCAGGGGGGGTGATTTCTCACTTTCTGTCTCTGTCTTTCTGGTGAGCGTATGTGCCCTATAGCAAAAACCTCTCCAAAAAGAAAACACACACACACACACACACACACACACACACACACATAGACACACACACAAAACCAGTCATAAGGGAGTTCAGCAGCTCAACCACCCTGCCACCTGCCAGTCCTCACTATTTAGTAGATTTAAAAATGTGATCAATTGAGTCACTATGCTCAGGGTCCTTACCATATCATGAAATTTCATTAGTAAAATAATTTTATAAAGTTCTTTTAATATTTTAACACCGTAAACTCCTAAAATAGGATTTAAAACCTTTTATTTATTTAAAACCTTTTATAATACATAGCATAATAAAGCATTAATCTGGACAATCTGAGTTTGTGATCACAGATATTTTTCTAAAATCATAAAGAAAAATTGACAATGCTCAGTCTTTAAATTGTCTTCCTGAACAAAAAACTTAGTAACTTTATCAGAAAAAGAATGATTAGAAATAGATAAAAAGGGAATGTACTACACTGACAAAGCAAATTTCACAGAGAAAATAATAGGGGATCTAGCAAGTGGTATGGTGGCTGGGGTTACTGGACTCTCACATAGCTGTGTGCAGTTTAAGTCCCAGACCTGGTGGCTTGAGTTCTCACTTCCCCCCACCCTGATCAAATTAAATAATAATAAACAATGTTCAATAAAATAATTCTTTAAAACAAGAGCACATAATAGAAAATCTTGCAAGATTACAAATACAGGAAAAGACAGATGTTCTAAAGAACCATTGTTCTACCTTCTATTTAAAAAATTCTTCCATCCTGAAATCTATCAGACACAAAAAGCATTTAAAACAGACAGGACATAGCCTGCTGCTTAAGAACATGGATTCTGGAATGATAAAGTTTGGTCTAAACCCCAGCTTTACCTTGAGTAATGATTTTTTCCTGAGCTTCATATTCCTGAACTATAAAATGGGGAATAACAGCACCATCTCATAGGATTGTTTCAAGAATTAAGTAAGTTAATATTTAATACATGTATGAGGCCAGCAGGTGGCGTGGTGGTTAAGGGTGCTGGAATCCTACATGGCTCACTGCAGTTTGAGTCCTGGACCTGGCGGCTTCCTTTCTCACTTTCTCTCTCTCTCTCTCTGTGTGTGTGTCCTTCTCTGGTCAAATGAAAATAAATAAAATAAATAAATAAACAAATAAATAATTTAAAAATATTTAATATGTATAAACTACTTGGAATGACATTTGGCACAAACTAAGCATTACACATAAATTATCTACTACTGCTATCATTATTATTATGTGTATTAATGTATTAATACCTTTTAAAGAATAAAACCAACATTCGCGTACCCATTATCTGGAAACTCGGAAGACTCTGAGTGCCCCAATTCCATCACAAACTAACCTGTGTCATCCACATACCTCTCTAATTGGTACTCTTCCTGTTCTTTTCTCTATTCCTAATCACACACAACTTTCTTTTTCTTTTCTTTTAGAGATTTTTGCTATAGGGCATGTGTGTGCTTACTGGAGAGACAGAAAGAGACAGAGAGACAGAAAGCAAGAAATCACCCCCTAGGGGGGATGGCCACACTTCAGTCCTTCTTCAGCCTCTTCTTGGGATTTGGGCTCAGATGCCCACTCACCCAGTGTGAGTTTTAAGCCGCCAGGTCCGGAACTTGAACCATGGTCGACTATGTGGTAGTCCAGCGACAGTAACCATTACACCATCTGCAGGTCCTGATCACACACAACTTCTTGAAAAGGCTGTCTACACTGCACTCTATTTTTCTCTCCAGAAATAACCACCCTAAGTATTGTGTGGCCCATTTCCTTATTCTTTCTTCAAAGGCCTTAAGAACACGGTAGATAATATGTGGCGCTTTCTTTATAAAATGATGAGAAATCTGAAGTCACATGCTTTTAAAACTTAAAAGACAAAAATTCATTAGAGAAAAGTCTATATTAGAAATTTGAGTATAATACCCATACACTGGTGGTGCAGCAGTAGGATACCACTGTTTGCTACTGGAGCTATATGGGAAAGCCCAGGGTTCCAATCCCAGGTCAACCTGAAGATACTTAGAGTGCCTGTGGGAACGCTTGTGATGCTGGCTGCCTGGAAGGCTTGGGGGAGGGTCACGGCATGGCAGACTGTTGAGGGGAGAGGGCGTTCCTGTCTCTCTGTCACATGAAATAAACTTCTTAAAAAGTCCTAAAATAAAAATACATGAACTTACCCGAAAGACTTTTCTATTTATATTATTACTGCTGTTCTGCCACCCAGATTCCTCAAGTTTGGACAGATTGGTAAATTTCTGGTTTACATCTTCTATCTGTTAATAAATAAAGCACAAGTTTATGAGATTAATACTAACCATATTAGAGCAGCAAAGTAATAAATGGAAGCTTTGAAAAAACTTGAGAATAATGAAGTACAACTGGTGAGTTATTCAAATAAGACTGAGTCATTCTCACTTTAGTGTTCAAATCAGCAATTTTTATGATAAAACTGTTCGTTGTTATTTATAGCCTTACAAACCTCCAAAATTTACATAAAGATACATGAGGAGTGGGCCAGGAATGGCACGGTGGTTGAGGCACTGGACTTCTGCATGGCCAACTGCGGTTTGAGTCCCAGACCTGGCTGTGTGCTTTCTCACTTTTTCTTTCTCTCTCTGGCCAAATTTTAAAATGATAATAATAATAATAATAAAATAAATAACTATTAAAAAAATATGTGAAGCATTTTTCAAAAGTTCATGGAAAGTACATAGAATGAAAAAACTACGCATGGATTTCAAAATTTTTTGCACCAAAATAAATTCCTACTTTAATTTTACTTTTCCATGCACTTAAAAATATTTTATTGCTAGAGGATATGTGCACTAGCTAGAGAGAGACAGAGAGAGGGAAAGAAAGCACCCTCCAGGGAGGATGGCCATGACACAATCCCTTGTTCTCCATTCTCCTCTTAGTATTTTGGGCATGCGTACACAAATGACTAGCCACCAGGTCCAGGACTAGAATTGTAGTAGGCCATGTGGGATCCAGATGCCTTGAGCACCACACCTCCAACTGGCCTTCCAGGAACTTTTTTAAGTTTTCTGTATTTATGAATAACTGTCCCAAATTATTTTTGATTGCTAAAATAGTAGGTAAGATACCCCAAATATGTTTTGTTTCTTAAATTATATAACATATTCACTTTTTACTTTTAACAGTTTATTTACCCATTTCCCTACTAAAGAACATTGTGGCTGCTTCCAAGTTTTGGCAATTATAAATAAAGCTGCTATATTAATATTCATGTGCACTATTTTGTACATACATAAGTTTCCATCTTGCTTGGATAAATGCCAAGCAGTATAATTACTAGACTATATGGTAAGAATATGTTTAGTGGGGCCAGCAGGTGGCGCAGTGGTTAAGGAGCTGGACACTCCCACATGGCTGACCATGGTTCAAGTCTTGGATCTGGTGACTTACATTTTCACTTTCCCTCTGTCTCTCGCTCTCTCTCTTTCTGGCCAAATTAAAACAAATAAATGAATAAATAAAATTAAAATAAATAATTCTTTAAAAAACCAGTGTGCTTACGTTTTTTTTTTTTTTTTATTGAGAGGTTTTTGCTATAGGGCGCGTGCGCTCGCCAGACAGACAGACAGAGAAAAAGAAAGCGATAAATCACCCTCCAGGGGGGCTGGTCACACCACAATCCCTTCTCCTCCATTCTCCTCTCGGGATCTTGGGCATGCACGCACACACGCCCGGCGTGAGTTTTAAGCTACCGGATCCAGGAGGCAAACCGTGGTCGACTATGTGGGAGTCCAGCGACATAGCCATTACGCTAACTGCTGGTTCCCACCAGTATGATTAGTTTTACAATCAAGTGCCGAATTGTTTTCCAAAGTGGATGTTGGAAGTGATTGATTCCCACAAGCATTCAGAGTTCTTGTTGCTCCACATCCTCAGCAGCATTTGGTGTCAGTTTTAGAATTTGCATTTTAGTAAGTATGTAGTGATATATTAGTGTTTTTCTTTTTTTTTTAAGAATCACTTAATTTTACTTATTATTATTATTTTAATTTGCTATACGGCACTTGTGCTCACCAGAGAGAGAGAGAGAGAGAAAGAGAGAGAGGGAAAGTGAGAAAGCAAGCCTCCAGGTCTGGGACTTGAACCGTGACTGGCCACGTGAGTTCCAGCACCTTTACCTCCATGCCACCTACTGGTCCCTAGTCTTTCTTACTTTACTATCTCTCTTTGCTCTACTTAATGAGAAATTTTGTTTAATTTCATGTAGACTACCTTTCTGTTGCACCTTAACATTTCTGCTTTCATATTTAACTTCAATGAGCTATTTTTGTGGTTCTCTGAATGTTCTTTTTAAAATAATTATTCTTATTTGACAGATGAAATATCACCTGTGCTTAAAAATTCTATTCTCCTGGAGGAGAAGGGATTGCGGCGTGACCATCCCCCCGGGGGGTGATTTCTTGCTGTCTCTATGTCTCTCTCTGTCTGTCTGGTGAGTGCACGCGCCCTATAGTGAAAATCTCTCCAAAAAAAAAAAAAATTCTATTCTCCTGTATTCCTACCCCATACTCCATCTAAACAACTTCCTCCCCAGATATTTGCTTTGGTCTTTCTTTTAGGTTTGAGGCTTTCTTCACAAATGTGCTAGCTGAACTGAACCACTAGACTAGATTGACTTACTTATTTCCCCCCCCCGCCTCACAGAGCACATGCACTCACGAGAGAGAGAGAGAGAAAGACAGAGAGAAAGTGAGAAAGCATCCCTCAAGGAGAATAGCAATGTTGCAATCCCTTTGCCTCCATTCTCCTCTTGGGATCTAGGACACCCCCCCGCCCCCACACACACACGGCATGTTTCCCAAGCCATCGGGTATGAGACGCGAACTGTGCAGTTGGCCACTGGGATTTAACGCCTTAACCACCACACCATCTGCTGGCCAAGATTGACTGACTTCTTACATGCAATGTTATTGAGACTATTTAAGATCTGGATATAATCTCAATTTACAAACCATATGGAAATTATCCTGACAGTATGTGGGAGGAGAGGACATCAGTCATACAATTTAGACAATACTTAATAGTTCAGAAAGGTGCTTTCTAATCTTTCCCTCAATATTACCGGTACCTAAGCAGCTATTACTCCATTCTACTATTGTGGAATACTATTGTGGCCAAATTAAAAAAAAAGAAAAAAGTCAGAAGTTAATATATATATATTCAAAATACTTGATTACAGACCTGAAAACTAACCATATCCCAAAATCCGTCCAGATCTGTACAGGTAGTCTCCTTTTCGCCTCGTTTATATTCACAGTCATTCACCAGCCCTTCAAACTGCTTGAACCTTTCCTTCATAAGGAGTCTTGTCTGACCAACTGCTGTGCGGATAAGATCTTTAGCTAAAGGAAAAACAAGGTTTAGATAAGTGAAGGACAACATAGGATCTTTATGGTAAACTAACCAACTGATAAGACTTACCTAAGTATCCCAGGGCTTACAGAATCAAAACCTTACCTGAAAGTAAAACAAACATCTTCCAAAACCTTGGCATATAAATATTGAACATTAGTGATTTGTTTCCATTTCTGCTAAAAACTGATAGTGTTCACTTTTCATACATATTGCTATCTAATATATAGCATTCTAATCCTCCATGTACTTGATAAGAAATCAATCTAAAAAACATTGCAAACCAGTATCTAAGAAGGACTTCACACTGATAGCACACAAATGATTTTTTGTTTGTTTTTGCTATAGGTTGTGTGTGCTTGCCAGAGAGAAAGGAGAAAGAGAGAGAGAAACTGATGTCACCTCCCAGAGTGGATGACCGCACCACAATCCCTCCTCTTCCATTCTCCTCTTGGGATTTTTGGCCATGCATGCACATGCGCCTAGCATGAATTTCAAGTCACTGGGTCCAAGACTTGAACTGTGGAGTTGGCCATTTGGGATCTAGCTCCCTTAACCTCCATACCACCTTCTGGCCCCTGAATATTGTTTTTGGGGTTTTGGGGTATTTTTTAGAGAAAGTGTTGCTATGGGGTATGGGTGAAAGCGAGAAATCACCCCCTAGGGGGAATGGCCATGCCACACAATCCCTTCTCCTCCATTTTCTTCTTGGGTATTTGGTCATGCACACACTCCCACCTGGTGTGAATTTTAAGCTGCCAGGTGCGGGACTCAAACTGTAATCAGCCATGTGAGAATCCAGTGCTTTAATCACTATACTACCTACTGGCCCCATGACTGTTTTTTATAACAGCTTCTCCAAATAAGATTGAGAAACTTCAGGAAATCTTTTCCAAGCTGATTTAGGTAATTTTTATTTAGAAAATATTTTTGTGTAATTAAACAATACAGACAGTGATGTCACCAACAGTCATTATTTAAAAATATTATTATTTCTTAAAACATTTATTTATTTATTTGTTGTAATATTCAGGCTGCCAGGTCGAACCACGGTTGGCCATGTGGGAGTCCAGTGCCTCAACCAACATGCCTCAAGCCATCTGCTAGCCCCTATAAAAAACAATTCTAATAATTAAATAGACAACCTCTAGCTCAAAGGGAATGACAGTCAATATTCTAATTACATCTTTTTTTTTTTTTTTGGAGAGTTTTTTTTGCTATAGGGCGCATGCATTCACCAGACAGAGAGAGACAGAGAGACGGAAAGTGAGAAATCACCCCCCGGGGGGATGGCCATGCCACAATCCCTTCTCCTCCATTCTCCTCTTGGGATCTTGGGCACACACGCACATGCGCCCAGCGTGAATTTTAAGCTACCAGGTCCGGGATGCGACCCGTAGTCGACTACGTAGGAGTCCAGCGACATAGCCATTATGCTATCTGCTGGTTCCCTCTAATTACATCTTTTAAGTCATATACCATTTTAGCACAGAGATATTAGGGAATATTTTGAGATATGAAAAATTCTTACTATTGTAATAATAATAAAACTATAAAGTTAGATGATATTAGATTGTTGTGTTTCAAATGAATTTAACCATAACCGAAGAGAAAAAATAAAAAAATACAAATTTTTCCTCACCATCATCTGGAATGTCCAGTTCAAGTTTCTTGTCCCACTCAAGGCAGTGTGAGGTTAATTTCTCAGTTTCGGATTGGAGAATATTTCTAAAATTATGACATACATTTCAGTTTTACAAGTGTTTCTCATGGCTGCATCCAAGTATTAGTGTTATGAAACTATGATACATAATACTAGGAAGGTATACAAGGTAGGTTCAAAGTTCATTTCCCAGAGTTGTTGCTTAACTATTTTTACGAATTGTAATATGTTAAAATATATGTTGATGTTCTTGTGGTATGTCTATTTACACCAAAAATTTACATGGATGAGTGATGCCAAGAATCTACTTTTCAAACATTTCTAGTTTGTTCTGTTCTCACTTTTCAAAGGCTGATCAGAGTCAGACATACCTTAGTATGTATTGGATTCTCTGTTACCGTCCATGGAACTAAGGTCCACCAAACTGTCAAGGGTAAGTGGAAGCTACAAACTGTAAGTCTGGCATTACAGCCATAGGGCTTCATATATTCTTTGTAAATATTACACTTTGCTTGCAGAAAGACAGTAGTTTTTTCAACCAGTGTCAGGTCTTTTCTATATATTTTCGCTGTTTCTTTTTCTTTTCTTTAGGTTTTTGCCAGAGGGCATGTGCGCTCACCAGAGAGAGAGACAGTGAGAAATCACCCAGGGGGGATGGCCATGCTGCAGTCCCTTCTCCTCCAGTCTCCTCTAGGGATTTTGGACACACACACATACACATGCAAGTAGCGTTATTTTTAAGCCACCAGGTCTGGGACTCAAACCGCCGACCACTATATGAGAAGATTGTGCCTTAATCACCATGCCACCTGCTGGTTCTGAGTGTCATTTTTTATGGCCAGGAGACACTCAGTGATATCTGGAGAAGTTTTTGATTGGCATGACTGGAGGGGTGCTACTGCCAAGGAGTTCACAGAACACTGTACCAACCAGGTGCGATAGTGCACACCTAAAACCCTCCTTCTCAGGAGAATGAGAAAAAAGGATTACTGAGGAAAATAATATAGCAGTCTCTCCAAAAATTAAAAAAAAAATTGTTACCATATGGCCCAGCAATTCTATTTCTGTGTACATGCCAAAAAGATTGAATTCAAGTTCTTAAAGAGCTATTTGCACACCCATGATTTTGGCTATTCCCAATGGCTAAATCATGGAAGCGACCCCAGGATCCATCAACAGGAATAAATAAGCAAAATGTGGTATACATAGATAATAGGTTATTATTCAGCCTTAAAAGGAAATAAATTCTGACATGTGCAAACCTTGGGGACATTATGCTAAATGAAATAGCCAGCTACAAAAAAAAAACAACACATGCCATATGATTCTACTCATGAGATACTTATCACAGAGACAAAAAGTTGAATGATGTTTGCCAGGGGCTGAGGGGCTGGGGAGTTATTATTTAGTGGGTTTACAATTTCAGTTCTATAAGATGAAAAGTTATGGAGATGAATGCTGATGATAGATGTACAGTTTATGAATGTATTATGCATGAAGTTAATATTTAAGAATTATGAATGTATTTAGTATCCCTAAATTGTACACTTAAAATGATTTAAGATGGTAAATGTTGCATATATTTTATCACCATT
Source organism: Tupaia belangeri chinensis (assembly GCF_000334495.1). Lineage (NCBI taxonomy): Eukaryota > Metazoa > Chordata > Mammalia > Scandentia > Tupaiidae > Tupaia > Tupaia belangeri. Next base: position 6,156,332 of record NW_006160211.1, read on the forward strand.
AAAAAAGAAAGGGGGACACACATCTCCTCAAACTCAGGAATGGAAAAAATAAATAAATAAAAAAAAAATAAAAACATCCTAGCAGGAAAAACTGAGGACACTTTTGTTTCTTAAAAGAAAATTTTAGTTGTTTGCATTCAATTGCACAATATAGAATGCTGAATTAACAAGAAAGGGGATGAGGCTTAGCTCTGACATGATCTAGCTGGGAATAATGCTTACTATCTCAATAATGTAGTTGAACAACCAATTGACTAGGTAATCTTAAAACTCTCTTATAAATCTAATACCCTATGCTCTAAAAATAAATGGCTTCTGAACATGTAAAAAGATACTCAGAATAAATAAAAATTAAAACTATAGTATAATTGGTAAAGCTCAAGAAAATTGCTAATAGGCACTGGAAAAAGTATGAGAAAATAGAAACTCCCATACTTTGCTGGAAGGAATATAAATTAAGGTCATTGTATATTTGCCCATGAGAGAATGAAAAGCATACAAGGTTGTTCTTTGTGGTCTTAATTGTAACAGTAATAGACTAAACCCAATACATTCATACCAGCAAAGGTCTACCGAATAAATTGTGGTATATCCATATAACTGGATAGAATGTGGCCATTAAAACATATACACACACAATAAGAGAAATCTCTTAAAGTACTAAAATGCAATGTTTCCAACATTAACATTAAAAGAAAACAGAATAGTGTATATTATATACTACTGTTTATATATATACATATACATGTGTGTGTGTATATATATATATATATATACACACACACATATACACACACATATACACACACATGGATATATCATGCCAGAGGTCATGTACATGAGATAGAGAGAAAATGACCCCCAACAGAGACCTGTCTTCCTCACATTAGGATCCTGAGCACATGTGCTCACAACTTGTCTTTCAAGCAGCGGGGCTCCTGACTCCAACCCTAGTCCTCACATGCAGAAGACATCCTGTATGCAGAGCATCACAGGACTGGTCCCTATTGTTTCATTCTAAAAAGGAAATAAATATTTAGATTTGTGTACATATGCATGATCTATCATTGGACATATTCACGAGGAATGAGTACCACCTGACTTCATAAAAGATTCAGACTGTGGGGTAAGAGACAGTGTTGAGAAGGAGACTTCTCACTTTTATCTTTTCCTACCCTTGAATTAGGAATCACATAAATGCATTATCTACTGAAAAATTAAATAAAATATTAAAAAGAGAAAATTATCTCAAGTTAGTTTCCTCCCAACTCACTTACTATATTAAGGTTAAAAACTTCATTTTGATTTTAAATGTCTAGATATAAATATAAAATTCTTATGCTAGAAACAAAAAGACAAACCTGAAATACAGCACATCATGTTGAGGCTGAGATATCTGACCTTCATTTGTTTCAAGTGATGGGACTTCTTCCTTTATTGGAAGGCCATTTGAATTTTTAGTAGTAGCTTCATTCTTATTTAAGACATGTTCTATAAATTAAGAAAAATATACAAAAAAAATTTTTTAATGTTTTTGCCATAGGGTGTAGGTGCTCACCAGAGAAAGACAGAGAGAGATGGAAAGAGAAAAATCACCCTTCTGCAAGTGGGAGGGGAATGGTCACACTGCTGCAATCCCTTCTCCATTTTCTCAGGATTTAGGGCACACACGTGCCCAGCATGTCTTCCATGCCGCTGGGTTCAAGACTCAAACCACACAGCCAGCTTCACAGAATCTACCTGCCTTAGCCTCCATACCATCTGCTGGCCCCATAAATTTCTTCTTTTAAAAAATTGCTAGTGGGTGAGTGTGCTTGCCAGAGAGAGAGAGAGAGAGAGAGAGAGAGGAAGCACTCCTTAATGGGAGAGTCATGCCACGATCCTTTTTCCACTCCTCCTTCCTGTGAGGATTTTGGGGCATGCACATGCACATGACATGTTCTTCAAGCAGCTGGAGCTGGGATTTGAACCATGGTTGGCCACATAGGATCCAGCTCCCTTACCACACTGCACTACAAGGCCACACTGACATAAATGTCTAAGAAACAATTCGTAAAATATCATCTCCTACAGAATGATAACATTAAAAAAATCTTTAATTTTTTCCAGTGAATTTAAAAATTTTATATCTAGCCCAATCATTTCATTCACATCTTTTCTAATGAATCTTGTCATATTTTTCATTTCTTCAAATTACAATTATTTCTCCTCGCTGCTCAGTCTGTATCCTTCATTACTACTCTCTCCAGATGTCTTACCCATGCTTTCTCATCTTTTTGACCCCAAGAGTTCATATCTCTGAGCCATATGGCAGAAGAGTGTTCTAATCAAATCTGATAAGTCATAATTTAGAAAAGCAAAAAGCTAATTAAAATATCATACCTCCATTCCAAATTGTTAAAGAATCCAAAGGACATTGCAATTTACTTGAATCTTGCTGTATTGTCTCAATAGAATGATTCGTTTCATATTTCTGTGCCAAAATTTCTTTCACTGCTTCTTGAGTCTTGTCACTAAAGACAATAACAAAAATTATGTCATGAAACATGAACTCCATTCAGTGGTTTTAAAATTTTGTTGCTCTTCAAAAATCTGAGATAAAATAGAAATATTTCTATTTTTTTTTAATATGTCTATTCTGGAGGGGAAATACATAGTAGGAATGTCCATCTTTCCTAATTATAATGAAATTAACAATTTTTGAAGATCTCTCAAAGACTATGAAAAGACTATAAAAAGAGCTAGCAGGTAGTGTGGCAGGACAGCTGGATAGCACATGGCCAACTGCACAGTTCGCGTCTTAGACCTGCCAGCTTGAATAGCATGCCAGGCACATGTGCATGCATGCTCAAGATCCCAAGAGGAGAATGGAGAAGGGACTGCAGTGTGGCCATCCTCCCAGGAGGTGATTTCTCATTTTCCCTCTCTCCCTCTTTTTCTCTTTAGTAAGCACAGGTATCTTATAATAAATTGAAGAAAATAAAGAGATAAATAAATAAATAAATAAATATAAAAATGACTATAAAATACTATTAACTAAACACTTAGTTAATAGTACTGGATGCTGCCGAGTAGTTTCTAGTAGGTTCACTACCATCGAGTTTGCGAAAGAAAACTGGAACCACGTAGCCGGCCATGTGGGATCCAGCTGTCATTAACCTCCACACCACCTGCCAGCCCCATGTATTTCTCGTTTTTCAAGTTCATCGCTTTTGTCTTGAGAGATTTTCTAATGTAATACTTAGCCACAGGAAAAAAAGGCATATTGGAGCTACAGTATTATAAACAGTAATTTTCTTCTTTCAAAAATTTTACTTCTAAATTTATAACTAAGTTATTTATGAAGGGCCCAAACCCACAAATTTCACAGTAAAAATAGTAATAATACACAGGAAACATCAAAACTGTCAAAGTACCCTTCTGAAGTTTTTCTGAAAGAACAAATTTTCAAGATTTATATAATTAACACAGTTCACTCACTAACATTAAAAAAATCAAGGCCGAATCTAAGAAATGCATGTTACCCATCTTAACAAGAGCCATTGATAAGATTGTATCCTTACGCTTCTGTTTTTAAAGGGGTCCAGGTGTAACTGGGTGTCAAGAAAGCATTGGCACTTCTGGGCGTCATAGGTGTTACTTGATAGGTCTTCACACCATCCAGTGGCTGAAATATAAAGTCTTTAGGTGCAAAGGAATTCTTCCATTTTGTTCTTGCAGTGTTTGTGTTAGGTAAGTTTTCCATTTTTGATAGGGTTCCATCTGGAGCCATTCCACCTGTGGCACTGGTTTGTGAATTCAAAGTATTTTCTTCACTATCGATTTTAAAAGAAATAACCTAGATATAAGTTAAGAGAGTAGAGTAAGAATTTGCTCTTCTAGGGATATAGTCAACTAGTTTTCACAAGACCTAAAAATGTGACAGTTGAGATATCTGCACCTCATGAGTAATTTAAAAAAACAAAACAAAACAAAACAGAAAAAAACAGGTATAATTAAATGTATAAGTGGAATCAGAAGACCAGTCTTCAGACCAATTACACTAAACAATTGCTATAATCTGAGAGGAGAGAGAACCATTCCTTATTATTAAATAATACCTTTTGGTATTAAAACAAATTAAAATACATGAAAACTAAGAGGGAAAAATTTATTTAACTACCAAATATGTATCTTTTTATTTAAATTACATTAATAAATAAAAAGGTTTGTGTCAGAAATCGATGCTTACTGGATGACTACAATTATTAAATGCCAAATCTGTTTTAAAATTAACCTTAGATTATAAATGTTCTTATAAGAGTAGTACTTTTCAATGTGACACAATAAGATAAACCATATAAAATATGAAGCATATTTTCTTTTCAAATCACTTATTACTAGGTATTTATATACCTAGTTTTCTAGGTTTCTCATTTTTAATGAGGTACAAACTTACATCACCATATTTAACCCAGACAAGAGTTTAAGTGATTAACACTATCCCTTAAGCCTAGCATGGCAGAGAAAGTGAAAACTAGTAATAATCCTTAAGGGGAAACAGTCTCAGGGGAGAATCTATAAGGCTCAGTTGCTTGTCTGTGAAGATTTACCTGCATTGCCTTCCTTGAATCTAGTCAGGTTACTTACTCCCTATTTTTTTTCCTTAATTTTTTGCTATAGGCTGTGTGTGCTTGTCAGAGAGCTAAGAGAGGAAGAGAGGGAAAGTGATAAATCACCTACCTAGGTGGTCATGCTGCAATCCCTTCTCTTTCATTCTCCTCTTAGGATTTTGTGCACACATGTGCACATGCCCAAGTGTATTTTCCAAGCCACTGGTCTAAGACTTGAATCGCACACTCAGCTATGTGGGATCCAGTCATCTTAACCACCACACCACCTGGCTGGCCCTGGGTAACTCTACCTTTTATAACAAAGGAACTGTAGCTCAGGGCTGGAAGGTAGCATGGTGGTTGGGGTGTTGGACCGCCACATGGCTACCCACAGTTTAAGTTCCAGACCTGGCAGCTTGCTTTCTTGTTTTCCCTTTCTTTCCTTCTATCTCTTACTGGATGAATTAAAAAATAATAATAACATCAACAAATGGAATTAAATAAATAATTCTTAAAAAATAAAAAAGGAACTGTAGCTTGAATTATAAACCAAAGGATTGGGTTCTCAATAGTGCACCTCTTTCTTGAGGACCTTCTTAGACTGCTAGATGCTGTCAAAAATGTTAGCTTATTTAATTCTTAAACCCACCCTATGCAAGTATTTCATATTACAGATAGGAAAACAACTCATCTATTACAAAACTTGCCTAAGGTTATGCAGTTAATTAGAAGCACAGATGATATTCAAACCCAGGCCGAAACTGAATTCCAAGTCAACACATTTCATGCTATACCATCTCTCTCTTAGCTAATTCCCACATAAAGGCTTCTCTCAGGTGTGTTTCCATTATTTGTCTTCATCTTCTGTTAATCAAATTGTGCTTTCTCTACCTACAAAGCTTTCAAGATACTTGAAAATAACCATGATAACAGTAAATCCTCTTGCTCTTCCTTGTTCAAGAGGCTTTCTTTAACACACGTATAGGTTAACTTCCTAAAGCAGTTCTGTATGCTTAATTTCAGCCTCACAAAATTAGCAATGAAGTTTTCAAAGCATATAAAAACAAACAGGTGTTTATATTCTACCTTGTCAGGTTTTATTTCTATCTTTTTGGCAGGTCTTCCTTTACTTGGTGCTTTTCTTTCTGGTTCATTATCTAAAATAAAAATAAGACATCCATTTTGACTAGATAGAAAATACTGCATTGCAAGTATGAGGTAATTTGGATTTTTATCCTTTAACATATTATAAAATGGAATAAAAACAAATAAAACTTTCTACCAATAGGCAAAAAATCTGTTTTATCTTTTTCCTCCAAATATCACATACAGGTTGAATACCCATTACCTGAAATGCTTGGGACCAGAAGTGTTTCAGATTTTTGGATTTTGGAATATCTGCATATATATAATGATACCTCCTAAAGATGGGACCCAAATGTAAACATGAAATTCATTTATATTTCATGTACATCTTATAAATTGTCTGAGGTAAGTTTATGTTGTCAAGGTCAGGAGTAAGACTCAGGCAGGAGGCATTACTTCAAGAGAGTTTATTGGGACCAGCAGTTAGTGTAATGGCTACGTCAATGGACTCCCATGTAGTCAACCATGGTTTGAGTCCTGGCTTAAACTCGTGCACGGTGTGTATGTGTGCATGCCCAAGATCCCGAGAGGAGAATGGATTATGGTGTGGCCATCCCCCCAGGGCATGATTTCTCGCCTTCTATCTCTCTGTCTCTCTCTGTCTTTCTGGAGAGCGCAAGCGCCCTATAAGCAAAAACCTCTCCATAAAAAAAGAAAGTTTATTGAGCAAAAGCGCGAGGGGCAGGGGAGGTTCTAAACCAGAGGTGGTTCAGCCTGCCCATCAGGAAAGAGGGTCCTTTTATAGGATAATCAAGCTTTCTGGGAGACTATCCATGATCCATGGAAATGATACAGTAGGGGAGTTATGCACGGTGGGATAAGCACACATGAAACATTTTATGTTTTTATTTGTTCTGCTTCTCAGGAGTTAGACCTCTCAGTACTCACTTTGCATGACTGTCTACTACTCCCTGGATCAGTGTGACCTTGCAGTAGTAGTACTGGAATGTGGGCTCCTACCAAGGCCAAGTCTGGATGTCTGGCCTGCAGCGACCTCAGGTGGCGCTCAGAAGAGCTTTCCTACATGTGACCTCACAGACCATACTTTCTATTGACCGAAACCCTCCTGCAAGGTCAGGTGTGGAAGTTTTCAGCTGTGGTGTCACGTTGGGGTTCAAAGTTTTAGATTCCAGGCCAGCTACAGGCTGCAGGTGGTTATATGTCACTGTGTGATGGTGGAGTTATCTGGGAAGATCCTGGGTTCGGATCCTGGCTGGCCCTGAACATGCCTGGCATCCCCAGTGGCATACCCGTGATTATGGCTGGCTGGAGGCTGGGGTAAGACCGAGACATGATAGGACCCTGGAAAGGGTTCTAGTCTTCCCTGACCATGAAATAAATTAAAAAGCACGAAGAGCAACAACTAGAAACAAGCAAAAAACCCCAAGATTCCATTACTCAGTTTACATGTCAGGGTCTGTTTTTCCAGTTTTTTCCTATGTCCACATATTCACATAATTTTTTTTAATTGTGATCCTACTGCTTATAGTTTGACCTCCTTTTCTTTGCTTGCTTAATAGATCAGGAACCACTTCTATAAGTGTTCTTTTACAGCATTATTCTTAACGGTTACAATGTATTCCACCAAATGGATGAACTGTGATTTATTTAGGCCACAAATTTTTCACTTTGAAACACTGTTTGTACTAATTCAGGTTCTTCACTGTTTTAGCACCCACCTCATGTCAACTGGACACTGAGACAGAACCTACCATCAGGAATTGGAATCACCTATCTCCTCCTTTCTTACTCAAAGAAGTACATACTGATTTTAAAAATTAAACACAAAAGCCTGAAGGACCAAATCATTCTAGTTCAGTTACTGATTACGGAATGGCTTACCATGAGTAGCTCCTGTGGTGGGCTTTCTTGTTGTGGTAGAAGAGACTGTTCCAGCAACCTGCTTAGCCACTTGAGTGGCTGATCGGGTCATTCTCACCAAAGTGGGCCCGACAGGCTGTACAACTGTGGGAAAAAATAATCAACTCAAATGATCTTTGCAATTATTAAATTACTGTTGTCACAGCATCTGAGTTTATAATAAGTACTAATATTCCTACCTTTTTTCTCTCTGTCCAACACTTTTTTTTCAGAAGTTTGTCTCTGTCCAGGTCGAGCTGCTCGAACATCACTCCCATTATTAATCTATGTAAGAGATTAGGTGCTATGTAATTTAATTGCGCAAATGAATCGGACCATATTTTTCCTTTGTAAATTGATGCTACATCTGAAATCAATTACAAATAACCCAACAAAAAGATCTAGTACCTTAAATAATATGAGATAAAGAAAAAAGTTTTCCATTATATAAATTTCCTTATACCTTTTACTCAGAATCCTAGAATTTAGAAAGTGCTGATAACCTAAGCTACTACAAACAGCTGACTATAACCCAAGGAGGGTCCTTAAACAATACTAGGCAGGACCAGCTGATAGCGTAATGGTTACATTGCTGGACTCCCATGGGGCCAAGCAAGTTTGAGTGGTTCGAGTTCCTGACTCAGTGGCATGAAACTCATACCAAATGTGTGGGCATGCATGCCCAAGATCCGAGAGGAGACTGGAGAAGATGGGATTGCGGCTTGGCCATCTCCCCTCAGGGGTGATTTCTCGATTTTGTCTCTCTGTCTCTCTTTCTTTCTGGTGAGTGTACATAGCAAAACAAACAAACAAAAAACAAACAAAAAAAACAAACAAAAAAATCTTCTGAAAAGAAAGCTCTTTTATTGTTTACTCTTCCATTTTTTAAAAAATGACTTCACTTAAATAGCGACCTCAGTGAGATCCTCTTCTATGACTGCCCCCATCAAAATTCTACTCCACACCCATGTCTAGTGCCCTCCAATTTTTAATCTCCTCCATCAGACTTCTGACCATCTGATATGCTTTATTTTTTTAAGAGCCTGCCTTACATGTAAATTTCATGAAGACACAGAATATTTTTGTTTCATTCACTACTGTATCTCAAAGCCTAGAACAGTATCAGGAACATGGCAGTCACTCAAAATCTGCTGAACACATGAACTCAGTTTCCTAACCTGATAAAGAAGCATTTATTTACTGCTTTCATCCTTGACCACTTCGAACTACTTTAGTAACCCTCCTAAATATCTCCATCCTTAATGGCATTTTATGGACCCCTATGTGTATATCACCTACCTCACGTGCTTTCTTTCCTATCTGCATTTGGAATGTATAACAGGAGCTCAATAAACAAGAGTGTGACACAAAGTTTGCTATGGATCTCATAAGAGCACAAAGAACACTTCGGTGAAAATACCCTTTAGCATCTAGCCAAAAACTATACTGTTAATGTGTCACCATACCAGTAACAGTGATTTTGGGATCTGTCAACTCTAATACATTACTATGTTTGAATCTCATATAATATTAAAAAGAGGTCCAGTGACAATGGTACGGGCTGTAAATCACTGTTGCATAATCCTGGAGTTGTATGGGAAGCCCTGAGTTCAAATCCTGGATGAGCCTTGACACATAGGGCACAGCCTCACATGCCCACAGTCCTGGCTGTCTGGAAGGTCAGGGAAAGGGTCATAGTATGAGGAGGCCCTGTTAAGGGTCCATGTCTGTCTGTGTCTCTCTCCCGACCACCCTTCTCTTTTTTTCCAGAAGTAAAATAAATTTTGGGAAAAATAACGTACTCCTCTGAGAAAAAAAAGTACAACTTGTCATCTCAGTAACAATAAACTATTAATTATACCTTAGTCTGCTCCATTAGGTCTTTAGCCTTTGACCTTGTAATCCTTGTCGAAGATGGAATAGCCTTAAATGTCAAAAGAAGATAATGTTAAGAATGAATCAGTAAAAGTCCATTTACTTCCATGTCTCATTATGAAATAAAATTCCCACTTTAAAGTTACATTTTATCCTTAATAATTTATGGCAAAAAGAGAACTTGCTAACTTCTGGGTTTGGCTTGATTTAAATTAAGTTTAAGTTAATAGCTTCAAAACTCACTCATATTTATCACTAAGAGAAAAAATTTCAAATCATGTTTTGCATGTATTAGAAGGCTGATTAATGTAATTAGCTAGACATATTTAGGAAGTAGATAGAGGAGCTGACTAGAGCACTAAGATTTTGAAAAATTTGCTACAGGGTATGTGCACTTGCACCCTCTGGCGGGAGATGGTCATGCACAATCTCTTCTCCATTTCTCCTTCCAGAATTTTGGGGGCACACACCCAACAGGTTTTTCAGGTCATCAGGTCTGGGACTTGAACCATCCAGTTGGCCATGTGGGATCCAGATACTTTAAGCATCATGCCACTGGCTGGCCCTGACTATTTGTTTTCTCTTTATATGAAAAAAATAATTTATAGCCTACTTTCCTAGTTTTATCAACTTGCTTTCAAATCTCATGATTATGTACTTGTCTCTTGATAATAAGAAAACATATTTGATCACAAAACGTGAAAAAAATAACGTGGTAAGAGAAAGATTAAAGGGGAACCAGCAGTTAGCATAATGGCTATGTCGCTGGACTCCCACGTAGTTGACCGCGGTTCGCGTCCCGGACCCAGTGGCTTAAAACTCACGCCGGGCGCATATGCTTGCATGCCCAAGATCCCGAGAGGAGAATGGAGGAGAAGGGATTGCGGTGTGACTATCCCCCCTGGGGAGTGATTTCTTGCTTTCCGTCTCTATGTCTCTGTCTGTCTGGCAAGCGCACGCCCCCTATAGCGAAAATCTCTCCAAAAAAAAAGAGAAAGATTAAAAATTGATAAAAGGGCTGGCTGCATGGTAGTAAAACTCTACCCAAGAGAAGTCAATTCCAAATGGTGACCACAGTTTGACTCCCCAGGCATGTCAGCCTGAAACACGGGCATGTCAGGTACATGCAAGTGCCAGTATCTGATGGGCTGGAGGACTGGTGGAAGGGGATCATGGCATGACCAAACCCTTGCATCTCTCTCACATGTGCATTCTATCAAGAATAAAGGAAGAAACTTTAAAAAGTGGTAAGGTATTTACCAAGTTTGTAAAATCACAGAAGCATAATCATAGACTTCTCTAGTTTAGATGCCATTTCCCTCTCTAAATCTCAGTGATAACCTAGTTCTAATCAAATCAAGCTTTCCTTTAGCAGGTATAAGGGAAGCAAAATTCAGTGATAGCTATCATCTTAAGAGATTAACCAACAATTATTGGTGAACCAGGCAACAGGCACCACTCTGTAATACTGGAGCCCATGGAAGACCACAGTAAGATCTGGAAGCAACTTGAAATCCACCAAGTGGTTGCATGCACTGTGATCCTGACTGTATGGAAGGTTAGGGGTGGAGAAATCACAGTGTAATTAGACCCTATAAGGGTACCTGGTTCTCTTCTCTCAAAAGGAGTAAAATAAACTTGAAAACAATTATTTGTGAATCTGTTACATAACACAACAATATACCTCTTCCCTTCCCTACATATGACATTTTTAAAAAATATGTATTTATTTTATTTATTTACTTATTAAGTTTGCTACAGGGATTTTATGCTCACCAGAAAGAGACACAGAGAGAGGGAAAGTGAGAAAGCAAGCTGCCAGGTCTGGGACTTGAGCCATGGTCAGCCATGTGGAAGTCCAACGCTTTAACTACCATGCCACCTGCTGGCCCCCATATAACCTGTTAAAAATAGTTGTCTGAGGACCAGCAGGTGGTGTGGTGGTTAAGGTGCTGGATACTCCCACATGGCCAACCATGGTTCAAGTCCTGGACCTTGTGCTCGCTTTCTCACTTTCCCTCTCTCTCTATCTCTCTCTCTCATCTCTGTGTGTCTTTCTCTGGTCAAATTAAAATAAATTAATGAATAAATAAAATAAAATAAATAAAAATAGTTGTCTACAGACTAGTGATTGGCATCCTACCTATTCTTCAAATGGCAGCTTAAATCTGAGTCCAAGGAGACTTCTTTGGTTTCCTTTCAAACAGAAATAATCTCTTCCTCCTCTAATATATATTTAAAAATATCACCTCATAGCTTCAGAATCATCTTATCTCTGATTTTTCAATTGATTTTATCCCTCACCATCTACAGTCACCAGTCCCAGCAAATGTATTTCTTAACATGTCCTATACAGGAACCAACAGGTAGCGTGGTGGTTGAGGTGCTGGACCCCCACGTGGCTGAGAGCAGTTTGAGTCCCAGACCTAGAAGCTTACTTTCTCATTTTCCCTCTCTTTGTCTCTCTCTGTCTCTCTCTGGTGAGTGTACATGCACTATAGCAAATTTTAAAAAAGAGGGAACCAGCAGTTAGCGTAATGTCTATGTCGCTGGACTCCCATGTAGTCGACCGCGGTTCACGTCCAGGACCCGGTGGCTTAAAACTCACACTGGGCGTGTGTGCGTGCATGCCCAAGATCCCGAGAAGAGAATGGAGGAGAAGGGATTGCAGCGTGACCATCCCCCCTGGGGGGTGATTTCTCGCTTTCTGTCTCTCTGTCTCTGTCTGTCTGGTGAGTGCATGCGCCCTATAGCGAACACTTCTCAAAAAAAAATTTTTTTTAAATAATAAAACTAAATAAATAATTCTTTTTAAAAAACAAAAAGATATCTTATATCTATTTCTTCCATTTTAAATTTATACTTATCCTGGGTCACCTATTTTACTACAATAGTCTCACAGCTGGTCTTCCCATCTATTGGGCTGTCGGAAAAGTCATAATGTATTTTTCTATGCAAAAATGCATTAGGACTTTTTTGATGACCCAATATAAATGCTTCCCTTGGGTCAGCCCTGTGGCCTGATGGTGAAAGGAGCTGGATTCCACATGGCTGACCATGTGGTTCAAATCCTGGTCCCAACAGCTTGAAAAACATTCTGGGCATGTGTGCATGTGTGCCCCAAAGTCCAACAGGATGGCAGAGAAGGATTACAACATGAACATACCCCATTGAGGAGGTACTTTCTTCCTCTCTCTCTGGTGAGCACATCCACTCTCTGGCAGATTTTAAAAAGCATATGCTCCCTTTCCAGACTATAATCTTAAAGACTATAATTTTCTGGAATTATTAATTTGACATTGGCATTACCTCACTTATAAAACATCCTTGACTCTACATAAACTATGAGATAAACTTCACATCCTTTGGCATATTATTGTTTGGCCTGGCTTTACCCATTTTCCCAGTCTTATCCTATGTCTGCTGACCCATGGTTGTCTCAAAAGAGCTGGTTCTCCTTCTTCTGAGCTACTATAATGCCCTTTCCACTCGCCATCAAGTAATTAAGTAAATAAAGAAACTAAAGAGAAGAATTTATTTTAGTTATTGAATCTCTTAAAGGAAATTCCAAATAAAAGAAACTATTCCTCGATATCAAGATCCAATACTAAATTTACCTGTTTGGGCTCAGTTTTCACAGCGCTCTGTTTTGATGAAAGAAAACAAGGCATATCAGGTCTGTAGAGACCCACTTTAAATACTCCTCGTTTAGCTTTCTCTCGCTGCTCTTTCAGCTTTCGCAGTTGCTTTTCTTCTTTGTACTTCTGGAGCATTCGTTTTCGTTGATCATCTACAACAGTTTTCGTCGACGCTAAGCAGACCAAAAACAAAACAAAACATGGTAAACAAAACAGTTCAGATAGAAAGTTACATGAATGTCTATAAAATCATTTTTTTCTAAACTTCAACTGCTCCTAAGAAATGCTTTCTTGATAACTCCTTAGTACTCTAACCATGCATTACTTCAAAGCTTAGTCTTTCAAAATCCCTATTCCTTTTACCCTTGCTTGTTCAAATATTTATTAATTCGTTATTATGTACAAGGTATGTATTATAAGTTAACCAGCCTCCAAGCCAACCCCAAGCGATGTTCATGCCCCTGTGCCGTCGTCCCCTTTGCATCAAACAGGGCTGACCTGTGTAACCAAGATAGTATTATGAAAACAACTGGGTGACTTTCAAGACAAGACACCTCTTGCCTTGCTCACTCTTGGGTCACTTAGTTTGGGGAAGCCAGGGGCCATGTGAAGACTCAAGGAGACTTGGGACCAGTAGTTAGTGTAATGGCTGTATCGCTGGACTCCCACGTAGTCGACCGTTCAAGTCCTGGACCCGGTGGCTTAAAACTCATGCCGGGCGTGTGTGCATGCATGCCCAAGATCCCAAGAGGAGAATGGAGGAGGAGGGATTGTGGCGTGGCCAGCCCCCCTGGCGGGCAATTTCTCACTTTCTATCTCTGTCTCTCTCTGTCTTTCTGGCGAGCGCACGTGCCCTCTAGCAAATATATCTCAAAAAAAAAAAAGAAGAAGAAAAAGAAAGACTCAAGGAGATTCAAACAGTCCTATAAGGATGTTCAGATGACAAAGAAATAGGGCCTTCTGCTAAAAGCCAGTGTTAACTTGCTAGTCATGTGAGTCAGTCATCCTGGAGACAGATCCTCTAGCCTCAGTTAAACCTTCAGATGCATCCCTGGATGAAATCTTGACTGCTACTTCCAGAAGCACCCACCTAAGTCATGCCCAAATTTCGGCCCCACAAAAATTGCGTGAAATAATATAATTATAGGTGTTATTTGCTATATTAAATGTACTCTGTTCTTTCTCATCTGCTGGAAGGATATTCTTCCAGCAATTTACTTTTATTCATCTACCTTTTTCTCTATACTGGATTATTTATCCAGGTTCTTGGAGTGTCAGACAAAGAATTGAATGAAACATACAAATAGTGTAAGGAAAAGGTAGTTTATTAAGTAAAAGTAAAAGTATACTCCAGAGAGGTAGGAGCGAGCCTGCATGGACAGAGAAGGAATGGCTCCAAAGGCTCCAAGAGTTGCATTCTGCCGGATTTATAATTTTTAACCAAGGTGGTGTGGTTGATCATTGGCTGGGCCCACTGATCGCTCTCTTCTCATTGGCTCTATCAAATGTGGCTAGGCCTACTTATTTCTCATTGGCTCTATCAGATGTGGTTTAATCAGCTAGACATTCTGCACTAATCTCTTGCCTACATTACCTAGGGTGGGGAATTTTCTGCCCTGATCAGGTTTTCCTATCTGGCCACATACATGGGCAGATGCTCTGGCCCTCTTACCTGTTTCCATTTACTAGCTTTCTCCTGCCTCAGTGGTACTGCCATTCTTTCTTGAATCCGTACGGGTCTGGCCTTAACTCCTAAACTTCACTGACACTACTCCTAAACTTCACTCCACTAACACTACTCATCAAGATCAATAATGATCTACACTGACCATTGTGAAATTGATGATCACTTCTAACACTATTTGATCTAATGAAGCAGTGCTGGCTGACAATTAACCGGTCTCCTTTTAGATATGCATTTTTTCACTTGGTTTCAGGGATAGCACAGTAATCCAGCTGTCCTCTTTACTTTGTATTGTACCACAGTTCTTGGCTAGTTTCTCCTCATGTCTTCACTCTAAATATTGGAATGCTTCCTCTTCTCTCCTTCTTCCACATCAGAACTCTGGATAACCACATCCAATCTTACAGTTTATAACACCAATGTAAGTTGACCACTCCTGAATGTTTCTCCCCAGCCCAAATTTCCCTCTAACTCGTCTTATGTATCCAACTACCTTTTTATCATCTCCCCTACAGGGCATCATAAATGTAACATGTCCCAAATGAAGTTTTTTTTGTTTTAGAATTAATTTATTTAACTTTATTTATTCATTTATTTTAATTTGACTGGAGAGGGATAGAGTGAGAGAGAGGGAAAGTGAGAAAGCAAGCCACCAGGTCCGGGACTCAAACCGCAGTCAGCCATTAACCACCAGTGCCACATGCTGGTCCCCCAAATGAACTTTTAATCTTAATATACCCTTAAAAAACTGTTCCTCCCTCAGGCTTTTACAACGTCATAGTAAATGGCCCTCCATACTTTTAGCTGCTCAGGCTGAAAACCTTGGAATTACACCCAGTTCTTAATATAGGTAGATATTATGAGCAGGGAATTCCAATATGCCAGCAAAGGGGACATCTGACATATCAATCACTGTTACAAGGGACGTAGCCAGACCCCTTGGCACCAAGAGAGGAGAGGTTACCTCACCGAGATGCTTGACCAAATCCTAATTCCCACTGGGGCAAAAAACTAATGGGACAGATAGACTCTATGAGGATAGATGCTCATACGGTAACAACACATATAATGGATGCTCATAATCTACACTGGGTATGCATAATTGGGTAATCAGATTCCTTATCTGAAGGAAGTATGCAAGTACAGATTTAAAAAAAAAAGCCTGAGAATTCAAAAGATATAGCTACAATGACAGGCCTCGTCTCCTAAATATTCATGACCAGATCCCAAAATAAGAGTAACACTTAGTGACATTCCCAGGTACAGTTGCCCTTTTCTGAAGTACCTGCATGCCTTTCTGGAAGGTGGGGTGGTGGTGGTGTATTTCTTTTCTATTACAAATCTTCATTTTCCTATTAAAATTTCTCTTTTCCAACTTTACAAGTGACGTCATTCTGTGTCTCACAGGTGGGTCTCTAACCTTAGAGATCTAGACTCAAAGAACTGAGTGTTTTACACAATGCAGTTCAGCTCTCCTGTCCCATAACATTCTTTCTTTTTGTTTTTGCGATAAGACACATGTGTTTTCCAGGGACAGTGAGAGGGAAAGTGAGAAATCACTACCCACCGGAGAGGGCCATGTTGCAATTCCTTCAATAATGATCTACACTGACCATTGTGAAATTGATGATCACTTCTAACACTATTTGATCTAATGAAGCAGTGCTGGCTGACAATTAACCGGTCTCCTTTTAGATATGCATTTTTTCACTTGGTTTCAGGGATAGCACAGTAATCCAGCTGTCCTCTTTACTTTGTATTGTACCACAGTTCTTGGCTAGTTTCTCCTCATGTCTTCACTCTAAATATTGGAATGCTTCCTCTTCTCTCCTTCTTCCACATCAGAACTCTGGATAACCACATCCAATCTTACAGTTTATAACACCAATGTAAGTTGACCACTCCTGAATGTTTCTCCCCAGCCCAAATTTCCCTCTAACTCGTCTTATGTATCCAACTACCTTTTTATCATCTCCCCTACAGGGCATCATAAATGTAACATGTCCCAAATGAAGTTTTTTTTGTTTTAGAATTAATTTATTTAACTTTATTTATTCATTTATTTTAATTTGACTGGAGAGGGATAGAGTGAGAGAGAGGGAAAGTGAGAAAGCAAGCCACCAGGTCCGGGACTCAAACCGCAGTCAGCCATTAACCACCAGTGCCACATGCTGGTCCCCCAAATGAACTTTTAATCTTAATATACCCTTAAAAAACTGTTCCTCCCTCAGGCTTTTACAACGTCATAGTAAATGGCCCTCCATACTTTTAGCTGCTCAGGCTGAAAACCTTGGAATTACACCCAGTTCTTAATATAGGTAGATATTATGAGCAGGGAATTCCAATATGCCAGCAAAGGGGACATCTGACATATCAATCACTGTTACAAGGGACGTAGCCAGACCCCTTGGCACCAAGAGAGGAGAGGTTACCTCACCGAGATGCTTGACCAAATCCTAATTCCCACTGGGGCAAAAAACTAATGGGACAGATAGACTCTATGAGGATAGATGCTCATACGGTAACAACACATATAATGGATGCTCATAATCTACACTGGGTATGCATAATTGGGTAATCAGATTCCTTATCTGAAGGAAGTATGCAAGTACAGATTTAAAAAAAAAAGCCTGAGAATTCAAAAGATATAGCTACAATGACAGGCCTCGTCTCCTAAATATTCATGACCAGATCCCAAAATAAGAGTAACACTTAGTGACATTCCCAGGTACAGTTGCCCTTTTCTGAAGTACCTGCATGCCTTTCTGGAAGGTGGGGTGGTGGTGGTGTATTTCTTTTCTATTACAAATCTTCATTTTCCTATTAAAATTTCTCTTTTCCAACTTTACAAGTGACGTCATTCTGTGTCTCACAGGTGGGTCTCTAACCTTAGAGATCTAGACTCAAAGAACTGAGTGTTTTACACAATGCAGTTCAGCTCTCCTGTCCCATAACATTCTTTCTTTTTGTTTTTGCGATAAGACACATGTGTTTTCCAGGGACAGTGAGAGGGAAAGTGAGAAATCACTACCCACCGGAGAGGGCCATGTTGCAATTCCTTCTCATCTCGGGATTTTGGGCACATGTACACATACACATACACATGCACCTGGAATGATTTTTTGGGCGGATGCCAGGTCTAGGACTTGAAATGCCAGTCACCCATGTGAGAGTCCAGTGTCTTTTTTTTTTTTTTTTTGTAGAGGTTTTCGCTATAGGGTGCGTGCGCTCGCCAGACAGACAGAGAGACAGAAAGCAAGAAATCACCCCCTGGGGGGATGGTCACGCCGCAACCCCTTCTCCTCCATTCTCCTCTCAGGGTCTTGGGCACGCATGCACACATGCCCGGTGTGAGTTTTAAGCCACCAGGTATGGGATGCGAACCGTAGTCGACTACGTGGGAGTCCAGCGACATAGCTGTTATGCTAACTGCTGGTGCCAGAGAGTCCAGTGTCTTAACCATTGCACCACCTGCTGGCACATATTCTCTTTTTCAATTTATCAGGAAATCATATTAGTTCAACTTTCACTAGTCTTTGTTGCTACCATCCTGATCAATCACAACTACCAACTAAATTAGAGCAATAGTCTCCTAACTAGTCTTTCTAAGACCATACTCGTCACCTTGCAAACTCTTCTCAACACAGCGGCTGTGATCCCTTTACAACATAAATCTGATTACGTAAACATTCAATAATCTATTAATGTCTTTTCAGTCAGAGTCAAAGCCAGTGTCCTTCTTAGTGGTTTTTAGGGTTCTACTGGATCTAGCTCTCCTGCTCATTTTCCAGCCATGACTGTCTCCGTGCTTTCTCAGGAACATACCAAGCCCAGGCTACTTCTAAGCCTATGCAAATAGAAACTAAAGGATATTTTAAGAGCATATTGACATGATTAGACTTTCATTGGAATGATTTGGGCAAAGCCAAAGAGCACTTAAGAGGACAAGAGTATAGGCAAGGAAATGACTTAGGAGGCAATACCATCACTTCTTAGGCGGAAAAATAAGTTGCATTCTTTAAAGGCCACCCCATATCATTCTACAGCCTTGTTTCCATTTCCTAAGAGATGTCATTCTTTATTCTCTCACCTTCAACTATAGGGGAGCCCATTTACTTTGACCTTTAAACATATATCAACCATCTCATCTCAAAAACAAAAGACTCTCAGAACATCTTTGTTGGATTCTTTTCCCTCACTTCCCTTTGGAATCACAAAAATGACCAATCTGGAAGAAATATTCTAGCCCAACTCTTCTGCCTTTATAAAATCAGTTACGCTACAATACTTCGAACATTTTGTGTCACATATTATATTAGTCCTGGAAAATAATATAATCAAAGCAGTGAACAGTTAAACAACTTGATACTTCATTACTTTTTCTATAAAACTTCGGAGACTATCTTTTTCTGCCAGTTGTCCTTATTTTCACTGCTACCTAGTTCCTAATTCCACCTATGGAAACACAACTTAAACTTAATAGTTCAGTGACTCCCTCTGGTTAAATGCAAAAATCATTTCTCAGTTCTCTTCCTCCTTCCTTGTGGCACCCCTTGCCTTCTAAGACTCTCAATTTCTATTACTTTACTGAGATTATTCCTTTCTTCTTTAATTAGTTCTCTATTTTTTTTAATGACCCCAAATACTTTGGGGCAAATTATAAGAATAAATTCTTTGCTTTTTTTCTCTAAGAAATGTTTCCATTGGCAAAGAATTATTTCATGAGTTCTTTATTTTATTTTAAGTTTTTTTTTTAATCAATTTATATCTTGCCAATACTAACCTTATGCTCTAGAAATAAGAACTTTAGGATACCCATAGGACAATATATTGGTAGATGAGAAAGTACTATAATACTGCATAGGTGAATAGCTTTTAGCCTTGGTAGAGACCTACTCAGCCTTTATCTTAAATAGACAGTATTTAGTTGTAGAAAACACAAGTTATTTAAAATAGTATTTCAAAACTTCACTCCTCTGAGAGGTTTTTTTTTTTAACTTCATTTTGTTTTATTCACAGGCATTAACCAATTTTAATTCACTCTACAAAGTACTGAATTAAAAAAGACTTTTACTTACTTGGCTTGACATTGGCCTTTTCTGGAACAAGCTCTTGACAAGTCTCATCCAATTCAACAAGAATTCTACCTTCCAAGTTTGGAATGTTGACATCTTTCAAACCAAAGTGTCTGTTTCGTTCATATTCTTTATGCCTATTTTCCTTCTGAGACAGTGATTTCCTGTGAGCAATTTTAGCTCTAATCATGTTAGTACTTAAATCCTTTTTGTGTCTACTGGCAAAATACGACGAAGACATCCTGTCAGGGAAGAGAAAGAAATCAACTTACATGGCTTTTCATTTTATTATTTAAGATATTAAGATTCTAGTTCATCTCCTGTCCCATCTCGGAGCCTCCTGAAATAAAAATATTAAGATGCACTAGAAAACTTTAGGTTAAAAAAAAAAAGGTCTGCATAAGAAATGCAACAAATGGGACCAGCAGATGGTCTAATGATTATGTCACTGGATTCCCATATGATTGACCCCAGTTCAAGTTCCAGACCCTGTGGCTTGAAACTCACGCCTGGGCATGTGTGTGTGTGCTCAAGATTGGGAGAGGAGAATGGACAAGAAGGGATTGCTGTGGCCATCTCCCTGGGGGGTGACTTCTCACTTTCTATCTCTCTCTGTCTCTCCAGCGAGTGCATGCACCCTATAGCAAAAATCTCTCTAAAAAAAGAAAAGAAATTCAACGAACTAAAGTGTTACATGATTTTACGCAATCAATAGAGCAGAAAAAAACAAGAATCCATTTGACCTGGATATAATAACATTCTCCTTTAAGAGTGCAGGGTAAGTGCTAATGGATTGTTTTTCATCAAGAACTCTCCTCTACTATTTCGTTTGTTACATCCTGTGAGTATTAATATCAAATACTAAATATTAAAGAAAAATTAAACGTATGTACTAGTTATTTCTAAAATACATAAAAAAGAGAGCATGTGCCAACACTAAAAGCATATTTAATTACCACAATAACCTAAAAGATAGTTACGATTATCGCCAATGTAGAGATCGGGTAAATTAACTGTCCATATTAACCCAACTAAAAGGTGGTGCACCTGGGATCTGAAGCCAGACTGAGTGGCCCTTCACACACATCTTTAACTCTAATATCTGGCTGGCTGGAGTTTCTTCCAGGTTGAAAGTCTAGAATGTGTTAGTTAGTATTATTTGCCTAGAGGTTCTCAGCCGGCGCGTTTTTAGTTGTCACAGAATCTGGGAGGAGCTAATGGAATTTAAGGTCGGGCTAGAGATGCTGAACGTCCCACTGGCCTTTAGGCTGAAAAACTGTCCCACCCCAAAGGCCATTACACCCTAGTGGTAAAATGCTGACCGCTGCATGAGTCATAACAGACCCTCTTTAGGAGGATCGTGTCACCAGCTTCCAGAAGAACAGGCAACACGATCCTAGAGGAGCCTTCCCCTGAGTGGCGTCCCGCTAGCAGTCCCCGGTCCACAGACCCGTGTAGACCTTACCTGGAAGTGGACCAGCGTCCTCCCTCCAGCTTTCCAGCATCCACCTACCTGAGGCACCTTCTAGCGTGAATCTTCACCCAAACTAAAGATAAAGAAGCCCTCTCGGTCTGGACGACTGCCGCCGCCTCCGAAACAGAAGCGCCTACGACTCGAGCCTCCGCAAAATTCAAACTTCCCTCACCGAGCCTCTGATTGGAGGGGCTTTAATCAACACTTCCGGGGGAAGCGGCC
>NW_006160211.1:6177999-6180760 GCF_000334495.1 Tupaia belangeri chinensis
GAAACAGAAGCGCCTACGACTCGAGCCTCCGCAAAATTCAAACTTCTCTCCAGGAGCCTCTGATTGGAGGGGCTTTAATCAACACTTCCGGGGAAAGCGCCCGCCCCTTCCCCTTGAGGAAACTTTCTATTGGTTCGCTCTGGGCGATATTTGAATTGATTGAAAGGTGAAGGGACGACTCAAAGGACCAGTGTGGATGTGGGCGGGAAACAGACGGGGCCGCCGCGGAGTTAGAAAGGGCGTAGCTCAGGGCGGCGCTTAGTCCAGGGCAGGTGCGGGAGGGAACCGGGCACTTGTGACGCGGGTGATCCACTCGGGATCCACTGAGGCGAAGCCACCTCTTGAAAACCGCAGAAGGGATTCAGAGTTTGCAGACTTTTTGAAGGTCCTTGTTTAGTCATAGAAATCCGGCAGACGCCCTTAACTTCACGTTTTAAAGAAGGGGCTAACCACACCGAATTTCGTTTTATTTTGCTTTCCTAAGACGTCAGCCTTTCCCCCACAGCCACCCCCCGCCCCCGCTCTCTAATCCGTTTCTGGTAGAGGTAAGATTTACATACAGTGAAAAGCATAGTCTTTAGTGGACGAGCGGAAGAGTTTCGAGAAAGCGGTCACAGCCGAGAAACCTGACCACCACCCAATGAAGGTGTAGAGCGTCTCCTTCACCCGGAAGCGTTCCCTCGGGCCCCTTTCAGGTCACTGTACAGACCCCTTAGGCGACCCCTCTTCTGATTGTCTCGCCTAAATGAAGACGGTAGGTACTCTTCTGGGTGTGACACCGTTCTCTCAGCTTAATTTCAGCGTTCATCCTTACCGTTACGTGAACCAGCAGTTGGTAGTTTTTCTGGTTGGGAAGTATTCTATTGATTCCTTTATCCATTCACCTATTGATGGACATTTGGGCTGTTTCCAGTTTGGGGCGGTTATGAACTAAAGTGCTGTAAGCTTCCTTGAACAACTCTTTGTGGGCATATTGTTTCTCTTGTGGGAAATAACAGGTGGGTGTGTGATGGAGTAAAACAGGTAAGAAGAAGAACGGTGTATGTTAGACTAAGGTGCATCCCATAGGCCCACCTCACCCACCCCACAGAGCAGAGTAAAAAACAACTGGTGTGGTTACATTGAACGAAAGACACGCTGTTCTGCTTCTGTAAACTGCTAACAGATCGTCCCAAATGTTAACCTGCCAGTGGCAGGGGCGGCAGTCCTCTGGCCAGGGATAAAGGCTTCTAAAACTTTAATTTCTTCAAATAATAATGTGATTGAATGTATGGAAGAAAATGAAATGAAAATAAATAAATAAATTGAAATGTAAAAAATAAAGTACCTGTACTTGGAAAAACAAAAACAAAAAAACTTTAATTTCTCAGTGCCCTTGATCTTCATAATATCTTGCACCACAACAGGTGATTTCTGGGTTATTCCGGATATGTTTAACCTTTGAAAGAAATGCCATAGCAGTTTTCCAAAATGGTTGTGCCCTGTTACACTCCCGCTAGTGATGTATGAGAGTTCCAGTTGTTTCACGTGCTTTCCAGCATTTGGGGCTGTCGGTCTTTCATTTCAACCCCCTAGTGGGTGTGAAATGGCATCTCATTTTTAATTTTTGCAATTTCTCAGTGACTAATGATAATAAGCATCTTTTCATGTGTTTATTGACTTTTATGTCTTGTTTCGTATAGTGCCTTTTGCTTATTGTGAAATCTACAGTTGGTCGTGGTATGCCTTGTTGCCTGGTATTCAACTCCTAAAGTCCTTGACATTTCTAAAGCTGGAAGTGCCTTTTGGCTGTTTATGAAATGACTGACAACTGGCAGCTCTGGGTAGTTTCAGAATGGGGGCTGGTCACTGGAAAGACCAAGGCATTATTAGAGGGTTGGGACTTTTTTTTTTTTTTTGGAGAGATTTTGCCTTTGAGGGGGGTGCGCGTCCCTAGCTCTCCTAAATATATAGTTAACTATTTTTTAATTGCTAATAAATTCTTTTTTTTTTTTTGGAGAGATTTTCACTGTAGGGCGCGTGTGCTCGCCAGACAGACATAGAGACAGAAAGCGAGAAATCACCCCCCCAGGGGGGATGGTCACGCTGCAATCCCTTCTCCTCCATTCTCCTCTCGGGATCTTGGGCACGCACGCACACGCGCCCGGCGTGAGTTTTAAGCCACCGGGTCCGGGACACGAACCGCAGTCGACTACGTGGGAGTCCAGCGACATAGCCATTACGCTAACTGCTGGTTCCCGAGGGTTGGGACTTTTAGCCCTATCCCACCTCTGGGCAGGGGAGATTGATTGAAGGTTAAAGTGATGGCAAGTGGCCATTTTTATTAACCATGCCTATATAATGAATCCATCATGAAAAGCCAAAAACAACAAACAAACAAAACAACCCAGGGTGAGAGAGAACTTCTGGATAGCTGAAAATATAGATACTCCTGGAGGATAGTATGCCTGGAGAAGTTTTGGGAATTTTGTGCCCCTTGTCACATGCTTTGCTTTATGCACTTTTTCACTTTTTTGTGCTTTAAAATATCTCTTTTAGTGTAGCCGGAGGTGGTGCAGTGGTAAAACATTATGTTCTGCAAATCTGACCCACATGGGAGAATTCTGGATTCACATCAGGAGACCTCCCTAGGTAGGACATGCCTGTGATCTGTAGTTTTCTGGGAGTGGGTCCTGGCATCAAGACCTTGTTGGGGTGCTCTCTTTCTTTCAGGAAAAATAAACTTTAAAATTTTTTTATAGTAACCTAGTAAATGTGAGTG
>NW_006160211.1:6180791-6195550 GCF_000334495.1 Tupaia belangeri chinensis
ACATTCTGTGAGAGTCCTAGCAAATTAATTGAACCCTAGGATTGGGTCATGGGAACCCCGATTTACAGCTAGTCAGCTAGAAACACAAGTATAATAAATCAACCTGGAGCTTGCCATTGGCATCAGAAGTGGGAGACAGTCTTGTGGGATTGATCCCTCAACCTATGGGGTCTGACATTATGTCCAAGTAGATAGTCTCAGACTTGAATTGGAGTAGAAGACACCTAGCTGGTGTCCACTGTAGAAGTGATTGACACATCCAATGTTAGATGTGAATTATCAGAGTATAATAGGAGAAATGGAGTTTATTTTTTTTCATGCCTGTGTTTCTAAAATTGAGTTACTGTTTTAAATTTGGTTGTCTTTTTATTATTTGTTTGTAGGAATTCTATTTCAGGTAAAAGTGTTTGACCACATATGTGTATTTTTTTTTTAAGAGAGATTTTTGTTATAGGGCTTGTGCACTTGCAAGAGAGAGACACACACACAGAAAGCGAGAAATCACCCCCCAGGCACGGTGGGATGGCCCCTCTGCAATCCATTTTCCTCTCAGGATTTTGGGCACCCATGCACACGGGCCCACCATGAGTTTTAAGCCACCAGGTCTGGGACTTGAACCATGATTGATTGACTACATGGGAGTCCAGCAGTATAACCATATGCCCTCTGCTGGTCCCAGGTGTATTTTTTTTTAATTGCCAGAGAGCATGTGAGCTCATCAGTGACAGAGACAGGGGTGGAAAAAGAACCTTCCAAGGGGATGTGGTCACACCACAATCCCTTTTCCTCCATTTCTCCATTCTATCAGGGTTTTTGGCATCCAATCACAGATGTCCATTGTTTCCAAGCCAGCAGAACTGATAAGTGAACGGTGGGTGGCCATATGAGATCCAGCTCCCTTAACCACTAGGCTACTGGGCTGGCCAGTATGTGCACTTTGAATATATTCTCTCACGTTCTTTCTCTTTTTAAAATAAATGTTTAATTTTTAGATAGTTATAGATTCACAGAAAAACGAAGATAATAAAGTTGTCACATGTTCCACCCCTGTTTCCTCTCTTTACATTAGTATAGTACATTTGTCACAATTATTGAAGCCATACTGTTACATTAACTGAAGTCTATACTTTATTCAGATTTCCTCACACCCACTGGCCTTTCTCTGTTTCTGGATCTCATTAAAGATACTGCATTACATCTAGTAGTCATGTTACCTGAGGCTTCTTCTCAGACATCTTATTTTTGATGGCCTTGGTAGTATTCAAGAGTACTGGCCAACTATTTTGTAGACTGCCCCTCATTCAGAATTTGTCTTTATTTTTTTCCTCATGATTAGACAGGAGTTACAGGTTTTGAAGAAGAAGAACACAGGGGTAAAGGACCTTTCTTATCACATCAAAAGTACATATTATCAGGCCAGGAGGTGGTGCAGTGATTTCTTAACTGGACCCACATGGGAAAGATCTTGGGTTTACCTCCTAGGACCTCCCTGAGCATGCCAGGCACTCATGCCCATGATTCAGGCTGGCACTGGGAATGAATCACAGCATGTCTACCCTGTTGAGACTCTCTCAAAAAGTAAATGAATAAACTTTTTAAAAGAAAGAGTACATGCTATCAATATGGCTTATCAATGTTAGCCTTATTCTTGAACACCTGGCTAAAGTAGTGTTTGTCAGTTTTTTCCACCCTAAAATGACTACTTTTCCTCCTTCCCATACTGTACTATTTGGAAGGGAGTCAAGAAAAAACCCTGCCCTTAGGGAGTGGGAAATTATACCATATTTCATTGAAGGAAATGTATCTATGTAAACATTTTGAATTCTTCTGTATAGGAGATTTGTTTTTTTCTACCCACTATTTAGTCAATCATTTATTTATATTAGTATGGATTCTTGGGTATGTATCTTATACTTTGGCTATACTCCCATACTGCTTTATTTTGTTGATTAAGTTGGCCTGTTTTGGCCACTGGCAACTCCTTAAATTTGTTTCTCTGTCACTTTGACATATTCTCATCACCGTGGGGTTTTTGTTTTCTGTTTCTGTTTGTTTCAGCACTAACTTATTTTCTAATACTACAAGATGCTCCAAGTCCATATTGTATTTTTCCTGCCCCAGTACTAGAATCAGCCATTCTTCAAAGAGTCCCTTTTAGAAACTAAGATGGGGCACTGAGTGTACCTCTTGCTACAGGGGGATTCCCAGCTGACAGAATAAAGAAGTAAACTTGACTATACTAATGTATATGTGCATGTGTTCATGTCTATAAATACTGATGTTTGTAAACATCTGTGTCAATATTAGGCTAATCATAAGTTTATGCTGAGGTCTTTAATTTGATTCTATTACTGCATGGATCATTCTATCCTTTTCCCTTTGTTTGTCTGTGACCTGGCACTCTAATAGTGGGAAAGCTGATTCTCTTGGTTGCTTCTTTCTCTCCTCTCCTCTCCTCTCCTCTCCTCTCCTCTCCTCTCCTCTCCTCTCTTCTCCTCTTCATGTGTGTGCACGTGCCCATGTGCTTGCTCACTAGAGAGTGACACAGAAACAGAAAGAGGAGAGGGGAGAGCTCTCCTCTTTGGGGAATGATCATGATGAAACCTTTCTTCGTCTTTCCCTCCTTTTGGGATTTTGGGCATGCACATATGGTGTGTTTCTAAAGCCAATGGGTTTAGGACTCAAACCACACAACCCATCCCATGGTGCCTTAATTACCAGGCCATAGAGCCAGCCCTTTTCATTTTTTAATAACATCATTTGTGAGTTGATGGTTTTAAATGTGCCATAGGGTGGGCACTACCACACCCTAGGTGGTTTTAAGTCTGATGAAGTTCAGTGTACCAGTTTTTTTCCTTATATCTTTGGTGCTTGTTTTCGTCTCTAAGAAATCTTTCACTAACACAGGTCATGAAGTTATTCTGTTCAGAAACTTGATAGTTTTAGCTCTTATGTTTAGGCGTGATCCGTCTTGGATTAGTTATGGTGTCCTCAATATTTTCTCATCTTTTTAACACATTCTCCGGAACATATAAATGAAACTGCTTGCATGGATGTTTGTCAGTAGAGTTTCCTTTGCAAACTTACAGGTGGTTTTCTGATTTAAACTATAATGCTTGATTGCATTAAGAAATATAAAACAGTATAACATATGGGAAGAACATCATTAAACATGGCATGTTTAATCTATTTAACAATGAGGATGAGATCGGCAGCCTTGGGGAGAACAATTTCAGTGAATGATAGTGGCAGCAGCCGTACTTCAGTGAAGTAAAGCTTCATTGCGAATTACTGAAACATAGAGTATAATCAAAGAATCAGACTTTTGGTGATGAAAAGGACTATGAAGATAAATGGCTTGTACAAGATCCTATGAGTAATTAAGTAGTGAAGCTAGGCTTCAAACCCAAGTCAATCTTTCTGGTTGGAAATATAACTTATTTCAACCTCAATTTGAGAATGGAATGAGTATAGGCTTTGAGGTCAAATATATATGGTTTAGAATCACCATTTTACATAGTAAATTTTCTGCATCTCTGTTTCCTTGCCCACCTTTATGGGATTACTGTAAGGATTATATGAGATAATTCCAGTTCTGCTTTCTATCAAAATACTGACAAGGAAAATTACTGGCTCCCTCTGATAAGATCAAGTTCAAGGAGCTGTAGAGAGAATGATGCCTAGTTTATAGGATATCAAGATATCAAGAAAACAAAATTCTGGGGGCAGTTGGGTGTTTCAAACTGATGTTTATGGAATGATAGATATGGCTTGGGGTAGGAGGCAATGAGAGAATAAATTGGGAAAGAAATTGGTCTTCACTTCTTCCTGCCATTTGTTTGATATAAACTGTGCCTGATTTTATTTAAGAACAACTATAGGAGATACAAAAATTAATATAAAAATAGATGTTTGAGGGTTGCCTTTGTGATATTCATTATTAAAAGATGTTAAGACTGGGACCAGCAGATGCCTGGACTCCCGTGTAGTTGACCATGGTTCAAGTCCTGGACCTGGTGGCTTAAAACTCATGCTGGGCACGTGTGCATGTGTGCCCAAAATCCCAAGAAGGGAATGGAGGAGAGGAGAAGGGATTGTGGCATGGCCATCCCCCCAGGGAGTGATTTCTTGCTTTCTGCCTCTCTCTCTGTCTCTCTGGTGAGTGTATGCACCCAATAGCAAAAATTTCTCTGAAAAAGAACTAATAAATAAATGAATAACTAAAGTAAAAGATGATAAGACCATGGGTTTAGCAGGTAGCATAGTGGTTTAAGGTATTGTACTCCCACATGACCAACTTACGGCATGGCCATCCCACCTGGGTGGGTGATGTTTCACTTTTCCTCTCACAAACTGTCTTTCTCTGGGAAGCACACACACACCCTATGGCAAAAGCCTTAAAAAAAAATGCTGAGACCCAAGGAAATAGAGAATGTACTTTCATAAAAATGTAGAAGAAATGAAGTGTTTAGATAATATCAACATTACAGAAAGTAGGATTGAAGGGAAAGATAGGGGTATGAGGATGTACTAACATTTTTGTCTAATTACAGATTTTTATATATGTATTAGTAATTTTTAAAAAGAATTATTTATTTAATTTCATTTATTCATTAATTTATTTTATTTTGACCAGAGAAAGACACGGGGGGGAGGGGGGAGTGAGAAAGCAAGCCACCAGGTCTGGGATTTGAACTGTGGTTGGCCATGTGGGAGTGTCCAAGGCTTTACCCACCACACTACCTGCTGGCCCCTGTATTAGTAGTTTTTTAAAAGTGAGAAGCAAAAAGTGGGACAAACTGAATTTTCAAATGAAGATG
Source organism: Tupaia belangeri chinensis (assembly GCF_000334495.1). Taxonomy (NCBI): domain Eukaryota; kingdom Metazoa; phylum Chordata; class Mammalia; order Scandentia; family Tupaiidae; genus Tupaia; species Tupaia belangeri. Next base: position 6,185,612 of record NW_006160211.1, read on the forward strand.
ATAGAAAAAGTTCCTAACATGTCAATAAGCACAGTAATATAAATGTCAGTAAACTCACCAGTCAGAAGATAGTTTTTAAAAACTCAGATATATGCTGTTTATAAGAAATAATCCCAAAGCACAAGAACATCAAGGATGGGGATGGTATACCCTTTAGTTAATAGATAGCTGATGTGTTGTTAGGGATGAAGATGGTTATGATACAATGATAGAAGGTTCAATTCACTAAGCTAGAGCAACTAGAAATATGTGTGCATCTAATAAAATAGCATCACAATATATGAAGCAAAAATGTATAGAACTACAAAAAATTGACAAAGGTACCACTGTTGTGAGAGATTCAACACATCTTTGTCATTACTGATAGGATAAACAGACAAAAAATTAGCAAAATATATAGAAAGTTGGGAACAAAAATTTTTGACCTAGCGAGCATCCAACAATCAGAATACATATTTTTCCCAGCACACACAGAACAGTTACAAATGTATTCTGGGCTATGAAGAAATGTCAACAAACTTGAAAGAATAGATATTTCATTAAGTTAGAAATTAGGAGCACATAGGGCCAACAGGTGCCATAGTGGTTAAGGACACTGGACTCCCACAGTGCCGACCACAGTTCAAGCCCCAGACCTGGTGGCTTGCTTTCTCACTTTCTCTCTCTCTCTCCTCTCTTACTCTGATTCTCCCTCACTCTGTCCCTCTCTGGTCAAATTAAAAATAAATAAGTAAATAAAAAAAATAAAATAAGTAAAGTTAAATAAAAAGAAAAGAAATTGGGGGCAGAAAAATAAAATTCCCTTGTGGTCCAGCCAGTGGTATGGTGGTTATGGAGACTGGATTCCACTTAGCCAACTACACCGTTCGCGTCCCAGACCTGGTGGCTTGAAAAGCACACTAATTGGCACTGCACTCCCACATGGCCAACTATGGTTTGAGTCCAAGACCTGGCAGCTTGTTTTCTCTAGCTCTCTCTCTTTCTCTCTCCCTCTCGTGAACATGCCCTATAGCAAATTAAAGTAATAATAATAATGATAAAATTAAATAATTCTTTTTTAAAAAGAATTATTTTATTTAACTTTATTTATTTATTTACTTATTTTAATTTGACCAGAGAGGGACAGAGCGAAAGAGAGAGGAAAAGTGAGAAAGCAAGCCACTTCCTGTTTGGTCAGCCATGTGGGAGTCCAGTGCCCTTAACCACTACACCACCTCCTGACCCCAAATTAAATAATTCTAAAAAAGAAAAGAAAATAGAAAAGAGAAGAAAAGAAAAGAAAGTATACCAACCTGTGTGTGTGCCCAAAATCCTGGGAAGAGAATGGAGGAGAAGGGATTGCGGTGTGGCCATCCATCCTGGGGGGGGGGTGCTTTCACACTTTCCCTCTCTGTCTCTCTCTAGCTACGATACACACCCTCTAGCAAATTTAAAAGAAAAAAAAGAAAAGAAAAGAACACATTTTCTGTTAGATAACTCTTGAATTTAAGAAGAAATTATGATGAAATTTTTAAATACTTAAAATTGATCAAACAATGCAGATCAAACCTCAGAGGGTGCAGTAAAAGGAATGCTCGGAGAGCAATAACAAGCCTTAAATGCTTACATTAAAAAAGAAGGAAGTCTCCAAAATAATGTGTTCTTATGATATTAGAACTATAACAAAGAAGTAAACTCAAAGAAAAATAGGAAAAGATAATAATAAAAGGGATAGAAAGCATGAACTAGAAAGCAGATACAATAAGAAAATTAACAAAATTAAAATTACTCTTTTTTTTCTAAAAACCATATTGATTACTTTTTTTCCCATAAAATCTACATGGGATTTATTTTAATAGTAAAGTAGTATTTTACTTCCCAAAACCTTTAATGATGTTAGATGCTCTAGAAGGAAGCTGCATAATTACCCTATGATTAGGTGTTTTCTAGAGTGAGAAGCACAAAGATGATCTAATTCGTTAGATCTGGTGAAACCCAAGGAAACCTAGAAATAAAGAGATCTTTATAATTTTTCCATCTTCAGTGTCTTGTGTTCCTTTACATTTTAGGCTTATCTCTAAAGCTTACCACTTAGAATCTGCTCCTGCAGGTCTAGAGGAGATATGTCTACTTATCTAGAGCTGGCCTGCACAGTTCTGATTTCCTTATTGAAGATCTACTTTTAAGATATGTAGGATGGGCTCATTCAGTAAAAGTATCTATTCTGCAAATAGAGGCTTTATTCTTTCAACTGCAATGGGATAATCATATTTCAGTACAAAATAATCTCATTAGTCACTATAGAAAAATGCATATATATGATCAGGCAGAGAGCTTTCAGATGTATAGTGTCATCCCTTTTATTACAGTAAAATGGAAAAATTCCTGGCTAAGAGATGATGCTGGTTTTTAGTCTTGGTCATACCACCTATTAGATATTTATCTTTGGGCAAATCACTTAATGGTAGCTCTGAACCTTAGTTTCCTCATAGATAAACCATGGGAATGATTTTATTCACATATTACCCAATAGAATTGCATTAAGAATGAAATGGAAGTAATACATGTAACTATTCTGATTAAGAATGAAATGGAAGTAATACATGTAACACAATTCTTAAAACTGCTGTTGTTACTATTTTTAGTAGGGAAAAAGGAGGAGAAGCAATTGTGGCGTGGCCATCCCCCCTGGGGGAGAGGGGGGGGTGATTTCTCACTTTCTGTCTCTCTGTCTCTCTCTGTCTGTCTGGTGAGCTCACACGCCCTATAGCAAAAACCTTTAAAAAAAAAAAAAAGAAAGGAAAAAAGAAGTGTTTTCGAACAGTGATTGTCTGGGAATCATTTTTTCTTTTAACAAATTTGTAAACCTTGCTAGTAGTTTCAACAAACAACATAGAAATAGGAGGAAATCGAGTGGTTGAACTTGTGGAACAAAAGGATTATTAGATTTCTATGGAGTTTCATTTATCTATGCTATTTTAAGTTCCTCCTGGTTAAACTAAGTAATGAAATTGGCAGGGATAACACAGTTGATTTAATTGAGATTTTTACCATCAGAAAGATAAATTTTTCCCAATTAATGAAGCTTTCTTAGGTTTATAAGTACAAGCCTGCAAAATTATTGTCCTTTTCATAAACTTTTAGCTGTACAATTTAAAAAAAATAATTGTTTATTTTTATTCATTCATTAATTTATTTAAATTTGACCAGAGAGAGAAAGAGAATGTGAGAAAGCAAGCCACCAGGTGCAGGACTCGAACCGTGGTCAGCCATGTGGGAGTGTCCAGCATCTTAATCACCACGCCATCTGCTGGTCCCCATTAGCTGTACAATGTTTATGAGACATTCTAATTTAAAATAATGATGACCTAAAATCAAGATGGTATCTCAGTATTGAATATTAATGAATCAGCAGTTATTTTGTTTGTAGAAATCCTGAAATAAAAAAGGGGCTATTGGAAAAAGGTCACAATGCCATGTAAAAATATATGTAAAGATCTGTTATTATGGGGATCAGCAGATGGCATAATGTTTATGTCAGTAGACTCCCACATAGTCGACTGTGGTTCCAATTTAGGACACGGTGGCTTAAAATTCACTCCAGGTGAGGGACCAGCAGGCAGCATGGTGGTTAAGGCACTGGACACTCCCACATGGCCAACCATGGTTTGAGTACCAGACCTGGTGGCTTGCTTTCTTACTTTCTGTGTGTCTCTCTCTGGTCAAGTTAAAACAAATGAATGAATAAATAAAATCAAATTATTCTTTAAAACACACACACACACAGAAACCTCACTCCAGGTGCACATGCATCATACCCAAGGTCTCGAGAGGAGAATGGAACAGAAGGATTGCAGTGTGGCCATCCCTCCTGGCGGGTGATTTCTCATTTTCTGTCTCTCTGTCTCTCCAGTGAGCACACATACCCTATAGCAAAAATCTCTCTCAGAAAAAATATTTAATTATGTATTTTAGGGTAAATGAATATGTATATGTGAAAGGAAGAATGCCACAAATAAATTGGTGACTTTTTTATGTGGCAGTGAAATTATGCCAAGATCATATTTATAATATTTAATTCAAGTGCATGTACGTTGAGTTATATTTACATAGCTAGTGACACTGTGAATTTTTTTAGAGAATTACTTAATTTTATTTATTATTATTATCATTTTCTAATTTTCTTTTTTTGAAAGAAAGATATTTTTGCAGTAAGGCATGTGCGCTTGCCAGAGAGACCAAGGAGACAGAAAGCAAGCAGTCACCTCCTGGAGAGTGGCCATGCTGCAATCCCTTCTCCTCCATTCTCCTCTCAGGATCTTGAGCATGCATGCACACACGCCTGGTGTGAGGTTTAAGCCAACGGGCCCGAGACTTGAACCATGGTCGACTATATGGGAGTCCAGTGATGTAACCATTATGCCATCTGCTGGTCTCGTTTTCCAGTTTTCTACAGGGCATATGCATTTACCAGAGGAGACAAGGGAAGAAAGAGAGAGAGGGAGAGAGAGAGTTAGAGAAAGAGAGAGGGGAAGGGAAAAAGCACACCGTCAGGTCTAGGACTCAAACTGCAATCAGCCATGTGGGAGTCTAGGGCCTTAACCACTGTGCCATCAGCTGGCCTCAGACACTGTAAATTAATACAGTCCTTCTGGAAAGAAATTTGGCAGTTCACGCCAAAAGCCATAAAAACTTCAGAGTCTTTTTGACCCCAAAATGCCATACCTGATGCTTTATCCTAAAATCATATGCCTAAAGATGTTCACCAGTTTCCTGACAATGAAAAACTAGAAACAATTTATGTGTCAACAATAGGGGGATGGTTTAGTAAAGGCCCTAATGTATTTGATGGCCTATTCTGTATTCACTAAAAATAACAACTGTGAAAGTCAAATAGCAACACAGAAAAATGCTTATGACATAGTGTTAAATGAGAAGCATAATAATGTTTGTTCACTATTGAAAAAAACTGAATTGGAACATACCAAAATTATAATAGCCACCTTAAGATGAAGATAGAGAAGACTTTTTTCTTTTAAATTATGTCATAGTAAGATGCTGTTACTTTACAAAAGTATTAAATTATTGTCACATCTTGAGAAATATCATTCTGGCCTTGCAAAGTTTAGACATTTTTATGGGTATTTAGAAGCTTGGAGATTATAAAATCTCAGTGAGATTATATAGTTTAGAAAGTAGGGCAACTTGTTCCTCTACTACAGTTGCTATGGCCATTTTTTATTTTTAGAGATTTTTGCTATAGGGCGTGTGTGCTCGCTGGAGATACAGAGACAGAAAGAAGAAAGTAAGAAATCACCTCCCACCCTGGGGGGATTTGGCCACACCGCAGTCTCTTCTCCTCCATTCTCCTCTCTGGATTTTTGGTACATACGTACATGCTCCTGGCATGAGTTTTAAGCTGCCAGGTCAGGGACTCAAACTCCAGTCAACCATGTGGGAGTCCAGCAATGTAACCTTTACATCATCTGAGGTTTCCCTGCTATGGCCATTTTTAAAAAGTTTATTTATTTCTTCTATGAGCAAGAGTAATAGAGAATGAGAGCGACCGAGAGATAGGCATCCTCCAACAGGCTCTTGACGCTTAGTTTTCCATGTGGGTGTGGTGTTCCATAGAGCATCACGTTTTACTGCTGAAGCACCATCCATCCTCTGACTTTCAGTTCTCTAAAAGGGTATTACTAAAATGGTAAAGAGTGGTAGATAGACTACTTCACTCCTTATTTGAATCCACATTTCGCTGACTTCAGTGTTAGGCTGTTTTTAGAACACCAGTCTGGCTCGCAAAGCGATCATCCCTTTGTGCTTATGCCTACACAATCCTGAAGCAATTATCAGTGTATACCATGGAAAGCACACTAATTTATATTATTTACCAGTGACTCATAATTAGTTAACAGCAGAAGTGAATCATGACAACAGATATTCTTTTCTCTCTATTAGGTGGTCATTGGACACAAACATGCCTTGTTTCCCGAACCCTATCCTAGGGTACTGATGCAGACGGGAGGGTTGCCCATGGTCTGCCAAAGTTCTTTATTGTTTTCTCAAGTGCCTCCTACTATTTTTGTTCCAAGAAATGTGTGATGTATCTTATTTGTAATAGCATCTAATTATAGGGAAGAGCTTTAAGAAACTTCTTTATAATTCCTTTATACCTGAGGGATATACTTGGAAGAAGTAGAAGATAATGTGTCTATTTCACAATAATGATAAAATCCCTCGACAGGGGAGAGAGCAGGGCTAACAGTAGCCCCGAGCTTCTATTTAGGGTAGCCAGGCCTGCCATGAAGCTGAAGAAGAAAACTGGAATATAAGAAATTTATTGAATATAGCAGAAAATTTATGCCTACAAAAAAACAGGAGGTAAGGGGAAAAGAAGTAAAGGTAGCACAGACTTGCAAAATTTACTTTTATTAACGCCAGGGGCATGGCAATGAGAATACTTGTTCTCTAAAATGATAGTCCTGAGCTGTACAGCATGGCTGCCACCAGCCTCATGTAACTACTGAGCACCTGAAATGTAACTAGTGTGACTGAGGGTCTGAATTTAAAATTTGCTTTTTAAATAATGTAAATTTTAACGTAAAACTGGTACTATACTTGATTCAGCTATTGGAAGTTCTTAACGGTGTTAGGAACTACTAGGGTATGTGAATCTATTTTATTTTTTCTCTTCTTTTCCTTTCTTTTCTTTCCTGAGAGACAGAGAAAGCACATGCACCTTCACAGGGTCTTCACGCCACAGTCCTCGCTAGTTCTGCAGATAGCCAGGATCATGGTGTACCCAGAGTACTGAGGCAGAACCGGGATGCAAGCTCAGAACCTTCCCACATGATCTCCAGCCTGTGCTATGGTGGCTGGGTAGAATCTACTTTTTCACCTGTAGATGTTCTAATTACAGGGAAGTGTTTCCAATGACAATCTAAAACCCAAATTAGGGTCTGCTACACTAGATCCTAAGACTTGGGTATAAAAAAAATACAGTAAAATATCCATTTTATGCATTTCTGTATTGAAATAATAGTGTGGATATATTGAGTCGAACTATTTCATTTTGCCTATTTCAGTTTGCTTTTCTTTAAGAGGATTTTTGCTATAGGGCATGTGCACTCGCCAGAGAGAGAGAGACACAGAAATTGGGAAATCACCTCCCAGGGAGAATGGCCAAGCCACAGTCCCTTCTCTTCCATTCTCCCCTCAGGATTTTGGGCACACATGGGCACGTGCCTGGCATGAGTTTGAAGCTGCCAGGTCTGGGACTCAAACTGTGGTTGACCATGTGGGAGTCCAGCAATGTAACCATTCCGGCATCTACTGGTCCCTCTATTTACTTTTTAATATAATTATAAACTATGAATTGCAAGACCAGCAGATGGTGTGCGTGGGTGCCCAAGATCCCGAAAGGAGAATGGGGAAGAAGGGATTGTGGTGTGGCCACACCCCCTGGGGGGTGATTTCTCGCTTTCTGTCTCTCTGTCTCTGTCTTTCTGGTGAATGCACGCACCCTATAGCAAAAAGCTCTCCCCAAAAAATGCACGTGCAAACCTGGTGCTGATGCTGTGTCTAAATCAGAATAATAAGGCGTTTCTGATTCTATGAAGCTACATAACTGCTCCATTTTTTTACAAAGCAGAAACAAAAACACTGATGGCTGGTAGTGCTACATAAAGGCAGTGATACTGGGACCAGCAGTTAGCGTAATGGCTATGTCGCTGGACTCCCACGTAGTCCACCGTGGTTCGAGTCCCAGACCCGGTGGCTTAAAACTCACGCCGGGCGTGTGTGTGTGTGAGTGCCCAAGATCCCAAGAGGAGAATGGAGGAGAAGGGATTGTGGTGTGGCCATCCCCCCTGGGGGGTGATTTCTCACTTTTCCTCTCTGCACGTGCAAACCTGGTGCTGATGCTGTGTCTAAATCAGAATAATAAGGCGTTTCTGATTCTATGAAGCTACATAACTGCTCCATTTTTTTGCAAAGCAGAAACAAAAACACTGATGGCTGGTAGTGCTACATAAAGGCAGTGATACTCTCTTACTCTGAAGGGATAGGTAGTAGTGAATTTATCAGAGGGAAGGAAGAGAGGGAGGGAGGGAAGAAGGAAGGAAGGAAGGAAAAAAGGCAGCCAGACAGCCAAGAAAATTCCATTTTCAAAATTGTTTTTGACCAGCTCCTTTTTAAGTCAAAGGTTTCTCTTGTCTGCCTTTCCAGGAGAAGCCCAAACTCCAAGACATAGAAACCCCACTGTAATTTGGACTCAGTCTTTTTTTTTTTTTTTTTTTTTGTCAGAGAGTGCCACACATTCCAGAGAGAGTACACCCCTCCAACAGTGCCTGGTCCACAATCCCTATTTCCTTCATTCCTCCATCCTGGCAAAATTCTAGGCCTGTGTGTTGCCACTGGGGTTAGGATTTGAACCACAGTTGCTATGTGGGACCCAGCTCAGTACTTACCCACTGTACTACAGGACCAGGCTTCCAGCTTCTTTTTTCAGCGTGATTTCCTAGTAGTCACTTTCCTATTAGCCATGTTCTAACCATGTTGAACTCTGTTTATGAATAAGTTGAATAAGTCAAATTTTCATTTCCCACATCTTTCTTTCTTTCTTTCCTTTCTCTCTCTCTCTCTCTCTCTCTCTCTCTTTTTTTTTCTTTTTCAGTTTTTGTTTTAGGGCGTGTGAGTTTGACAGAGAGACACAGAGCGACAGAACCCCCCAGGGGGGATGGCCATGCTGCAGTCCTTTCTCCTCCATTCTCCTCTCGGGATCTTGGGCATGCACACACATGCGCCCGGCGTGAGTTTAAGCCACCAGGTCTGGGACTTGAACTGTGGTTGACTACATGGGAGTCCGCCAACATAGCCATTACACTAACTGCTGGTCCCTTTCTTTCCTTTTTTTTTTTAAGAGAGAGTTTTGCTATAGGGTGCGCGTGCTTACTGGAGACACACAGAGAGACAGAGACAGAAAGTGAGAAATCCCCTGGGGGAGATGGCCACACTGTATTCCCTTCTCCTTCATTTTCTTGGGATCTTGGGTATGTACACACGCACACGCCCAGTGTGATTTTCAAGCCGCTGGTACTCGAATCATGGTTGAGTACGTGGGAGTCCAGCAATGTAACCATTATACCATCTACTGGTCCCTCCCTCCAACTTATCATGTTCCTTTTACTTGAAGTCATTCCTCACTCTTGTTGCCTTATATAATCATATTTTTTTTTCAATAACGAACCCAAATAATACCTTTTTTGGGTAAGTCTTCTACGAAGAATCAACATTTACTTTTTCTGTGTTTACAAAATATATTGTGCTTTTATTACCATGTTTCAGAGATCTAAATTAGCCTGCTGGACTTCAGACCCATTCAAAACAAAACAAAACAAAACAGAAAACTGTTTACCTTGGGTGTGTTTGCCCAGGATCCTGACCAGCTGGGAGGCTGGCAGGGGTGGGTGGGAGTCATGGTATGAAACCCTGTTAAGAGTGTTTGTATATATAGAGAGAGATAGAGAGAGAGAAATTCATCAAGCTATATACTTAAGATTTGTGCATTTTACTATATGTCTGTTATATTTCAATAAAAAAATTTGACAATAAGTGATAATTTTATATCATTTTAAACATTGTCTTATTGTTGAACACGGTAACAAAAAATTTCAGAGGAAACCAGTAGGTGGTGTGGAGGTCAAGGTGCTAGATCCCACATGGAGAATCATGCTGAGCACATATGCGTGCATACCTAAAATCCCAAGAGGAAAATGGAGAAGAAGGGCTTGCAATGTGGCCATCCCCCCTGGGTGGGGGGGTGATTTCTCACTTTTCCTCTCACTGTCTCTCTCTCTCTGTCTAGCAAGTGCATGTGCCCTATGGCAAAAACTAAAAAAAAAAAAAAAAAAAAAATTTTCAGAAAAAAAACAAAAAATTAGCTGTGGCCCCTTTTTG
>NW_006160211.1:6195927-6202055 GCF_000334495.1 Tupaia belangeri chinensis
AAAGTGGATGTGCCCCTTGGCAAAAAACAAAAAAAAAAAAAAAAAAAAAAAATTTTCAGAAGAAATACTAAGAATTAGCTGATGCCTCTGTCTGTGGTTATAGTTCAGTCAAGGGGGCCTGGCAGGATGGTTCCTCGGTGCTGATGTTAGAAATCAGGTGAAATTTGCTAGTTCTCAAGAGTATGTCAAACTTGGAGATCAGCTCCTCCTACTTCAACCGCGGAGCGAAATTGCTTTTATCCCTTCCCACCCCCCATTAGTAGAGGGTATTACTTTTTTAGACATTTAGGAACAAGGTGGATGAAGGTGAACAGAAATCTAAGGAGACAGTAAAATTTACTGCTGAGAAACTTTTAGTAGATGAAGTCTCAAAACTGGTGATTTCTCAGGGCTGGCAGTTGGCGTAGTGGTTAAGGGCACTGGACTCCTAAATGGGGTTCCAGTCCTGGCTTGCTTTCTCACTTTCCCTCTCTCTCTCTGTCTCTCTCTGGTCAAATTAAAATGAATACATACGTAATAAAATAAATAAATAAAGTTCAATAAAGTAATTATTAAAAAAAGAACCATATACAATCAATTTGGAATCTCGGTACTTACTAATACAAGGAGTTCCTGCAGTGGGAGCCATGAAGGAACTAGTTGAGCGGTTTGCTCTCTATGGTCCGATTGAACAGTATAACCCTCTAGATGAATACCCAGCGGAAGACTTTACGGAAGTTTATCTTATTAAATTTGTGAACTTACAAAGTGCAAGGACAGCCAAGAAAAAAATGGATGAACAGAGTTTCTTCGGCGGATTACTTCATGTATGCTATGCTCCGGAATTTGAGACAGTTGAAGAAACTAGAAAAAAACTACAAGAAAGGAAGGCTTATATAGCAAGAAGTACTAAAAATAAAGACTATTACATGACCAAGAAGAAACTGACTCCAGAACATAAGGACATGAAAGATTTTAGACCAGACTTTTACTCAGAGATGTCTGGATTTTGTGCAGCCACACTGAACACTTCAACTTGGAACTCAAATCCTTCTCTCCCTTATTCTTGTGAATTGCCTTTATGTTATTTCTCCTCACAATCTACATGTTCATCTGGGGAGCATGTGGACGGACCATCAAACTTCTCTAAGGATGATAGACACCATGATGACACAGTAGAACAATGTAACCACAACTCTCTGCAGAAAATACAGATGAACACTTTAAAAAGTCAGGTGGCCTCTTCTGCCACACAAAAGCCTATTCCTTCGTCAGAGGTGGTTGGCAGATTTATGCCTAGGACAACACAACTGCAAGAGCGGAAAAGAGGAAGAGAAGATGATCGTAAACTCGGAGCTGTAGAAACGGGCTTTAGTGGTAATGAGGTTATGACTGGGCCTCTGTTACCAGACACACCTAGAGTGGATATGCATGATGACTCGTTGAATACAACAGCAAATTTAATTAGAAATAAACTTAAGGAGGTAAGTTCATCTGCGCCAAAGCCTCCAGAGGACAAGGTGGAAGATGTACCTACAAGTCGTCCATTAAAACAAAGAAGAAGAATATAGATTGCCGGCAGCCAATTAATGTTTTCTAAAGAAAATATTTATTTTTATTTTTTAGACTATTGTTTTAATTCTTCAAGAGATTTTACTGCTTGTATTTTTAAATGTGCATTCCCTCTTTGTAATTTTATTCAAAATATTTATCTAAAATAGTTTAATCTTATTTTGATTCAGACTTAATATTGTATTATAGAAATCATTCCCATCTCATAACATTACCTCTCACAGCGCAATAGTATATGTAAACTAACTGAGGCAAATACAGAAACGTCACAAGATAAATAAAAGTGGGCAGCCAGGATCTGTTTTGGATTTTAATACAAGTACTGAGTGATTCCCATTCAAAACCTAGAAGTCATGATGTTTCTGAATGCCAGGGCTTCGAAATTAAGACAATTCTGTAAAATGAAAAGTTAATAAACTATTAGGACAAAGCTGAAAAAAAAAAAAAAAAGAGTGACTCTCCATTCTGTGGTACAATATCCCTGTTTGTAGGAACTACAGGAAATAACTTTGAAGGAAAAAAAAAGTCATTCCTTAAAATATGAACCACCTCTACTGATGGCAGAAAGTAAGTCCCTCTCACTGTATCTGTTTGTCTCTCTCTCTAGTGCATGCATATACCCTAAGGCAAAAAAAAAAAAAAAAGAAAATTGTAAGGAAGAGGAAGAACATTTACAGTACTATATTGTATCAATACCATAAATTTGCATTGTCCGTTTATAAGATGAATTATCTGTTAGTACCTACATCATTAATGTCATATATGATAAAAAACAGTGTAGATATTGTTTGTATTCCTAATAGTAGATATAAAAAATGAAAAGATAATATGCCCCCTGGGGCCAGCAGGTGGCATGGTGGTTAGAGGCACTGGATTCCCAGATGGCCCACTGCGGTTCAAGTCCCAGACCTGGCAACTTGCTTTCTCTCTCTCTCTCTCTCTCTCTCTCCCCTCTCTGGTTAAATTGAAATAAAAACATTAAATAATTCTTTAAAAAAAAAAGATAATATGTCCCCTGATATTATTCTGGTTTACATGATAGCACTAAACATGATGAGAGATGCATGAGAAATGACAGGGATCACTTTTTTACTACAATACGCAATTTATTGGAGAGAAGAACTGCTCACGCAGAGATGATGTGTCAGAGTTTAATGCAGATACTGAGCTCATCACACTAGCAACAGGCAGTGGCTACAAAGTTACTACTACAGTAATACAGTATGTACTACATTTAATTTTATGAAGTTATAATTTATTATTTTTAGAGAGAATTTTGCCATAGGGCACATGTGTTCATGAGAGAGACAGAGACAGAGAGAAACCACCACCACCCCCCGACTGAGGAGGATGGTCACGCATCAGTCCCTTCTCCTCCATTCTCCTTGGGATTTTGGACATGCATGCACACACACCTGGCATGAATTTTAAGCCGCTGGGTTCATAACTTGAACCGAGGTCAGCCACCTGGGAGTCCAACAATGTAACCATGATGCTATCTACTGGTCCCTGAAATTAAAATTTAATATTGCATCTTTAAAAAAATACTGTCTTCTTTTTTTTTTTTTTGGAGAGGTTTTTGCTATAGGGCACGTGTGCTCGCCAGACAGACAGAGAGAGACAGAGAGACAGAAAGCGAGAAATCACCCCCCAGAGGGGATAGTCATGCCACAATCCCTTCTCCTCCATTTTCCTCTCGGGATCTTGGGCACGCACGCACATGCGCCCGGCGTGAGTTTTAAGCCACCGGGTCTGGGACGTGAACCGGGGTTGACTACGTGGGAGTCCAGCGACATAGCCATTACACTAACTGCTGGTTCCCAATACTGTCTTCTTTAATAGTTCAGAGTTTGTGTGTGTGTGTGTGTTGTGTGTGTGTGTTTTACAAGTATATCCACCAAATTATTTTATGAGAGAAGGAGAGACAGAGAAACAGGAAACCCCAACAGAGGCCCCACACTATAGTTCCCTCTCCAGCAAACCTCAACCAGTCAGGATGTGACCTGATGGCGTGTACAGTGAGACCTCAGAATGCAAATCCAGGACCTTCCCATATGACTTCAGCCTTGTAGAATATTTTGTAATAATGACTCGCCAAATACCCTATCGTTACATTTGTTTATGGTTCTCGCTACTGCAATTGCCGCCGTCTAAAGTCTGTGTCTGTGTGCCTAAGTTTTGATAAATTTTAGCTTTTTATAATGGATTTGTGCATATTTTAAGTTAGTAATGAAATAGACTAGTATCTACATATATTTTATGCATTTTTTAATTGCCAGAGAGCATGTGAGTTTGCTATAGAGACAGAGAGTAATCCCCTTCAATAGGGTATGGTTGCATTGCAACTGTTTCTCTCCTGGTTCTCCATCCCTGTAAGATTTAGGCGTTCATGCATACATCCCTGCCATGGTTTTCAAGCCACTGGACTGGGTGGGATTCGAACAGCCATGGGCCATGGTATCTACCTCCTTATGCACAATGCTTAACACTTGCACTGTGGGGCTGGCCCTATTTTACACATTTATGACATACCTTTTAAAATTTTACAAATAATTTTTAATCTATATCTGTGATTTTTTTTTTTTCCAAATTGTTGCAAGTCCCCAAAACTTTTCCCAATGTAATTATTGAAAAATATCTGCACAGGGGCTGGCAGGTGGCATGGTGGTTAAGGGCACTGGACTTCTACATGTCTGATTGCGGTTTGTGGCCTGGGTCTGGCAGCTTGCTTTCTCACTTTCTCTGTCTCTGTCTCTCTCTGTCTCTGTGCTTTTCTGGTCAAATTAAAATAAATAAAGTTAAATAAAAATAATTATTAAAAAAAAGAAAAAAAATCTACACATAAAGTGGACTCATACAGTTCGAACTCATGCTGTTTAAGGGTCAACTGTATATTGTTTGTGGATGCCTACATGGGGGCAAACTGAATGAAATGCCAGACAATGATTATCATCAAAGTCGGAGTAGTGGCTACTCCTTGCTGGGAAGGAGGGGGATGCCACCTGAGGAGAGGAAAACATGTAGTTTCTAAAGTAACATTCTGCTCTTTCTCAATTTGGGTGATGGTGATGTGGGGGCTTATTTTATAATTGCTCTGTAAGTATAAGGGAAGCAAATTAAGAAGTAAAAAATCCAATAACCAGGTATTTTACAGTCTAGAAAGGTCAGGATTTTGCCCTTCAGCATTTACAAGTAGTCACAGGCACCTGATACTATCTGTAAGGTTGCCAGATTTAGCAAATAAAAATATAAAACTACAGCAAATAAAATATAGTGTTTCTAGCTCAATATGAATTTCAGATAAACAACTAGTAGTTTTTGTTATTTTGTTTTTGTTTTTTTGTATATCTCCATGCAATATCTGATCCTATGCAATATCTGGATCATACTTATTTTTTTTTCTTTTCTTTTTTAAAGAATTATCTTATTTAACTTTATTTATTTATTTATTTTTAATTTGACTGGAGAAGGACAGAGTGAGAGAGAGAGAAAGTGAGAAAGTAACCCACCAGATCCAAGACTCAAACCACAGTGGGCCATGTGGGACTCCAGCGCCCTTAACTACCAGGTCACCTGAAAAAAAAAGGACATACTTATAATAATAAAAACAATTTGTTGTTTTTTGAAATTCACATGTAAATGGGCATCCTGTATTTTATCTGGCAACCCTAATTATGTGTCAAGTGTGCAGTGGCCCAATGAATGGAGTATCCAGAGGATGCTCAAGGAAAGAAAAGAGGAGGGGT
The DNA here is from genome assembly GCF_000334495.1 of Tupaia belangeri chinensis. Taxonomy (NCBI): domain Eukaryota; kingdom Metazoa; phylum Chordata; class Mammalia; order Scandentia; family Tupaiidae; genus Tupaia; species Tupaia belangeri. The sequence continues at coordinate 6,201,225 of NW_006160211.1, forward strand.
AATAAAAGACTTAAAATAAATCAGTCTGACCCTAAATTCCTATTTGGATCACACTGCAATTAAATTTGCTGAGTTAACCATTATTGCAGTAGTTCGGAAGTCATGAAGCTACATGATGTAGTGAATAATTTTTAGGAATGAAAAGCAGTATCAGCAACTGTTTTTAAGAGTCATCATGGCCCAGCAGTGATAGCATGCGCTGGAATCTACAGCTCTGCAGGTTGAGGCCACGTGGGAGGCCCGTGTTAAATCCCTGGTCCGCCCTAAAAAGCAGAGCTGGTAGAATGTGCATGCAGTCCCAGCTACTTAAGGGGCTGAGTCAGGAGGATCATAAAATAGAAACCATGTGTCTCAAAATTTTAAAAACACATATACACCACAAATAAATAAAAATGTTATTAGTGTTTCTCCTAAATTGTCTGTCCCTCACTGCATAGCCTCTAGTTCTGTTCTTTAATTTTGGGGAAGAAAAATCGCAGCCAGTAATTAGGAGTAAAGTTACAAGGTAGGTGTATTTTTGTTTTGTTTTTCTTCTACAATTATTTTCTGACAGTCTACCATGTGTCAGGAAGTGATTTAAGTCCTAAGGACGGGATAATGAATGACACAGAGTCCCTTCCTGTGGAGCTTAGAGCTCTACCTAGGGACTGTAAGATAGCTTGCATTTGGTAAAGCATTAGATAGTAATGGTGGGTATCTGCTGTTCGCTGCCTAGCATCCCTCCTTTCAGGAAACCATCCAGACCTGTCTCTCTCTCTCTCTCTTTTTTTTTTTTTTTGAGGGGTTTTTTCTATAGGGCAAGTGGGCTTGCCAGAAAAACAGAGAGAGACA
>NW_006160211.1:6202163-6203622 GCF_000334495.1 Tupaia belangeri chinensis
TGAGTTTAAGCCATCAGGTCTGGGACTCAAACCACGGTCGACCACACAGGAGTCCAGCGACTTAGCCATTACGCCAACTGCTGGTCCCCAGACCTGTCTCTTTGTTACTTGATTTGGGTGGAACTGACGCCAAGCCCATTGCCACTATTGATGATGATTAACTCAAGAATGGTTATATAATCCAATTAGAACTAAGGAACCCCCGAGAGCCAATAAATACAGGCTTCTGGAAAAGAGAAGCAGTCACTCTTGCCTTTGTGAGGTAGTAAAGCTTGGTAATAGACACTATATTGTCAGTCTGAGGAGAGTCATCCAGGCAAACAGGGCTGTCGGGGCCATACTCCAGAGGGCACATTCACATGTACAAAGGATGAAGTCAGCACCCAGAAAAAGCATGCTGGTGACATTGGGGAGGGCAAAATGGTGACTCAAGATGAACCTGAAACTACCCACAGATTTTCAGTTAAATTAAGCCAATAAATCCACTCATTTCTTAGGGCAGTTTCAGTTTCTGTCATTTGTGGCATAAATAATCCTGCAATAAAAGCCTAGGAGGAAATTAAAGATTTCCTTCCTATTCCCAAGCTCCAGTTTCATCCCATTTAATGGAAAGAGGATTTATTAAATATATAGTTCCACCACTTGCTCTTTTAACTTATGAAGTATTCTAGACATCTTCCCTTGTCAACATATAGAGCTACCTTATTTTCATTATGGATGTATAGTAGTCTATAAATTGATTGTATCATTGTCAACTTAATCTGTCATCACGAAAATTTTTATCTTCAACTATGACAGGCATTACCTTTGTACATATATCTTTGAGCATTTGTGAAAGTATAGGTAAAGGGAAAAAAAAAATCCCAGATATGGAAGTTCTCAAAGAGAATGTGCACTTAAAATTTTCCCATCTAGACCAATTATACCAATTTACCCTCTTCTCAGAAATATAAGAGGATCTGTTTCAGGGACTAGCAGATGACATAATGGCTACGTCACTGGACTCCCATGTAGTCAACCACAGTTTGAGTCCCAGACCAGGTGACTTAAACTCACACCAGGTGTGCATGGGTACATGCCCAAGATCCTGAGAGGAGAATGGAGGAGAAGGGATTGTGGCGTGGCCATCCCCCAGAAGGTGATTTCTCGCTTTCTGTCTCTCTGTCTGTCTTTCTGGCGAGCACACATGCCCTATAGCAAAAACCTCTCCAAAAAAAAAAGAGAGGATATGTTTCTCCCACAATTGCTATCACTTTATCAAATTCAAGAAATGCTGCCAGTACGAGAGTAAAAAGTAATAGTTTTCTTTTTTTATTTCAATTTATTTATTTGCATTCATTCACTGTACATCATTACAGCATACAAAATGAGATTTTCCATCCGGAGTACACTGTATATTGTCTCAATCAAGCACATCAACAAACATGTTATTGTCAGCAAATAATTTTCCATTTCTTGT
>NW_006160211.1:6204787-6205322 GCF_000334495.1 Tupaia belangeri chinensis
GACGTTTGATGGTATCTAGTACTTCTCGCATATCATTCTCAAATTTTTGGGCCATTTTCTCAGTCTTCGTGGTGGATTTTTCTAGGCCAGCCATTTTCTCTTCTACATCTGAGATTCTATTTTCTGAATGATCTAGTCTGCTTTTAATACTTTCAAGGGAGATTTTGACTTCCTGTATTATAGACTTCATCTCTAACAGTTCTGTTTGAGTCTTTTGTAAAGTGTATAATTCCTCTTTTAGATCTTGCAAGAATTTCCTCATCTCCTGGGACTCGTCAACTTCTTTCTCCTTTCTCTTTAGCAGTTCATTATCTCTCTTCTCTTCCATCTCTGTTAGCTTCGACATTATGAATGCTCTAAATTCCTTATCAGACATTTCCATGATTTTCACCGCACTGCTTGTGGATGAAGAGTTACTCTTTTCCCTAGGAGAGGAGGCATTTTCTTGTTTTCCCATGTTCCTCGTGATCCGGCGGTGATTTCTTGTCATCTGATGAATGTTGTGTTTCTTTCAAATTCTTGAGGTTCAGCCTTA
>NW_006160211.1:6205436-6217107 GCF_000334495.1 Tupaia belangeri chinensis
TTTGCTGGAGGCTGAATTATCAGTAGAAAGTCTTCATTTCTCCTGTGCCCTGAAATACCTAGTTCGCAGGAGCCACATGGAACCTTCTTCTGAAGGCCTGGCCTCTTTTGCCGCTAGCTTGTTTGCTGGAGGCTGAATTATCAGTAGAAAGTCTTCATTTCTCCTGTGCCCTGAAATACCTAGTTCGCAGGAGCCATGTGGAACCTTCTTCTCAAAAGTAATTGTTTTCTTGATTTACATTGTTTAATTAGTGTATACATATATACACTCATGGACACATGGAGAGACACATATGTAAGGTATTTTATAAATATTTTCCTGTAAATTCATCATAACCTTTGCTGATTTCTCTTTTGGGTCATTTGTCGTTTCCTTATTGATTTACCTTTGTATTAAGAAAATCAAGGGGCCAGCAGGTTGCATAGTGGTTAAGGAGCCTGGACTCCCATGTGGTTGGCCACAGTTTGAGTCCCGGACCTGGTGGCCAGGTGAATTCACACCTGGCGTGTGTGCATGCATGTGCCCAGAATCCTGAGAGGAGAATGGGGGAGAAGGAATTGTGGCATGGCCAACCCTCCTGGGGAGGGGGGGACTTCTTTCTTTCTGTCTCTCTCTGTCTCTGTCTGTCTCTCTGTCTCTCTCTGTACCCTATAGCAAAAAAGAGAAAAGAAAAGAAAAATAGAGGCCAGGTTGTGGGGTGGTGGTGGTGGTAATGTCACTCCACCCACATGGTGGTTGTAGGTTTGTGCCTTAGAACCTCTATCAGCACTCTGAGTGCATGCATGTTCCCATGAATCATGCTGGCTGAGATGAAGGATGGATTGTAGCATGAGGAGTACCCTGACGGGGATGCCTGTTTCATGTTTTCTTTCTCACTCTCATGGAAGAAATAAATAAGTAAACTTTTTTAAAAAAATTTTTTTAAAAATTTAAAAAATACTTTTTTTTTAATCATACATGTTTTGAATATTTCCCCCAGTTTGTTATTTGTTCTGTGCCATTGTTTTATTTTTAAATTTCCTTTTTTTGTTTTTTAAGTTTTTTGCCACCAGGTACATGCACTCACCAGAGAGACAGAGAGAGACAGAGAGAAAATGAAAAATCATCCCACAGAGGGAATGATCGTGCTGCAATCCCTTCTCCTCCATTCTTGGCCTGGGATTTTGGGTATGCATAGATGGTGGCCCTTGTGAGTTTTAAGCTGCCAGGTATGAGACTCGAACTGCAGTCAACCACAGGGGGTCCAGCCCCTTAACTACCATACCACCTACTAACTTTAAATTTCCTTTTAAAGTATAACATTTCAGGCATAGAGAATACAGTACAGAATTATGTAATGAGTACCCATACATCCACTATCCATTTTAACATGTTGTTTTGCAATATTTACTTCAACTTTTCCTTTAAACAAAATAAAGCAGGGGACCAGCAGTTGGCATAATGGCTCTATCATTACTCCCATGTAATCGACCGCAGTTCGAGTCCTGGACCCAGTGGCTTAAACTTACACCAGACATGCGTGCGTCCATACTGAAGATCCCGAGAGGAGAGTGGAGGAGAAGGGATTGCAGTGTGGCCATCTACCCTGGGGGGATGATTTCTCGCTTTCTGTCTCTGTCTCTTTCTGTCTTTCTGGCAAGTGCATGCACCCTATAGCAAAAAAACCTCTCCAAAAAATTTTTAAGTAATAAAAATAAAGTGGTACAGATGTAATTGAAACTTCTTTTATACCTTCTCTCATTTCATTCCTCTTCACCTTTCTCCAGAGGTAACCACCACTTTGAGGCTAATGTGCTTGTGTTTTTAGAGACCCTTTATATGTCTGAATTGGCTCTGTCATATACACCAAAAATTTAAATATTTACTTTTGTCTTTCAAGAAAAAAATAGAAAATAACAAAAAGACAGAAATAACAGATCAATTATTAACAGTTGTGTTTAAGTAAGTCACACCAGGATCTGCAAGCATCTTCCTGAGAAAGATAGTTTTTACCTATTGCAATAGCAAGGCTTGCAAAGTTCTTGTGAGAAGCTGTTCACGAACTGTGCCGGTCTCATCGTGAATGTTGCTAATAAAGAATAGAAGAGAACCTGCCCATAAAACTTGCCTCAAATGAGATCATTGAGTCATGATCAGATGGCATCATTATAATTTATTTCAACTCCAGGAAAGGTTATTTTCTGAAAACCTGTAATACTCTGATCTATTGGAGGTAGATATTAGTTGGCATGCAAGCTCTCCATGTCTGTTTCTGAGAAAGATGATGGTTATGAGGGATAGGGTGTTCAGGTCTGTTTGCACATATGTATATTTGAAAAGTGAGGACAAAAACACAGAAAAAAATGAATCTTCTTAAGTAGAATGATGAAATCAATATGGCCATATCTGAACTTGTTTTTATACCAAAAGGCATGTGTGCATACATGAGGAAGATGGAGAAAGGAAGTACCCCCCAAAAGGGCTTAGTCACACTTAGTCACACTGCTCCATTTCTCTGTTGCATCAGGATCCTTGGCACATGTGCACATGCATGGAGTGTTTTTTTATCTTCCAGGATCAGAACTGAAGCGCTGGTTGGCCACGTATATCCAGCTTTCTGTGTACAATGCTCAACTGTTGTGCTACGGTGCTGGTCCAGTCTCTGAACATATTTGAAAAAAGAATTAAAAGCAATTAGACAAAAACCTTCTGAATGATCTCTAATCTTTTGATAGTCTGAAACTTCTTTAGAGAGAGTCTTGCTACAGGGTGCGTGTGCTTGCCCGAGAGACAGAGAGAGAGAAAGCAAGGAATCACCCCCAGGGGTAATGGCCATGCCACAATCCCTTCTCTTGCAGTCTCCTCTTGGGATTTTGGGCATGCATGCACATGCACCCAGCGTGACTTTGAAGCCACTGGGTCCAGGACTTGAATCACAGTCAACTACATGGGAGTCTAGCAATGTAACCATTACACAACTTGCTGGTCCCAATAGTCTGAAAGTTCTAACTCATTGCTTTATTTTATTATTATTTTTTTTAGAGGTTTTTACTATAGCACATGTGCACTCACCAGAAAGACAGAGACAGAGAGACAGAAAGTGAGAAATCACCCCCAGGGGGGTTGGCCATGCCACAATCCCTTCTCCTCCATTTTCCTCTCAGGATCTTGGGCACGCATGCACATGCGCCCGGCATGAATTTAAGCCACCAGATCCGGGACTCATACCATGGTCAGCTACATGGGAGTCCTGCAACATAGCCATTGCGCCATCTGCTGGTCCCTCATTGCTTTATTTTTTAAAAAACCCAAACTAGACCTAGCCTAAACAACGGAGTTGCCTCTGATTTTGACATTCACCATGAGTACTTCTATGGATTTATACTTTCCTACAGGTCTGTGTTTCTTTTTCTTTCTTTTTCTTTTTTTTTTTTTAGGTTTTTGCCATAGGGTGTGTACACTTGCTAGAGAGAAACAGAGAGAGGGAAAGGGAGAAATAACCCACCACAGGGAATGACCATGCCACAGTCCCTTCTCCTCTAGTCTCTTAGGACTTTGGGCATGCACAGCACACACACACACGTGCCAGGTGTGTGATTTTTCAAGTCGCTAGGTCCGATACTTGAACTGTGGTCAACCATGTGGGAGTCCAGTACCTTAACCACCATGCTATCTACTGGCCCCAGGTCATAGCTCTTTCAAAAAAAATATTTATAACTGGGCCAGCCTATGGCCTGGCTGACTTCATGGTTCAAGTCCTAGATCCGGTAGATTGAGAAACACTCTGGATACTTGTACATGTGTGCCCAAAACCCTGAATGGTGGGGAAAATAGAGCAGAAGATATTGCTGTATGACCATTCCCCATAAGAGGTGATTTCTTGCTTTCTTGCTGTCTCTCTCCATTGAGTATATGTACCTTCTGGCAATTTTTTTAAGCTTATGATCTTTTTTTTTTTTTGGAGAGGTTTTTGCTATAGGGCGTGTGTGCTCGCCAGACAGACAGAGAGAGACAGAGAGACAGAAAGCGAGAAATCACCCCCCCAGAGGGGGATGGCCACACCGCAATCCCTTCTCCTCCATTCTCCTCTTGGGATCTTAGGCACGCACGCACACGCACCCGGTGTGAGTTTTTTAAGCCACCGGGTCCAGGACATGAACCACGGTTGACTACATGGGAGTCCAGTGACATAGCCATTACTCTAACTGCTGGTCCCAGCTTATGATCTATTTTTGAAAATGTTTATTTTTTTAATTCTTTCATAGGAGAGAGATGGGGAGAGGGAGAAAGAAACAGGCACCCTTGACAGATCTTGTCACAATGCAGTCCCTACCACAAGTCCTCTAGCCAGCCAGTCAGGATTGTGACTATGCCTCCAGAATGTTTCAGGTCTATGTGGGTCTTCCATGTGGCTCCAGCATTACAGAGCAGTGCCCTGCCACCTGCCCCACAGTGACCCACCCTGCCTACTTGTATGAAATTGTAGTGTTCTATATGAGGTACATTATAGCATGCTTATTATTCTGCAGTTCACCATTGTTATTCAACATGACTTCAAAATACAAGTAGATGGAGTTTATTGGCTGTAATACTGAATAGTATTCCCTTTTATTAAGGTTTTTTTTTTCTATTTAAAATTATAAACATTTAGATTTTACCACCTTTTCCTGTAGTAAAAATGCTGCATTGAGCACACATCCTTATGTACATATCTGAGAATTTATAAGGGAAACTGCTGAGTTATATGGCGTGCACACTTCTTTACTGGATACTGCCCGGCTGCTCTTTAAAATGTTGTATCAAACAATTTCTACCCAGCCATCAGAGAAAGTATTCCTGTTTACTCACATCCTTTTTGTCTCTGGTGTTTTCGTGTTGAGGTTGTAAGATTTTGCTAAGTAGAACAATTTATCAAACTGTTGCTCTATGGCTCCTAGCCTGTGTGTTTCCAGGGAGTTTGAGTGAGTGTGTGTGTGTGTGTGTGTGTGTGTGTGTTTGTGTTGTCATGTCTAGTTTTTGTTTATTTGTTTATTTTGTTTGGTTGTGCTTACTTTTGGTAGCAAATGGTCATTCTAGCTTAAGTTGCAAGTGCGGTTTGTTTCATTGTTGTTTGGTTTCATAATGGTGAAACTATTCGAAGAGAATAGTGCTAGTAGTCCAGAACTGTTAACCCTGAGCAGTATTCTGTTTAGACTGTACAACATCAGGTGTTAAGAGAGGCCAAAAGTGAAGTCAAGTTAAATTCAGTAAACCATGACTGGGAAACTGTGCTAAACACTGTGATAGCCAGACATTTTCCGCTGAAAGTGTGCACTCACTGTACAGAACTGGGCTATCTAATGCAGCATTAATAACTGTCTGGCACTAGGTCCTAGTGCGGATGGTTTTTTCCACCGTCTCTCCTCCCCCTCCTTTTAAAATAGTGTTGACTTTGTCTTCCTTATCAGGGCAATCTTAAAGTTTCAAAAAATCCTACACATAGCAAACTTCAACCTTAAATTGTTTGCAATGGGGACCAGCAGTTGGTGTAATGGCTATGTTGCTGGACTCCCACGTAGTCGACCGTGGTTCAAGTCCTGGACCCGGAGGCTTAAACTCACTCCAGGCACGTGTGTGTGCGTGCCCAAGATCCTAAGAGGAGAATGGAGGAGAAGGGATTACAGTGTGACCATACCCCTTGGGGGTGATTTCTCACTTTCTGTCTCTCTGTCTCTCTCTGTCTCTCTGGCAAGTGCGCCCTATAGCAAAAACCTCTCAAAAAAAAAAAAAAAGAATTAAATTGTTTGCAATGTAATCTTATGCAGGGAATTAAACTCTGTTAAATCCTGGCTAAAAGTCAACTAAAACTCAAAGACCTGTAGCATAACCAGATGTGTCATCTGCTGGGCTAACCTGCATACTGAATAAATAAACAATAAAGTACAGTGAGTAGAGAATGTAGAAGGTGTAGTAATTGAGGAATGACTTCTCGACAGAAACAGATATTTGTTTATTTCTTCTGAAACAGGGATGTTTTCTTACTTTTACACATTATACACTTTGTGTGAAACATACCTCAACAACATGAGATCTAGCGATATTTACTACACTGTACTCTGGGCGTGGGATAGGGAGTTTTAAAGTTTTAAAGTCTACATAGGGATAATCATTTGTTTTTAAATATTTATACATTTTTAGGAGGTGGCAAAGTCTTTAAACCCTTTTGGCTAGTCCAGAATTTAAGGGAAACAAATGTCTTCCCTCGACACATGGAAAGACACCCCTAGTTACAAAGTCTTCTCAGACCCTTACGATAAAGTACTCAGAATTCTCTTGTCTCCAAGAACACGGCAACATGCTTAATTACCACTGCATTGCAACATCATTCACATGTCTTGCCTTTTGGGTATTTGGATATTTAATTGTTGAAACTCATTCTTTTTTTTAGGTTTTTGCCATAGGGCACATGCACTCACCAGAGAGACAGGCAGAAAGGGAAAGAGAAATCATCCCCCAGAGGATTGGCCACTCTGCAATCCCTTCTGCTCCATTCTCCTGGGATTTTTGACACACATGTACATGCACCCAGCATGATTTTCAAGGTGCCACGTCTGGGAATCGAACCACAATCATCATAGGCCATGTGGGAGACCAGTGCCTTAACCACCACGCCACCTGCTGGCCCCAGAACTCATTCTTTTTTTTCATAATTCTGGGCCTGCCATTTACCCTCTACTTGATTTCCTGATTCCCTGATCCCTGACTCCTCCCTTCCTCAAGTCCAATGCTCAGGTGAAATGGGTAAACTCAGAACTGCAAGGGGACATGACTGCTGCTGTTGGGGATGGAGATGTTGGACTTCAAGTAGCCACTTAGGAAGTGGGCATTTGTGCTGGACAAGAAAGCTAAGGTTTTTTTTTTTTTTTTTGGAGAGATTTTCACTGTAGGGCGCGTGCGCTCGCCAGACAGACAGAGAGAGACATAGAGACAGAAAGCGAGAAATCACCCCCCAGGGGGGATGGTCACGCCGCAATCCCTTCTCCTCCATTCTCCTCCCGGGATCTTGGGCACGCACACACACGCGCCCGGCGTGAGTTTTAAGCCACCGGGTCCGGGGCGTGAACCGCGGTCGACTACGTAGGAGTCCAGCGACATAGCCATTACGCTAACTGCTGGTTCCCAAAGCTAAGGTTCTTTAAGGCCATTCCTATCTCGGCCTAGAAATAAAACCCTACAGGACACTTAGTTTAATTGTTTCAAGACTGACTCTACAATCCTTTTTTCTTCGTGTTTAAATCCAATCATTATTAGCCCGTTGTCTTTTGTCCCTTTTATATTCTGACACAGAACTAGTCAAAGGTTTACAAATCTTTTTAGAGGATATGAAGCTACATGTAATTATTTGTTCAGTTGCTGGGTTTGACTATAATCATAGGATACTACTTGTAAGTAGTAAGTTTGGCCTAGTACCAAAATCTAGATAGCAGAATAATAATTAGTATACTGTTGCAGAAACAGACCCCTGAGAAACTAAGTGCCACTCAGAAGGTAGGAGAACTCTGGTTTATTACACCAGCGGACCCAGAGGAGCTCGTACTCCAAAGTCTGGGCCCGGACTTGGGGAAGTTACAGGGGTTATACAGTCAGGGTTCACAGGTGTTCCAGACAAAAGAAACCAGAAAAGTTGCAAAAAAAGCCAAGTTACAGGGCCAGCAGATGGCTTGATGGCTGTGTTGCTGGATTCCCATGTAGTTGACCGTAGTTCGAGTCCCAGACCCAGTGGCTTAAACTCACGCCGGGCTCGTGTGTGTGCAGGCCCAAGATCCTGAGAAGAGAATGGAGGAGATAGGATTGCGGTGTGGCCATCCCCCCAGGGAGTGATTTCTCGCTTTTCTGTCTCTCTCTGTCTTTCTGGAGAGCACACATGCCCTATAGCAGAAACCTCTCCAAAAATAAAAAGCTGTGTTACCTTTTCTTGTTCCTATAGAGACCCGCTAGCTGTTGAAGCAGGCAATTTACAAAAGTGGAACAGCTGTCAGATAGTAAATGTTCCATGTTTGCAAGCAGCTTTTAGAAGCAGTGTTTAGTTGGATAGCAAAGAGGATCCATATCATCCCCCCCTTTGATGCCCTTAGTTTTCCTTAGGGCATCATAGCATGACCTCGCAGCCTATTGATTCTTCTGTCCTGAGCTGCCATTCATTTCCATTCCATTTGGCCAGGATGGTAGCAGCTGAGCCTACAGCAAAGACTAAAACACATGCAAAGAGGGTTATGGTTAAGAGATTGTTACAACGTATCTGGGAAGGTTCAGAACAGTTCATGCATTGTCTCAGACAAGTGTATTCTTGATTTTCTGCCATGCGGGGATTGGTCAGCCTCCAGAGTGACTGAACAGCCTCCAGAGTGACTGAAGCAGGGCTGTAGATTCCTCAGGCTTCTGCTATGCATTGACTAGTCAGCCTCTGGAGTGACTAGAGCAGGGCCGTCGATTCCTTGTCTCCGAAGCATCATCCAGAGAGAGTTTGTCTGGTCTGTTTTTGTGGTCCAGGGCCTGCCATGCTGGTCCACGGAGGCAGCTTTCTTGACTTGCCTTTTTTTTTTTTTTTTGAGAGGTTTTTTGCTGTAGGGCGCGTGTGCTCGCCAGACAGACAGAGACATGAGACAGAAAGCGAGAAATCACCCCCCAGGGGGGATCGTCATGCCGCAATCCCTTCTCCTCCATTCTCCTCTCAGGATCTTGGGCACGCACACACACACGCTCGGAGTGAGTTTTAAGCCACCGGGTCCAGGGCACGAACCGCGGTCGACTACTTGGGAATCCAGCGACATAGCCATTACGCTAACTGCTGGTTCCCTTGACTTGACTTTAACAAGTAACCTGTACAACTACGTGAGGCCCCATTCAGTCTAGCTGGAATTACTTAGTCAAACAACAGTAACTTTCTCATTAATCAAGCTTATTTCAGGGAAAGGATTATAGTATTTTAAATTTGTAATGATTCATATTTATTTTCCTTTCCAATTGACAATCACTTTCCTGAACACTTTGTTTCCAAGTTAGACTCATTTAAAAACAGAATGAATCTTTATACAAAGTTGTCCCTAATCCAAGTCACTACCATCTTTCACCTGGATTATTTATTATTATTTTCCACTGAATTCATATGTTCTGACCTATCGCTATCTCTTGGCATAATGTAGCTAAAGTTGTTTCAAGGATCCAGTTTGTGTACTTAACTTTCCTTAAACTTGGGGGATGGAAGGAAGTGTGGAGTTTCCATTTAATCCCCAAGATTTTAGCCACTGTCTGGGCGATTTCAGAGACAGAAGCAGGGCCATTGTCTGTTTCTACAGTCAGTAGCAGCGGTGCCCATATTGAGAGATGGTCTCCTTGGACAAATAGTTGCCCATCAGGTAGATGCCACCAATTCGCTCTAGTCTGGGGCTCTCCTTCTTCTGTTGCCCATTGGTTTTCTTCTTTGGTATACTTTAGAAACAACTTTACCCTCTGATTTAGACAAATTATGAAGAAACCTTAGTCACCTTAAGGGTTACCTGACGCTTGTCCAGTGAGGTTACCAGATATTCATGGAGAGCCATTGGGGCCTCAGGCCCCATCAATCCTCAATTTCAGAGACCAGAAGTTCTGAGCTCCCTTTAGGGCTCAGGGCATTCCCATCGCTAGTGACCAACTCCACCTTGGGGACAAGGCTCTAGCAGGGAAACATGAGAATGCCAGTCATGGCCATTGTCCAGTGCCCCGGCTGTCTACATTGGAAACATAGTTTCTTCCAAGGCAGAGGCTCTGATCTGGGCTGTTTCCAGATCCTGCCCTCAGGTTAAGTTCCCAGCCTTCAGGATTACCACAGCTCTTAGGTGTCTTTTTTTTTTTTTTTTTAGAATTATTTTATTTAACTTTATTATTATTTTCCACTTTGAGCAGAGACAAATAGAGGGAAAGTGAGAAAGCAAGTCACCAGGTCTGGGACTGGAACCACAGTCAGCCATGTAGGAGTCTAACACCTTTAACCACCACACTATCTGCTGACCCCTCTTAGGTGCTTTTTAAATCAGAGGTTAAGGTGAGCTGCCAATTTGTTGTAACACTTTTCTGATTATCTGAGAACGTCTCTAAATCTATTCTGATCTGTGAGAGATCCTACAGTGAGAAGTGGACCTAAGTTCCAAATAGATCCTGCAAGGAGTGGCTGAGTCCTGCCAGGAGGGTGGAGCCCAGTGTACTGGTTTCACCAGGCATCCACTTTATTGGCTATACAAAAGCTCCAGCTGGAAAATACAATCTTAATTTAAACTCTCATTTTTATAGCTAAATCTCCTGATTTTTTGTTTGTTTGTTTGTTTGTTTTTTGAGCCCTGATACAAAGGCCCAGTTTTTACTAATTGTCCATGCTTATCTTTTCCTCCCCCACCTTGGGAGATTCTGATATTTCTCTGAGTTATTAAGCTTATAAACTTGTACATATTAATAGAATTACATATATCTGTATTGATCAGAATTTTCAATTTTCAGCAACCGTAACTTTTAGCATATACCAGTAACTTATGAACATGTAGAAATACACAACAATAACAACAAAACTTGTCTAAGGAATCTCTCGATGCAGAACTGAACAATCTTACTAATAGACCAACCCATCTATTTCATTCTCATAAAAGTTAAAGGACCAACCATGGGAATGATCAAAGTGTGTTAACTTAATAATGTGAGCTGTAAGAAGGACTTAAGAACAGGCTGTCATGCCCTCCACGAGCTCATGCTTAGTTGGATTTATATCCTTTTATACCAATTTTACCTCTTTAATTTGGGTGCATTGCATTTTTTATTAAATAGATTGTTATAGGTGATTTGACATGGAATTCATTCAAATTACAGATCTTAACGATTTACTTTTGATCTTAGATGGCCAAGAATTACTATACAGCTTAATAAGTTTGGTATTGGCTACTTAGCATGCAATTCTGTCAAACATTTTTTTGCTTTTGGTTTGGCTTAGCAGTTCAGAAAACCAATCAGTTTCTCCATAGAAAATGCAAATATTTACCCAGCTAAATGATTATAGATTATAGAGACCTTTCTTTATAAAAGGGCATTCTCTTTCCATCCTTAGTGAGTTTTCTTAAAAATATATCTGGCTGGCTGCCAGGCTCCCAGCAGAGGTACCACCATGGGGGTCGTCAAAGAAGAGGGGCAGGGGCGACGACTGTACTGCAGGCATTGAAGGCGCCACCGAGCAGCTGCTGGGGCATTGGGAGCACAAAAAGCACATGCACCAGAGTGGCGGGGGTGGCAGCAGCTGCAGTGAACAGCAGAAGCGGAACCGGGAGCGTGTAGGCGAGCGTGATAGTGGGCAGCACAGTGCCCATGCTGAGAACCACAGTAGCACACAAGGTGGAGCACAGCCGGGCCAGCCCCTCAGAGAGGTCCATGAAGAGGGAGAAGCAAGGTGACAGCCACAAGGCCGCTGCCAGTTCCAAAATTAGTTCAGGAGATCCCTCGTCACTCAGCATGGAGGAAACCAACAAATTGGACAAAGCTGGGGCTGAAATCCTTGGAGGTCAATGCTGTTGAAAAGGATATGGCATGTGGAGAAGGGACATATGGTAGGCTGAAGTCATCAACCCCAAGACCTTGCAACAGCGAGAGCAGCTGCGGGAGAAGCTGGTGGCTGCCAAGGGAAAGTGCCTGCTGA
>NW_006160211.1:6218204-6225296 GCF_000334495.1 Tupaia belangeri chinensis
GGGGGGTGATTTCTCGCTTTCTGTCTCTCTGTCTCTCTCTGTCTGTCTGGCAAGCGCACACGCCCTATCACAAAAACCTCTCAAAAAAAAAAGGGGGGGCCATCGTGTTCAGTGCCACCTGGTAGTTCTCCCGCACCCTCGCGAAGATCCCTACTTGCAGACTGACTGGCACCAAGGAGGAGCAGGAGTGCACGGACTTTGAACAGGATCAGGAGCACTCAGTCAATGGCAGCTCTGAGTCCGGGGAGAAGAACATCAGCTGGAGCAAGGGCAACCTGGACAAGGAGAAGCAGAAACAGGACTTTTTGGCTTCATCCACCTCATTCTGAATGAGGAGTCCATCATGAACAGAGGGCGGGCAGCTGCCTTGCTCCTCTGACAGAATGAAGGGCTGCTGTGAACAGTGACCCTAGGGGAAGGCACCTAATAAGTCCCTACCCTCATCCGTGCACCGCATTGAGAACAAGATGGCCATTGATGACAAGTACAGTCAGTAGGAGGAGTACCGTGGCTTCACCGAGGACTTAAAGGAGAAGGATGACTACAAGCCCAATGTTAAAATAGAGTACATGAATGAGAGAGGTTGGAAACTCACACCCAAGGAGCCTTTCTGGCAGCTGTCTCATCGTTTCCATAGAAAGCGCTCAGGCAAGATGAAAACAGAGCAGCGGGTGAAGAAGCTGGATGAGGAGGTGCTCCTAAAGAAGGTGAATTCCAATGACACACCACTGGGTACCGTGGCTTTGCTCCAGGAAAAGCAGAAGGCTCAGAAGACTCCATACATTGTGCTCAACGGCAGTGGCAAAAGCACAAACATCATTACCAAGTGAAGCCAGCCTTCTGGTCCTGTCTACAACTTTAATATTAAATAAAGATCCCTCCTTATTATTATTAAAGAACATGTCAGGATTATAGCCATTTGCAAAAGCTTTTAGAAGGGCAATAAACAAAGCAATTACTCATGGTCACCCCCGAATAATGTGGGGGTAAGAGGTGACAAGATAGAGGCATTTCTTTATCTGCTTTCAGCCAGAAGGGAAGGGGGACCTGGGAGTAGGTCTTGGTCTTCCTGGGACATATGAGAAAAATTACCTTCCCGAGCTGTCTCTCCCTGAAGTGGTGACACAAGATAGACAAAGGATGGGTGTCCCTTCCAAAGAGACAACCAAGTAGTCATCTGCCTGGCTATGTCCCTTGTGGGAATTTTAGGTGTCTCTTAGCATTGGTGACTCAGTATAAGCCCCTGACGCAGACCCAGTGCACAGGGAAGGACCAGGGCCCCAAGCACTGGGCATCACCTTGAGCCCTATGAGGTCACCACAGAAATGCTGGTGAGGACCAAAGACCGTGGGGCCACAGAAACTGACACCCACATTCACACAGTCAGTCCAGAGTTTATCACTATATCTTTCCCCCTTTGGGAGGGTCCCCAACTGGTAGCTCTGACAGGAGACCATGCAGTGGCCTGAACTGATGGCTCCAGCAGGAGATCACGCAGTGACCTGGTGGTTCTGACGGGAGACCACAGGAGGCGATTGGTCTCCTTTTCCGCCCAAATGGGGCAGGCCTGTCTGGGTCCCTGGGTCCTGGGACTATACCTTATCTGGAGGTTTCGGCCTGTGAGTTGGCTGATGTTTTCAGCCTGTGAGTTATTCCTTCTCTCTATTGAGTCCAGTCAGGGGTTGGTTTCCTACGAGACATCAAGGCCCCGGATGAAGGAGGACTCAGGAAAAGACCAGGTGGTGCCACCTCATTCAATTCTGGGGTCCCCTCATCTCCGCAGGTTCCTCCCATCAAACTAGTGGCTCAAGGGGCCAGCACAGTTGGCTTCCCAGTCAGAGAACCAGAAATGTTGCATAAACAGACCACTGAGAAACCAAGCACCACTCAGAGAGTAGAGAACTCAGGTTTATTACACCAGTGGACCCAGAGTAGCTGGTACTCCAAAGTCTGGGCCCTGACTTGGGCAAGTTCCAGGGGTTATACAGTCAGGGTTCACAGGCATTGCAAACAAAGGAAACAGAAAAGTTGCAAAACAGCTGTGTTACCTTCTCTACTTCCTGTAGAGACTGGCAATCTGTTGAAGCAGGCAATTTACAAAACTGGAATACCTGTCAGTTAGATAGTAAATGCTTTATGTTTGCAACCAGTTTTTAGAAGTAGAGTAATGTTTAGTTGGAAACAAAGAGGATCCATATTAATACGACGATAATATGTCTTGTTTGTATTTCCTTCTAGATATCAAGTGGTTAATTTATTACCTTATAAAATATTTGTCATTCTATTATAATTGTCAAGGAATTAAACTATTTGCTAAAACCATTGGCTAAGCTATTTCTCTGCTGTGAAATCTTTTATATGTGAAATGTAAATGTATTACTATATGTCAATAAGCACAAGGCCTTTTAGGGAGTCATAAGCAATGAAAGATAAAAGTTACTTAATTTTGCAGTGTTTCAGCTCTTTTAGAATTTGTCTAGCAGGTTTTCCAGTTTTTACTGGAAAGTACCCCCAATAAATAAATAAATAAATAAAAATTATTTAATTTGACAACAGATGTATTAATAAAATTCAAGTATGAGTTAATTATTCATCCCTGTTTCAGATATTATCCTGATAGTTTTTTTTTCTCAGAGTATACTGACTAGACTTTGAAGGAAAAGGAGCATAATATAATCTTTGAGTCCTAAGAAGAGCAATTTCAGTCAATAAATTTAATGTCTTAAATTGCTTTCATGAACTTCAATGGTACATAGAAAAAAGTTAATAAAGCCTCTCTTTCACATCTGGAACTTATAAATCAATCCTATTTAGTGACATTATTTCTCAATAGTCACTAATAAACTCATAGCAGCTGGTGGTTGGTATTCATTTCTTACTAATTAGAGAAGCAGATGCTACAAATTCATCATTCTGAATGAGAGCATGGTGTTTAATCTGTTTCCCTGATTCTTCTCACCTTATTCTCTATTATTTTACAGCTTGTCATACAAAGTATAGGGTGACAGAAGAACAAGAGATCAGAGATGGAGTGTCTGGATTGAGTCCAGCCTCTAACTAGCTGTGCTGTGTCAGGCATGTCACTTTAGTTCTCTCGGTCTCAGATTCTTCATCTGTAAACAGCCATTCCAGTTACCTCACAAGATAGTTATGATGATTAAATAAGGTAATACATGGGAAAAATGCCACACAAATACCTTTTAAAAATCTTTTAATTATTTGTGCCCCAAATCCCAACAGGGTGGAGAAATGGAAGAGAAGGGATTGCATGACATGACCATGCCCCAAGGGGTGGGGGGGAGCAATTCCTCTCTCCCCCTCTCCCTCTGTCTCTGTGTGGCAAGCATACACACACCCTCTGGCAAGGAAAGAAAGAAGGAAGAAGAAAGAGAAGAAAATGTAAAACATATTTGAAGGATGAGCTAAAAGTAGACAGTTCCTCCATGTACCCATCACCCAGCTTCAATAATCATCCATTCACAGCCAATGATGTTGTATCTATATCCCATCCTGTTTCTTCTCCCTCAAAAGTAATATTACAAAACAAATTCCAAATATCATATTTTAGGTCGTTGGGAAAGTCATGACATATTTTCCTGTGCAAAAATATGTTACGATTTTCTCAATGACCCAAGAGTTTCTGGACCAACAGATGGTGTGGAAGTTGAGGTGCTGGATCCCACATGATCAGCTGTGTGGTTTGAGTCTTGGACCCAGTGGCTTGAAGATCATGCTGGCCACATGTGCATGCATGCCCCAAATCTCGAGGAGGCTGGAGGAGAAGGGGTCGCTATGTGGCTGCCTCCCCTGGGAGGTGCTTTCTCACTTTCCCTTTCTCTCTGTCTCTGTCTCTCTCTGATGAGTGCACACACCATATAACAAAAAAATAGTAATAATAATAAAATACATAAACACTGTGAATAAACTTTAAAAAAAAAGACATAGGGATCAAAATGTCAAGCAGGCCGGCCATTGCAGCGTTAGATCAGGGGCTGGATGGTTTTTGAAAGTGGTATTACAGTGCCGTAGGACTCAATAAACTGGGGTAAATGTAAGATGATACAATATATGAGAATGAAGATGCAAAAGAAGCCATAGGAGACTTCCTGAGAACCTTTATAATGACAGGATATTTTGCATTAAGAGAGTCCTGGACCTGACCATGAGGAAGCAGATCGTGCCTAAAGAACAATGGAGAAAATACAGGATAATTTCTACTTTGAACTATATCTAAAACAGGTTATTTGGGAAAGAAAAGAGAAGAGTGGGCAAAGAAGTAATGTAGTTGAAATCATGAATATGGTTGTCCTTTAAGTCTTTTTATGAAGTTGATTGAACATGAAGCATATCATTTAAAAGTTATTTGGTCTTGCAGGTGTATTACTTTAAATAAATGTCTGTTGTGGTTGTCCTTTAAGTCTTTTTATGAAGTTGATCGAACATGAAGCATATCATTTAAAAATTATTTGGTCTTGCAGATGTATTACTGTAAATAAGTGTCTGTTGTTAAAAAAAAATCATATAGGTTCTGCCCTTAAATATTTTAGTATATTTTTCTAAAAGATGAAGTTTCTTCTTTAAAAGCATAACTGTAAAACTATTATCATGCTTTAAAAATTGAACAACTATCTAGTCCATGTCCATTCCCCTGGTGGTCTCATAATTTTTTTCTACTCTCATTTTGTTTGACTCAGGATTTAAATAAGGTCTACATGTAGCAATTGGCTGACTTAACCTTTAAGCTAATTTCATCTATAACTGCACTTTCCAGTATTATAGCCACATATGGCTATTTAAATTCAAACATAAATTAATTAAAATGAAATAAAATTGAATTTTTATTTCCTCAATTGTAATTGCAACGTGTCTAGTGTCAAAGATTCACATGGATAATTCAAATACAGGACATCCCTACGTCTGTGTAAAATACTATGGAATGGGGCTAATCTATCATTTTCTTCCTGCTCTATTCATTTTGATTTAATTGTTGAAGAAAACAAGACACTTGTCTTACAGAATTTTCCACATTCTGGATCTTTAATAAATTTAAAATTTTTTTGCGATAGGACATGTGCGTTCTGTGGAGATGGAGAGGGAGGGAAAATGAAAATCACCCCCCTTCAGGGAGTATGGCCATGAGTGGGCCAAGAATCCCTTCTCCATTCTTCCCTCAGGATTTTGAGCATGCATACACATGCACCTGGTGTGTTTTTCAAGCCATTGAGTTCCGGACTTGAACATGCAGTCGACAATGAGGGATCCAGACACTTTAACAACTACGCCACCTGACTGGCCCATACAAATTTTTAGATGATTCTGATGCATATGGGTTTGGAACTGGTGGCTTTCTGATAATTCAACTTGGTTGGACTGAATTACAGTCCCTAGAATTCCTTTTCTACTCTATTTCCTCTTAGGGTGAATGCCAACAGATCTTTCTCAAGAGTTGAAAGCTGAAAGAGGAGCAGCAAACTTTTTGTAGTGTACATATACTTTCTTCCAATGAGTAAATCTAGGTGCTATTGTGAAGGGATTTTGCTGTTGTATTGAATAGTTGAAGTCCCTAATTAGTTGACTTTGAGTTAATCAAAAGGAAGGTGATCTTTGGTGACCTTGAATTAATAGATTTGAAAGCACTTTGGACTTAGCCCATGCCCAGCTGACTTCACTAGTAAATTCTGCCAGACATTTAATGAAGAATGAATAACAGTTCTTATAAAATCTTTCAAGATATAGAAGAAAACACCCCCGAAATAATTTTATGAAACTTGATACAAATATCAAAGACAGCACAAGGAAAAAACCTAAAGACTGGGACTAGCAGATGACATAATGGTTACATCACTGGACTCCCAAGTAGTTGACCACAGTTCAAGGCCTGGACCTGGTGGTTTAAAACTTATGCCGAGTGCGTGTGCATGTGTGCCCAAACCCCAGAGAGGAGAATGGTGGAGAAGGGATTGTAGAAATCACCCCCTGGGGGGGGTGATTTCTCACTTTTTGTCTCTCTGGTAAGTGCATGAGCCCTATAGCCAAGAAAGAAAAGAAAAAAAAAAATGAGATTAATTATCTCTTTTAAATATAAATGCAAAAATGCTCAATAAAATGCTAGCAAACAGAATCCAGCAAAATGTAAAAAGGCCAGCAGGTGGCATGGTAGTTAAGGGCACTGGAATCCCACATGACTGACCACGGTTCGAGTCCTGGACCTAGCAGCTTGCTTTCTCTCTCTCTCTCTCTCTCTCTCTGTTCCTCTCTGGTCAAATTAAAAGAAAGAAAGAAAAACAAAATCTTAAAAAAAAAAAAAAGGATTAGGGACGAGCAGTTAGTGTAATGGCTATGTCGCTGGACTCCTATGTAGTCAACTGTGGTTCGAGTACTGGATGGACTGGTGGCTTAAAGTCACGCTGGGCGCATGTGCATGCATGCCCAAGATCCCGAGAGGAGAATGGAGGAAAAGAGATTGCAGCATGGCCACCCCCCTGGGGGGTGATTTCTTGCTTTCTGTCTCTCTGTCTCTCTTTCTGGCGAGCGCACAAACCCTATAGCAAAAACCTATCCCCCGGGACCAGCAGGTGGCATGGTGATTAAGGCGCTGGACACTCCCACATGGCCGACCAGGGTTCAAGTCCTGAATCTGGTGGCTTGCTTTCTCACTTCCTTTCTCTCTCACTCTCACCCTCTGTCTCTCTCTGGTCAAGTTAAAAAATAAATGAATGAATAAATTTAAAAAATAAAATAAATAGTTATTTAAAAAAAAACACAAACAAACCTCTCCCCCGAAAAATAAATAAATAAAGGATTATACACCATGACCAAGTAGTATTTATTCTAGGAATGCCACTGAAACCAATTAATGTGATAAACTACCCCAATAGAATGAGGGACAAAAACTACATAATAGGGCCAGTTGGTGGTGTGCCGGTTAAGGCAACTGACTCTCACAGGGTCATTGAGGAGTTCAAGTCCCAGCTCCCGTGGTTTGAAAAATTTATCGGGCACATGTGCATACCTGCCCAAAATTCTAAAAAAAGAAGTGAAAGAGAAGGGATTAGCATAATGGCTATGGTGCTGGACTCCCATGTAGTCACC
>NW_006160211.1:6225459-6230068 GCF_000334495.1 Tupaia belangeri chinensis
GAGAGCGCACACTCCCTATAGCAAAAATCTCTCCAAAAAAAGAAAAAAATAAAAAGAGAAGGGATTATGATGTAGCCGTCCCCTGTGAGGAGTGCTTCCTCATCCCCTACCGGGGAGCACATACACCCTCTAGAGCAAAAAACAACAACACATTATCTTTTTTTGTTAATTGTCAGAAGGTATGTGTACTCACCAGAGAGACAGAGAGAGAGAGCGAGACAAGGAGAAAGCATCCCCACCCCAATAGGGCATCATCACACCACTATCACTTCTCCCCAATTTCTCCGTCACACCAAGATTTGGGACATGCATACACATGTACCTGGAGTGTTTTTTCTAGCCACGGGGGCAAGGATTTGAACCACAGTTGGCCATGCGGGATCTGGCTTCCTTAACCACTAGACTGGCCCTACGTGGTCATTTTAATGGATGCAAAAGAAATGTTTGATAAAATTCAATAGCCTTTCATGATAAAAGCAATTGAAAACCAGAAATAGAAGGGAACTTTAACCTTTCAAGACCAAGGGTGTCTTTGAAAAACCAACAACTAATTCATTCTTTTTAATTTTTTTAATGATTATTTATTTTATTTTATTTATTCATTTACTTATTTTTTTTTAATTTGACCAGAGAGAGACAGAGGATGAGAGTGAGAGAGAGAGGAAGCGAGAAAGCAAGCCACCAGATTCAGGACTCGAACCCTGGTCGGCCATGTGGGAGTGTCCAGTGCCTTAACCACCATGTCACCTGCTGGTCCCCAACTGATTCATTCTTAATGGTTAAAAAAAAAAAAAAAAAAAAAAAAAAAAAATGAATATTTTCCTTCTAAGATAGCAATAAGACAAGGATATCCACTCTCACCACTTCTAACTTTACTAGAAATTCTAGGACAAATGGGCAAGAAAAATTAAATAAAAACTATCCAGATTAGAAAGAAGTAAAATGATATCTGAAATTGATGCAGTTTACAAATTCAGCTTTAATTCTATTCATATAAACAATATGAAAATGAAATTAATACAATTCCACTTAAAAGTATCATGAAAAAAATAATTAGGAGTAAATTCATCAAAGAACTGTAAAACTTATATTATGAAGCTATAAAACATCTTAAAAGAAAATTTAAATACCTAAATATATGAAAGGACATTCATGTTCATGTATTAGAAGACTTAATACTATTAAGATGGCAGTACTCCCCAAATTGATCTATGTGTTCATTTTAATCCTATCAAAATTTCAGCAGCCTTTTTGACAAAAATTCACAAGATGATCCTAACATATGGAAATGCAACGGACCCAGAATAACCAAAACAATCTTGAAAAATAACAAAGTTGGGGACAAGCAGATGATGTAATGGTTACGTTGTTGGACTCCTACAGAGTCGACTGCTCTTGAGTCCTGTACCCAGTGGCCTAAAACTCACACCAGGCATGTGTGTGTGTGTGCATGCCCAAACTTCCGAGAGGACAATGGGGGAGAAGGGATTGTGTCATGGTGACCTTCCTTGGGGGATGATTTCTCACTTTCTGTCTGTCACTCTCTGTCTTTCTGGTGAGCACATGTGCCCTATAGCAAAAATCTCTCAAAAAAAAAAAAACTTGGAAAACTCATACTTTCTGATTTCAAAACTTACTACAGATTATAAGATACTGTGGCACTACTTTAAGGATAGACATATACATTAATAGAATAGAGTTGAGAATCCAGAAATAAACCCTCTTACCTTTGTGGTCAATTGATTTTCTGTGAGAAGATCAAGATAATTAATGAGAAAAAGAGTAGTCTTCTCAAGACAGGGCTGAGACAACTGGATGTCCATATCCAAAAGAATGAAGTTAAGCCTTCTACCTCACATTGTATACAAAAAAAATTTTTTTGAGAGATTTTTGCTGTAGGGCGTGTGCGCTCAACTGAGAGACAGAGACACGGAAAGTGAGAAATCACTCCCTGGGGTGGATGGGCACACCACAACCCCTTCTCTTCCAGTCTCATAAAGGGATTTGGGGCACATACACACAACACCTAATGTGAGGGTTTTTCTGGTTTTTTTTTTTTTTGGAGAGATTTTCACTGTAGGGCGTGTGCGCTCGCCAGACAGAGAGAGACATAGAGACAGAAAGCGAGAAATCACCCCCCAGGGGGGATGGTCACGCCACAATCCCTTCTCCTCCATTCTCCTCTTGGGATCTTGGGCATGCACGCACACGCGCCCGGCGTGAGTTTTAAGCCACCGGGTCCGGGACACGAACCGCGGTCGACTACGTGGGAGTCCAGCGACATAGCCATTACGCTAACTGCTGGTTCCCAACACCTAATGTGAGTTTTAAGCCACCAGTCCAGGACTTGAACAGTGACTGACTACGTGGAAGTCCAGCCACCTAACCATTACACAATTTGCTGACCCCTACAAAAATTATTTAAGAAGGGATTATAGATCTACACATAAGAGCTGAAACTATAAAACATTTAGAAAACGAGTAAATTATCTTGATCTAGGATTAAGGAAGGATTTCTTATATATAACACTATCGGCAAAATAACAAAAGAGAAACTTATCTACATAAATTGGACTTCATCAATATTAAGAATTTTGTGCTCTAAAGGATACCATCATGACAATGAAAAGATAATCTACTAAATAGAAAATATTTGCAGATCATATAGTTGATCTCTGTTAAAAACATTTTTTAAAATGTATTTTAACAACTAAAAGACTGCACTTAGAAAATAGACAAAAGATGTGAATAGACATTTTCAATAGGAGATATACAAATGGTCAATAAGCACATAAAAAGATGCTCAACTTCCCAAGTCATTAGAAAAATGCAAATCAGAATCACAATGAGATACCAATTTACATCCATTAGTATAGATTTTTTTAAGAGAGAGATTTTTGCTATAGAGCTCAAGTTCTCACTGGATCGACAGGGAGAGAGAAAGTGAGAAATGACTCCCTGGGGAGATGGCCAGGCTGCAATCCCTTCTCCTCCATTCTCCCTTTGGGGTTTTGGGCAGACACACACATGCACCTGGCATGAGTTTTAAGCTTCCAGGTTCGGAATTCAAACCAAGGCCGACTACATGGGAGTCCAGTAATATAATCATACCATCTGCTGGTCCCACTTTTTTTTTTTTTAATAGGCAATAACAAGCATTTAAGAAGATATGGAGAAATTGGAATCCCTATTCATTGCTGGTAGGAATGTAAAGTTTCTACTTTGGATTTTAATTTGGCAGTTCCTCAAAATGTTAAATGTTAAAAAATAGATTTGCTATATGACCCAGTAATTCCATTTCTGCTTATATACCCAAGGGAAATGAAAATAATGTCCATACAAAAACATTTACATAAAAGTTAATAGCATTTTTTTTTCTTTCTGTCTTTCTGTCTGTCTCTCTTTGTATTTCTGGTGAGTGCACGCGCCCTATAGCAAAACCCTCTCCAAAAAAAAAAAAAAAAAAAAAAAGCAAAAACATTGTCTATGGGGCCAGCAGATGTCACAGTAGTTATGTCATTGGAACTGGACTCCCACATGGTTGAACATGGTTTTAGTCCCAGACTTGGTGCCTTGAAACTCATACTGGGCATATGTGCATTCGTGCCCAAGATCCCAGGAGGAAAATAGAGGAGAAGGGATTGCAGCATGGCCATTCCCCCTGGGGGGTGATTTCTCACTTTTTGCCTCTCTGTCTCTCTGGCAAACTTATGGGTCCTATAGTAAAAATCTCTCTAAAAAAACAAAGAAGCAAGTTGACTTGCCTAGGTAAATGTCATATTATCTGTTCCAGCCTTCATTAATAACAAAGATAGCGGCACAGTGGTAACACATCTCTCCACAATCCTAAACCCATATGGAAGATTGACTTTGGGTTCCCAGGTTGACTTATACATGGGTGCATGAGTGTCCATGATCCTGGCTGGCTGAGAAAACTGGAGGAAGGATCATGGTGTAAGACCCTATTTAGGGTGCCTGTTTCTCTCCCTCTCTCTTTGTATCTCTCATGAAAACAACATTGGGGGGGGCGTGTCGGAGGGATGACGTGCTCATCGAAGAGAGACAGAGGAAGGAAAGTGAGAAATCACTTACGGGGGCAGGGGCAGTGGCCACACTGAAGTCCTTTCACCTCCATTCTCCTCCTGGGATTTTTGGGTATAAACCCACACACGCCCGGCATGATCTTCAGGCTGCCAGGTCCAGGACTCAAACTGTGGCCAGCCATGTAGGAGTCTAACACCTTAATCATCACACCACCTGCTGTCCCAAGAAAGAACTTTTTGAAAAACTAATAAAAATGATACGTTGCCTTCTCCCAATCACTAATGTCCTATACTTTATGTTATGTTACACATTATCAGTTGGTTCAGACTTTGGAGAAGGGTGTAGTTATTGATCCTATCAAAGTCCTTAGTAATGAGACAAGAGAAGAAGCAATTTACAGCAGAGTTTTGGACATGCACAATAGTAAGTCCAGTGAAATAATTAGAATCTGAGAATTTTAAAATTATAAACAATTTTTTTTTAATTTGCTATAGGGTGAGACCAATAGATGGCATAATGGTTATATTGCTGGACTCCCACATCGTTGACTGGGGTTCAAGTCCCA
>NW_006160211.1:6230181-6233933 GCF_000334495.1 Tupaia belangeri chinensis
CCGCCCCCGAGGGGGTGATTTCTCGCTTTCTGATTCTGTGTGTGTGTGTGTGTGTGTCTGGCGAGTACCATGCACTCTATACCAAAAACCTCTTGTAAAAAAATTGCTATAGGGTACATGTACTCATCAGAGGGAGAAAGAGAGAGAGGGAGAGAGGGAAAGTAAGAAAGCAAGCTGCTGAGTCTGGGACTAGAACCACGGTTGGCCATGTGGGATTCCAGCTCCTTATCTACAATGCTACTCGCTGGCCCCAGAATCTGAGACTTTTTCTTGTTTGTTTGTTTTTTTTTTTGAGAGTTTTTTGTTTTGTTTTGTTTTGTTTTATTTTGCCATAGGGTGTGTGTGCTTGCCAGAAAGACAGAGAGAGACAGAGAGACAGAGAGCGAGAAATCACCCTCCAGGGGGGATGGCCATGCCTCAATCCCTTCTCCTCCATTCTCCTCTTGGGATCTTGGGCACGCACACACAAGCGCCCGGCGTGAGTTTAAGCCACTGGTTCCAGGACTTGAACTGCGATCGACTACATGGGAGTCCAGCTACACAGCCATTAGGCTAACTGCTGGTCCCCTGAGACTTTTTTTAAGAAAAGAATCCGAAGGGATGCAAGGGGTCATCTAGCAACTAGCGTCTAACTCACAGTTAAGTAATGTGTCCAAAGCTATCCAGCCTTCTAATGGTATATAAGAACTAGAATCCCAGTTTTGTTTCAGCCCACTGCACTTTCCACCACACCCTGCTGCCTCCTTAATATGCTGAGATTTTAAAAATAGCACATTATACTATTTTTTCCTGATTTTATCTGCCTCCCTGAGGTTTAAGATTTTGTCTTAGCTACAGACAAAGGGGGAAAAAAAACCCCACTCTTTAAGTCAAATAATTTTCCCATGGTAATAGAGCTTATCAGTGGTAGCACCGAAAATGAAATATCGTACTCTAATTTTAGTCCAAGGCTGTACTCATGAGATCATTTTTTCTGTCAAAATGCCAAACTGAAACAAATGGGGTGGAACACCGTGCAAGTACAGTTGGTGTGGCAGAGTCTCTGGTTTACATGTTAATTAAGCTGACGTTCTCTGGTTCCTTTCTAGCATGATGTCACAGTATGTGGTGGTATTAAAATTTCCTCCCAAAGAATAGAAGGAAATAAGTAGAATAGGGGTCACTGCCTCACTCCAAGCCTGTGATCATAATTAACTGTAATGCTTGTTATCTCTCCAGATCTGGAACATTCAGAGGTAAATTTTTAAATAGTAAAATGAAAGTTGAGGGAAATTGCTAGAAGCAGTTTGTTTACACATCACTCATTAAAGTAATAGAATTTAACACTTGTATATTGTAGGTATCTTTAAATACCCCTCCATGCAGTTTTGTTGCTGGTGATGCAGTAATGTGAAAGATTCGCATTAGACCACAATGTGTCTGGGAGATCATGGCATGGAGAATTATTTTATGGACTTTGCTACCTGTTAATGAGGCGATTACTCCAATTCTCTAGAATTCTACAAGTAAACTTGATTTTAATTTTCCTCTCTTTTTAAGAATTATTTTTAAATTTTTATTTATGCATTTTTAAATTTGCTATAGGATTTATGTACTCAACAGAGAGACTGAGGCTGGAACTTGAAAAATAGTTGGCCATGTGGGATCTGGCTCCCCATGCACTGGCTTAACACGGTGCCATGGGGCCAGCCTGTTAATATCTTTTAAATCTCTTCAAGTCTATACATTCCTTCCTGTTTTTCCTTTATATAATATGTCTATTATAGACCCAGTCTGGGTTTATTTTTTTAATAACTTATTTATTTAATTCCATTTGTTATTATTATTTTTAAAATTTGACCAGAGAGAAACAGCGAGAGGGGGAAACTGAGAAAGCAAGCTGCCAGGTCCTGGACTCGAACCACAGTCAGCCACGTGGGAATCCAGCACCTTTAACCACCACGCCACCTGCTGGCCCCTTCTCTCTCTCTCTTTTTTTTTAATAGTTTATTTATTTAGACCCAGTCTGTTTGACACACAAAATTTCTTACAGTCTGGATTTCACTGTGTACTCAGGATAGAGTTCAATATGTTCCTCTTTCCTCGGCTTGAAATTGGCAGCTGGATCCAAATGCTTCCTTAGACTGAGGATCCATTCTTTTTTTGCTCTTTTTTTCAGGAGGCATATGAAGTCTAGTTTCTACTTTTTTTCCGCATTTTAGCAGCCAGTGATGCTCCATGCTTAGATTCATTAATTCATTGAGAGTATCAAAAGACTATAATCTATTTTTACTCTTTTGTTTTAATTACTTTGAATAATTGGGTAATATTTCATTTTCCTTTATATCTTAAAAACAGTCTCTATTCAGTCTTCTTCAAACATAACATGGAGCTGTTCAAAGTCTAATGATTGTGGTGCAGTAGTAAAACATGATGTTCTACAAGGCTGACCCACATGGGAAGGTTAAGGTTTGCATACAGAGACCTCTCTTATCTCCTAGACACATACATGCCAATGATCTGGGGTTGCCTGAGGTTGGGGGTGGATCACAGCATCAAGACCTTGTTGGAGATACTGTATTTTCTTTCTTTCTCTCTTGTTGTCTCTGTCACACAAGAAATAAATAAATAAACTATTAAAAATCATTTTATTTAACTTTATTCATTCATTTATTTATTTCACTTTGACCAGAGAGGGATAGAATGAGAGAGAGAGAGAGAGAGAGAAAGCAAGCTGCCAGGTGTGGGACTCGAACCATAGTCGGCCATGTGGGAGTCCAGCACCCTTAACCACCAAGCCCATTGCCGGCCCCAGTAAATAAACTTTTTAAAAGTGCTAATGATATTTAGTCTGGCAGGGGAAGTACCGTAATCATGAAGGGAGATTCCCCAGGGCAGAGCTTATCCATTGTACTTGGATGTGTTCCCCTGCGATTTCCCCAAATGTGGGAAAATCAACTACATAATGTGTGGTAGTGGGGGACTGCATTTGTGCTTTCCTCTTTGAAAAAGAAAAGGAAAGGAAAAAAAAATGCCTGATGGTAATCTAATTATCTTTCTTTTTTTCTTTTTTAAGAGAGATTTTTTTTTTTCCATTTACGCATCCACTCACTGGAGAGACAGAGAGCAACAGAGAGACAGAGAGAAATCACTCCCCAGTGGGGATGGTCACATCACAGTCAGTTCTCCTCCATTCTTTTCTCGGAATCTTGGGCACACACACACATGTGTCCAGTGTGATTTTTTTTCTTTCAAGTTCTGAGTTCTGTCACCTAGTATTTTTTTTTAGAGGTTGTTTTGTTCTGTTTTGTTTTGTTTTGTTTTGTTTTTGCCTCAAGGGTCACTGGGGAGAGAGACAGACAAGCCCTATCTGAAATTAAAAAGAAAATTAATAATAACAAAGAAAGAAATAATTCTTAAAAAAAGAAAAAAAACTTAAACCATTTAGGAATAATACCAACTTAATATTTTATTCCTCAATTATGATGTGTGTATAGGAAATTCTATATAATCACAATATAACTACCAAAATCAGGAAATTAACTGATAATTAATATTATCTAATACTGAGACCCTATCAAATCTCATCAGTGGTCCCAGTTATTAAAAAATAAAGGATATTCATTTAGGAAAGGCACAACCCAAGCCAGGCCTGGGAAGGATACCACTTCAGCTGTGAAATATTGGTTTCCTTGATCAAAAATGATTTTCTGCTGAGATGTCCCCCTTCAAACTCATTTTTTTTTTTTTTTGGAGAGATTTTCGCTATAGGG
>NW_006160211.1:6234083-6256037 GCF_000334495.1 Tupaia belangeri chinensis
CGTGAATTTTAAGCCCCCGGACCCGGGATGCGAACCACGGTCAACTACGTGGGAGTCCAGCGACATAGCCATTACGCTAACTGCTGGTTCCCCAGACTCATTTCTAGTGGGTAGAGATAGTTCTGTCTATCTCTGTCTCCCTTTGACTTTTAATTTAAAAAAAAAAATTTAAGGTAAAGTATTCTCTGGGCTCTCAAGTCTCTCCTTTATTGTGTTAATTGGTGCCTTTCCTCCCATTTTGGAGGGCATGGAATCAACTAGAAAGGAAGGACGATTTAGGAGCAAGAGAACTTACATAGTCTGTCTCATCACCACTTTTGTGCATGCTCGTCACAGAGTTATAAAAGCATTTGCCCCTAGAGTTAAAATTCTAGCTGGCTTATAAATGCCTGGATTTTGTCATCATCTTCTTAGTGGGAAAAAAGAGCAGTTATGTCATAGTAAGTAGAGACAGAAAACTCAGCTTTGTTCCTTCCACTTAACAAAAAGTTATTGATTTAATAATGGAAGGCTTTTTTACATGTTTGGCTGCTAGTGTCTTATTCACAAGTGTTTTGGGATAAGAGGAGATAATAAGGATAAGATTAAATCTTTGTGCTTCATGTGAATTTTACCAATAGGCAATAAATAAGCTTGTTGGTTTTCTTCTCAGGGGTATTCTTCACATCAGAACATTTCCTAACTTTTTTGAATGAAAATTTTGCATTTACTTGTTACATTAAAAAAATTTATCTGGGGAACCAGCAGTTAGCGTAATGGCTATGTCGCTGGACTCCCACGTAGTCGACCGCTGTTCGCGTCCTGGACCTGGTTGCTTAAAACTCACGCCGGGCACGTGTGCATGCATGCCCTGGATCCCGAGAAGAGAATGGAGGAGAAGGGATTGCAGCGTGGCCATCCCCCCTGGGGGGTGATTTCTCGCTTTCTGTCTCTCTGTCTCTCTCTGTCTGTCTGGCGAGCGCATGCGCCCTATAGCGAAAACCTCTCCAAAAAAAAAAAAAAAAAAATTTATCTGAGGGGCTTGGCAGGTGGCATGATGCTGAGGCACTGGACTCCTACATGGCCTACTGTGGCTTGAGTCCTGGATCTGGTGGCTTGCTTTCTCACCTTTCTCTTTTTTACCTTTCTCTTTCTCACTCTCTGTCTCTCTTTAATCAAGTTAAAAGTAATAATGATAAATAAAATTAAATGAGTGATTCTTTTTTTAAGAATTATTTATTTAGTTTTATTTATTATTGTTATTGTTTTTTTATGTTGCTGTGTGTATATATATATATATATATATATATATATATATATATATATCTGAGGTACAAAGAATGCAGAATAATTTTACAAACATCCATGCATTTTTAAAAATGTTAATAGTTAACTAGCCATATTTCTTTCATTTTCTTTCTTTCCTTTTTTTCTTTTAAGAATTATTTTATTTAACTTTATTTATCTATTTATCTTTTATTTCAGTTTGACCAGAGAGGAACTGAGAGAGAGAAAGAGAGAGAAAGTGAGAAAGCAAGCTGCTAGGTCCAGGACCCGGACTGCAGTTGACCATGTGGGAGTCCAGCACCCTTAACTACCACGCCACCTGCCAGCCCCTTAAAGCATTATTAATTTAATTAATTAATTATTCAATTCAACCAGAAAGAGACAGAGAAAGAAAGAAAGGGAGAGTGAGAAAGCAAGCCACTTGTTTTGAGACTCAAACCATGGTTGGCCATGTGGGAGTCCAGTGCCTTAACCACCATGCCACATGCCAGCCCCTCAGATATTTTCTTTCTTAAACAAGATGTTCTACATCCAATTGGTATCCTCCTTTGTGGAGAATTCTTTCAGTTCTTTCCTTCTCCTTTTTCCCTCAGTGGTTGCTATTATTCTGAAGTTGTTTTAGGTTTATTTACCCATATATTTATACTTTTATTATAATCATAGTTATCCATAAGAGATACTTAGCATTATTGTGGTTTTGTTTGTGTATCTTCAAGATTTGTATGAATGGTAACATATAATGTGCGCCATTCTGCAATTTGCTTTTATCACTTTGAACAGACATTTCCTGAGAATGGTCTATGCTGATGCATATAGATCTAGACCATGCATTTTAATTACTGTCACTTATGCCATTGTACGAACATATTCCCATGTAAACACTTGTTCCTTTTTGTCCATATCCACTTTTTTTGTCCGTGTTCCCCCAATAAAGAGGTGCAAATAACGCAGAGAAAATAATTGACACCTTCTTAAGTATTTGAAAATAGCTTTTAAAATGGGGGTGGAGGTGTGCGTGATAGTACAGTGACACAAAGAAACTCAGTGTTCTGTGTGGATTATTCACATGGAAAGCTTCTGGGTTCACGTTAGGAAACATTCCTAAGTGTGCCAGGCACTCACGTGCCCATGATCCAGCACTGGCTGAAGCTGGGAATGGATAATGGTGTCAAGATCCAGTTGGAGGTGCTGTCTCCCCATCTCTCTCCCTCTTTATGTCTCTCTCACTCACGGGAAAAATAAACTTAAACAAAACAAAACAAAAACAGCATTGAAAATAATGAGGTGTGGGGCCAGTAGGTGGTGTGGGGTTAAGAGCTCTAGACTCCCAAATGGCTGCCTGTGGTTCGATTCCCGGATCTAGTGACTTACTTTCTCACTTTCCCTCTCTCTCGCTCTGTCCCCCTCTGGTCAAATTAAACAATAAATAAAAATAAATAAAGTTAAATGAAATAATTCTTAAAAATAATAATTAAGTGCTTGTCAGTCTTGCCCTGGGTTTAAATTTGATCGACAGTTCTTTGAGAATGACAGGCATTAAGAGGGAGTGGGAGCTAAGAGTGGAATAAGATTTTAAATGGTCAAGTTTAATTGCTGCCTAGATGAATGTTAAATTGCACGTTTATAGCAAATAAGAAAACAACCCTTAGCACAGACTCATTAAAATGTAAATTTAAAATTAAATTACATAATTTTATTTTTTATTTTTAGTTTTTGTTATAGGGCATGTGCACTCAATGGAGAGAGACAAAGAGAGTGGAAAAATGAGAAATCCTGTCTCCCACCTCCCAGAGGAGATGACCACTTCATAATCCTTTCTCTTCCATTCTCCTCCAGGGCTTTTGGGCATGGAAGCACATACACCTGATTTGATTTTCAAGCCACCAGGTCCAGGACTACAAGTTTGACCATGAGGGAATCTAACACCTTAAACACTATGCCACCTGCTAGCCTCTAGACTTAAATGTTTTAATTACTATTATTTTTTGGAGAGGTTTTCGCTATAGGGCACGTGCGCTTGCCAGACAGACAGAGAGACATAGAGACAGGAAGTGAGAAATCACCCTCCAGGGAGGATGGCCACGCCGCAATCCCTTCTCCTCCATTCTCCTCTCGGGATCTTGGGCACGCATGCACATACACCTGATTTGATTTTCAAGCCACTGGGTCTGGGACTCAAACCACAGTCAGCCATGTGGAAGTCCAGTGCTTTAGCCACAATACCAGCCACCTGCTGGCCCTTAATTTAATTTTTAAGACAAATTTTCACTATAGGGCGTGTGCACTTGCTGGAGAGACAGAAACAGAGAGATGGAAAGTGAGAAGTCACCTCCTGGGGGGATGGCTACCCTGCAATCTTTTCTCCTTGATTCCCTGTTCGGGAGCCACGTGTCCCAACCTGCGGGACAGTTGAACAAGTTCCCTGGGGGAGGGAGTGAGAGATGGGACAAATACATGCACACACAACACAAGGTGCTAATCAAGTCTTCTTCTTCTTCCCTTTATTGAGGAAAAATGGCTAGTTATATACAGTTGGTGGGCACCAATTGGTTGCCCGAAATGCAAATGAGATAGAACAGCATGAACCAATCATTGATGTGGGTGGATCTCTCCCATTGCCTAGAAACCCAACCACTTCCAACCACTTCCAATTCTGAGAAATGGTTTGCTCAGTGAGGAAGTGAAACCTAATGGTTTCCAAGATGGTGGATAGCTCAAGATGGCAGATAGCTCAAGATGGCTTCCATATGCAGTGCCCTCCACAATTCTCCTTTTAGAATTTTGAGCACAGGTGGCAGATAGCTCAAGGGGGGTTAAGGTGCTGGGCACTCCCACATGGCTGATCACAGTTCAAGTCCTGGACCTGGTAGCTTGCTTTCTCACTTTCCCTCTCTCTCTCTCTATATCTCTCTCTCTGGTCAAATTAAAATAAATGAATGAATAAATAAAATTTAAAAAAATAATTAAAAAAAAAAGAATTTGGGGCACATACGTACACACCTGGCATGAATTTTAAGCCACTGGTTCAGGACTCCAACTGTGGTTAACTATGTGATAGTCCAGTGACCATTATGCCATCTACTGGTCCCAATTTTTTAAAGTTCTTTTTTTTTTTTTTCCAATAGGGAACCTACCTTCACCAGACCAAAGAGGGAAAGTGAGAAATCACCTCCTGCGGGGATGGCCATGCTGCAATCCCTTCACTGTTAAATTCTCTACTGCATTGCCATTTCTAAAGGTCTGTGTCACAGAGTTCTTTTTTTTTTTTTTTTGGGAGGTTTTCGCTATAGGGCACGTGCACTCGCCAGACAGAGACATAGAGACAGAAAGCCAGAAATCACCCCCCAGGGGGGATGGTCACGCCACAATCCCTTCTCCATTCTCCTCTCAGGATCTTGGGCACGCACGCACACGCGCCTGGCGTGAGTTTTAAGCCACCAGGTCTGGGACGTGAACTGCGGTCGACTACGTGGGAGTC
This sequence comes from Tupaia belangeri chinensis, assembly GCF_000334495.1. Classification (NCBI taxonomy): domain Eukaryota; kingdom Metazoa; phylum Chordata; class Mammalia; order Scandentia; family Tupaiidae; genus Tupaia; species Tupaia belangeri. The sequence goes on from NW_006160211.1 coordinate 6,238,828, forward strand.
CAGCGACATAGCCATTACACTAACTGCTGGTTCCCATGTGTCATAGAGTTCTTTAAGGGACTAAAGGAGAAGAAAACAATAAAGAGAAGACAATATCCATCCTTGAAGGAAAGGTAAATTCATGTCATGGTGACAAATTCCAAATCAGTGTTTTCTGGTTTGAACAAAGTCCTCTGTGACCTGGGATATGGTGCTCACATGCTGCCCCTCAGGGCAGGGAAGAGCATGACAAATGGCAGGTAAATGGGCAAGTTTACCTGACAGCTGGGAAGATTCTGTGTCCTGATAGGGGAGATGATCTACCTGGTTTTACTAGAAGACAGGTCTATGGTAAACCTCTTCCTTGTACTGATAGTTAGTAGCTTTGGCCGCAGGCATATTGGTGGCACCCATCATTAGGGTTACTGCTTGCCCTCACTGAATATTCACCAACCCTTTAAACACTTGCTGATTATTATGACAGGCAGCCAAAGTAGCAATCACCATTACCCGTGGGACAGCGCAGCAGTAAATATGCTCTGGTTTCTCAGTCTTGAAACATAGGTGAGGACAGCTGGGATGTGGTGCAGGGTGCTGGTTACCAGGTAATGCAGCACTGCACAGCTAAGTCATTATTCTCTGGCTTAGCGAAATCCTCCAGCTTCTTAATGTACACGTTCCAAATCCCTTGAGGTCAAAACTCTCTTTGTTCTCATTGGTCTTCATGATGTTCATTTTTTACAGAAACAAGCCCATAGAGATGGCTCACTCTAAGCCTTCACCAGCTAAGGGGTCTTTAAACTCTGAGATCAAGAACCGATGGGAACAGCCAGTTCCCAGCAGCCCAGCAACATAGTGGCAGTACTTGTCCCACTCTTGTTCTGAGGTCACGTGCTTATCCAGAAACTCTGTCATCCCCATTCCCTTTTTCTGGCCAGCGTCAGCAATCATCGTTCGATATTCCTCAGCCAGGTTTCTAAACTTGAGGGAAATATTTAGCTGGAGAGTCTTCCAGCACTTGATCCTTCTCCTTGCTCTCCATTAACCTCCAGTCAGGTTTGTAAAGGAAACCATGAAAGCTGTGTAACAGTGGGACCTTTTTTTCCCCATGCTGATGGTTTTATCATCTTCCGGAGTGTTCAGAGCTCGGAGGACCAGATGAAATATGCATCCTGCATGGAGAATTTCCCCATCAAGGGCCTGGATAACAGCTGCGAAACCGAGACTGATCTGATTCAGATACTTGAAGCAAGTTTTCAGGCTGCTGCTGAGTGAGTCCTGGTCCATAGGTGCCCCAAGTACTTCACAGACTCTGTCCTGGAGGGCAGGTTGTCAGCCTAGGGGAGTACCCATCAGGTACCTCTGGCTTGCAACAGCTGGCAGTCTGCAGAGGATCAGACTAAGGATGCGCCATGGGCCAGGCGGGCACAGAGGTGGGCCCCTGTGCGACTTTCAAGTCTCAGGTTCTGGGACTCAAGCAGCTCAGTTCACCATATGGGATCCAACATCTTAACCACCAAGCCACCTGCTGGCACCGAAATTTAATTTTTAAAAGACTCATATTGTTTATCTTTTGGTCTCTTTTTTTGTTTTTACTGTGTTTTTAATTTTTTTTAATACACTCAATCACTATGTATCATTACAGCTTGCAAAATAAGTTTTCCCAGCATGAATATACTGTTTGCTGGCCCTCACAATTTATCTTTGACAATGATCTGCAAATTATAGTCCTATCCATGATAATAGAGTTCAGTCAGTTAACATTCTGCATTCAACTCTTTGAAGAGTTGAATGTAAGTGATTTTACCTTTGGAAAGGCACCCAAGGAATCAGGTGTGATGGTGCAGGCAATAGAGGGCTACCGTGGACTGCAAAAAGCTCGGGTTCGGATCCTGGGAACTGAACGTGCTAGGTGTGCCTGCACATGCCTGTGATCCTGGCTGGCTGGGAGGTTGGGGAAAGAACTACTGTGTAGGGAGACTTGTCAAGGTCTCTGTCTCATGAAAGAAAGAAACTTAATTTAAAAAGGCCTCATGGTGAGGGGCTAACAGATGACATAGCAGTCACGTTGCTGGACTCTCACATGGCTGACCATGGTTCGAGGCCTGGACCCAGTGGCTTGAAACTCACACTGGGCACATATGTGTGTCCCAAATTTTGGGGGAATGGAGGAGAAGGGATTGCAGTATGGCTCCCTCCCCTGAGGGGTGATTTTTCACTTTCACTCTCACTGCCTCTGTCTCTCTCTCTCTCTCTAGTGAGCACATATGCCCTAAAGCAAAAACCACTAAAAAGAAAAAATAAAAAGTAAATAAATAAATGAATAGGCACCATGAGAAGCATAAGCCTTTGTAAAGACCAACAGTCACTCTAGCAACATTCTGGTATAAAGACTATTAACTGTTCAGGGCAGGATTATAAGGTTATGGCCTTTGGAGGGGGTGATACTCTTTAAATTTGTTTCATTGATGTAAAATTAGTAACTATGGCAATTTAAATATTATTGCACTTAATGAAAAAGGTGTTTATTTTACCTCTGAATAGTCTGATGTTGTAAATTAAGTTTCTTATCAATCATTCATCTCATCTACTCAGTGTTTTAACCAATCTGTAACATATGTCCATAAAGAGTAGAGGGAGGGGGTAGCTGTATACATAAATTGCACTGAAATGTTCTATATGAAGGCCAGACAGTTGCACAGTGGTGGCAATCAGTGTTGTGATGCTGGGCCACATGGCAAGGTCCCAGTCCATGTCCTGCGGCCTCCCTGTGCATGCTGGATGTGGGCGCATGACTATGATCCAGGCTGGCTAAGGTGGGAGTCGCTCATGGAATAAGGACCCTGTTGAGGGTGCCTGTCTCTATTTCTCACTCATGCATGGAAAAAATAAACTTAACTGTGTTTTATATGAAATAGCATAAGTGGAAACGAAATGCATGAGATCATAGATCTTGGGAATGACTAACTTGTTAAGATAGTCAGAGAAGAAATCACAAGGGAAGCAAAATCACAGGTGGATGAGAACATGCTGGGGTAAATCAGTATCAGCTCACAGACAAACCAGAGTAACTGAATAAGGGGGAGCAAGGGCCAGCTGGTGGCATGGTGGTTAAGGCAGCTGGATCCCACATGGCCGACTAAGCATCCTGGACCTGGTAACTTGAAAATCATGCTGGACACGTGTATATGCTCAAAATCGCAAGAAGAGGGTGGTGGAGAAGAGTTTGCAGTATGGCCATTCCCCTGGGGTTGCTTTCTCATTCTCTCTCTCCCTCTCTAATTTGCCCTTTAGCAAATTAAAATAACAACAACAACAATAATAATAATAAGGAGCAATCAGACGCCACACCCTCAGTGATTTTATAAGATCATTATTAGACTACTCTGAAGGCATATCTTGGCTTTGATGAGGAGCAGGGCATCAAAGAAAGGGCAAAGCAGGCTCAGTTTTCTTTAACAGTACACATGCATTTTACTGTTCAGATTGTGTCTTGTTGAAGGCACAGAAAAATACATATAGTTTAGCAGTCTTAGGAAGGGGCAAGGAGTGAGATGTGGCAAAAGATGAATGGGATTTTGTTTTGGTAACAGTAAACCATAACAAAGTGGTATGACCGTGCCCATGGTGCATCCAAAAGCCGAACCACCATAAATCTTTCCAAGAAAAACATCTGAAGGCCAACTGTAGTTGTTCTAGCCCAATATTAACAGAACACATGATTTTTTTTTTTTTGTAAGAAAATGCTGATTTCTGCGCTCTGTACTTTTTGACAAGTGTCTTTGGTATTTCAAAGCAAGACTTGGCATTAAAATCATCGTTGTGCCTGGTAGGAAAATGTCAGCAAACCCTAAACCTGCAGAATAAGTTGCAGGCTTTTTCAAATATCTCAGTACTGAGCAAAATATATCCCTGAACCATTTTAGCAAGCTGATGTAACTAGGTTATTTTAGCTAGGCAGCTCTTCCTTTGCTAGCAGGTGTCTGTGAAATAACTGTACGCAAGCTTAAAAAGAATAAGGGCAGGCTGGTTGGTCTCAGGCTAATGGTGCAGGCTAAATTAAATTTCAATTACTAGAAAATACCATTTTCTTAAAGATTTTGAAATGTCACATGAATTCCTACTCATTTATTTGCGGAACAAAATTGGGAACCAGCAGTTAGCGTAATGGCTATGTCACTGGACTCCCACGTAGTCGACCATGGTTCGCCTCCCAGACCCGGTGGCTTAAAATTCACACTGGGCACGTGTGCGTGCGTGCCCAAGATCCCAGGAGGAGAATGGAGGAGAAGGGATTGCGGTGTGACCATCCTCCCTGGGGGGTGATTTCTCGCTTTCTGTCTCTATGTCTCTCTCTGTCTGGCAAGCGCACGAAAACCTCTCAAAAAAAAATAAATAAAAATATAAATAAATAAAAAATCTTATATATTAACAAATATCCCCCCACACACTTATTTTATTAACTACTAGTTTCATTAATTTATTCTAGAAGCACAACAAAGCAAAAATTATAATATTGATAGACAATTACCCCCAAAGAGTAGATTAGTAGTGTTTTTTCCCCAACATCCTATTTTCTATTCAATATCTCAAATAAAATAAAGATATAAAATGTATATAAGGGCATTTCCTGCTACAAATTTCTTAAAGTGTTATGAATAACATAGTGATGGAATTTATTGTCTCATGTAACAAGAAGTCTCAAGGATTAGTTAAGTCAGAGGGTCAATGATGTCATTAAGGATGTAGATTATGTCTATCCTTTTGTTTTATCATCTTTTTTTCTTTTTTCTTCCTTTTTAGGTCTTGGCCATAGGGTGTGTGTGCTTGCCAGCAACAGAAACAGAGAGAAAGAAAGCGAGAAATCATCCTCCAGGGGATGGCCACACCTCAGCCCCTTCTTCTCCCTGATATTGGACACACACACACACACACACATGTCTGGCATGATTTTCAAGCTGCCAGGTCCAGGACCTGAACCATGATCGGCCATGTAGGAGTCCAGCACTTTAACACCATGTCACCTTCTGGCCCTTGTTTTATCATTCACTTCTTTATTTCTCTCAAGGTCCCCAAATGGCAGCCACAGTTCCAGACATCACATTGCAGACACAATGGTATTTAGCTACAGTAAGAGACTGATTCTTTTAGTGTGTTTCTTTCCTGTAAATATTTTATTTAGGAAGTTAATACATAATACAGAAAATGAATGTCTCTTTTTAAGGATAGGAAATGCCTTTACTAGAAGTATCTCAGCAGACTTCTTTTTTGTTGTTGTTATCAAGCAAAAAGAGACTTTTTTTGGTAAGTTTTCTATTTCCTTGAAAGTGAGGACTTGGACAGACATTCTTATCCATTCCAGGAAACACACAGTGATTAGAAGAGTGCACATCATCTGTAACAATTTTTCTTACACATACTCCCAAGCCTCAAACACATAGAGCTTGAGAAAGCTTAAAGAGTATAACTTGAAGATATGGGAATTTCATACATTAGCCTTTAATAAATTGTACAAAGTATTTTTTTTAAAGTTTGTTTTCCAAAGATTTAGATATTTAATTACTGTTCCCATTGCACAAGACTCACAAAAATAAAACACAATACAAATGTCCAATGAAAGGAAAATAAGAAAAATTGGTTGACGACATTTGATTTACTTCTGGACTCCCTTTCTGGTTCTTGAATGGGTCTGTGTGGCCTCCTCTGTGAGTCTGAACATTCCATATCTTCAACACTAGATTCTGTGCTTTATTTATTTATTTATTTTTTGCTATAGGGCATGTGTGCTTGCCAGAAAGACAGAGAGGACAGAGAGACAGAAAGCGAGAAATCACCCCCCAGGGGGATGGCCACACTGCAATCCCTTCTCCTCCATTCTCCTTTCAGGATCTTGGTGCATGCACACGCACCCGACGTGAGTTTAAGCCACCAGGTCAGAGACTCGAACCGTGGTCGACTATATGGGAGTCCAGCGATATAGCAATTACGCTAACTGCTGGTCCTGATTCTGTGCTTTCTTCAATTTCCTTCTTTCTCTTCATTTTTACAACACAGGGTGCATCACTGCTCACCGATTTTTTTTTTTTTTGAGAGGTTTTTGCTATAGGGTGTGTGTGCTCGCCAGACAGACAGAGAGAGACAGAGAGACAGAAAGCGAGAAATCCCCCCCCAGGGGGGATGGCCAGGCCGCAATCCCTTCTCCATTCACCTCTTGGGATCTTGGGCATGCACACACACGTGCCTGGCTTGAGTTTAAACCACCGGGTCCGGGGCTCGAACTGCGGTCGACTACGTGGGAGTCCAGCGACATAGCCATTACGCTAACTGCTGGCCCCCTGCCCACCGATTTTGAAGAATTCTTATCATCAAGAAAAATACAACCAAAGCCACCTTGGCCAATGGGTAATCAACGTTTCTACTCTTTTTTTGCCTTGTCAGTTATTACCTCCCCAGCTGCATAACTCTTCTGCAAGACGTCTCCCTGCAGCTCAAGCTATCTTCCAGTTTGAGCTGCTTTGCATTTACACGAGGCATTTTCTCCCAAGCTACAGATCACTCACCTCCTGCCCGGTACGAACTTCCGCTACTTTTGCTGACTCCTCAGCAGACTTCTCATTGCATCTTTTTGTTTTGTAAAGAATTACTTAATTAAATTAAATTAATTAATTATTTTTAATTTGACCAGAGAGGGACAGAGTGAAAGAGAGAGCAAGAGAGATGGAAAGTGAAAAATCAAGTCACCAGGTCCAGGACTTGAAACATGGTCAGCCATGTGGGAGTCCAGCACCCCTAAGCCACCGCACCACTTGCTAGCCCCTCATTGCATCTTATTGGCTAGCACTGCATCACACACACATGCCGAGCCAATCACTAACAAGGAGATCGAGACCACACTGATTATCTTAGAGCAGGGTTCCTCATGCTTGGTGCTATTGATATTTAGGGCAAAATTCTTTGTTATAGAGGACCAAATTCTTTGTCGTGGGGAGGATAATATTTTTGTTGTTGGAGATCCTATTTCTAATGTATGAGACTTTCTACTCTTGTTACTTTTTATTAGTCATCCGTTGGAGATTAACATTTGTGTCCGAAATTAAACCTTTTGGTAAGGAAAAGTGTGAACATCTTTATTAACTCAACAGATATTTATTGGAAACCTATTATGTGCCAGACATGGGCAGGAAAGTGACAAGGCTGAGGTACTAATTGGATAGAAGTGGATAGTTAGGGAAGAATTTCCTAGGAGAGGACATTTCAGTTGAGAGGGAGGGAGAATGGAGAGAGGCTGAGAAAGGGGACATGTCTGATTAGGACGGGCCAGAGTAAAGAGTTTCCATTTTATCCTGAGAGTAGGATGAATAATTGAAGAACTTGTGGTTCTATGTGTGTGTGCGTTGAACTTCTTTCTTTTTGCCTGTTATATTTTTAGACATGGAATGCTGCTGGTTTTAGCTTCTTCTGTGCTGTAATCATTAGTGGGATATATAAACCTACATCCTCATTTCATAACTCCCCCACTCCTTTATTTCTTAAGGCAACATTGCTATTTTGGCTTTTATTCCTTTTGCACAGCTCTTAGGTCTCCTGATCCTTTAAGAAACCCTAACCTCAGACCAGTAGATTGCATGGAGGCTAAGACACTGGATTCCCGTATGGCAGAGTGCACAGTTTGATTCCTAGACCCAGTAGCTTGAAAATCACACCAGGTGTGTGTTTGTGCATGCCTAAAATCCTGAGACGAAACTGAAGGAGAGGAAAATGTGGTGTGGTCATTCCCCCTGGGGGGTGATTTCTCATTTTCTCTCTCTTTCTCTTTCTGTGTCTCTCTCTGGCAAATGCACATGCCTTATAGCAAAACCTAAAAAAAGAAAGAACAAAACTCCAACATTTTTGGCTTTAGACTAGATGTTTTCATGAGTAATTTCAGGCTTCAAGGTCTGTGGCCTTATCTAAATCATCTCTTTTAGTCTTACTCCCTGACTGTGGAGAGAACATCTCCTGGAGAAGAACCCCTCTAGGAAAGATTGTTTTTAAATTAAGGATTAGTTATTTAATTTTATTTATTATTATCACCTTTTAATTTGACCAGAGAGAGAGAGGGAAAGCAAAAAAGCAAGCTACCAGGTCCAGGACTCGAAAGTGAGAAATGACCCCCCCAGGGGGAATGACCACACCACATTTCTCTCTCCTCTAGTTTCCTCTCAGGATTTGGGGCATGCACAAGCACACACCTGGTAAGATTTTCAAACCACCGGGTCTGGTAATCAAACCATGCACTCCACCATGTGGGCATCCAGCACCCTAACCACAACCAGTACTAGGAAAGATTTGTATTTATTTTTAGAGAGATTTTTGCTATAGGGCACATGTTTTCATGAGAGAGACAGAGAGACAGACAGAAAGCAAGAAATCACCCCCAGCCCCAGGGGGATGGCTACATCACAATCCTTTCTCTATTCTCTTTTTGGGATTTTGGGCATGCATGCACATGTGCCCAATGTGAGTTTGTTTGTTTGTTTGTTTTTGTTTTGAGAGACTTTTGTAGAGGGTGTGTGTGCTCACCAGAGAGATAGAGAGAGACAGAAAGCAAGAAATAACCCCCTGCGGGGGATGATCATGTCACAATCCATCTCTTCCATTCTCCTCAGAATCTTGGGCACATATCCACACGTGCCAGTGTGAGTTTTAAGCCACCAGGTTCAGGACTCAAACTGCGATCCACAACGTGGGAGTCCATGGCCATTATGCCGTCTGCTGTTCTCACCCAGCATGAGTTGTTTTTTTTTTTTTTTTTTTTTCCATAGGGAGGGTACCACCATGCTCCTCGGTGTGAATTTTAAGCTGCCAGGTTTGGAACTCTAACCGTGGTTGACTATGTGGGAGTCCAGTGAGGTCACCATTATGCAATCTGTTGGCCTCAGGAAATATTCTTATAAGAGCAAGAAGATCCCTCGATTTTTTTTTAGTCTTCCTATTAAAAACTGTTTTCATCTTTCATAACTACAGAGATTAAAGTATTTTTTAAAGAATTATTTATTTTTAATTTTATTTATTCATTTACTTATTTTATTTTAACCAGAGAGAGACACAGAGGAAGAGAGAAAGTGAGAAAGCAAGCCGCCAGATCCAGGACTTGAACCATGGTTGGCCATGTGGGAATGTCCAGCGCCTTCACCACCATGCCACCTGCTGGTCCTGAGATTAAAGTATTTTTAATATAGATAACAGCTGTCCTTGCAGAAAAAAAATCTTTCTAGTACTTAAAAACAAATCATTCAACCTAAGAAGGTATTTAGTGAGTGCCTTCTAAGTGTCAAGCACTAGGTTAAGAAGTGGAATACAGTGATGAATAAAACTCCGTCTGCATCTTGTCGAAGCTGTTTTCAGAGTTATAATAAAAATCAGTGTCATTAGTGTTATGAAGGAGTTAAACAGTTTTGTGAAGAATAGTCTTGAGGAAACTCGATAAAATGGCTAGGGAAAAATTCTGACTTGAAGTTTTAGCCGCCCCCTCATGCTACTCCAAATGAAAGTAAAATCTAAGTAAAAACTGTAGTTGCTAAGAAAATGTACTTTAAATTCACCAGCCTAGCTCCCCCCACCATCCAATGTTCCTCCTAAATATAAATTCTGGCATCTCCAGGGCTCTAAGAGAGCTATAACCCACACCTAAGGTAGTTTTAGGGCTAACCAGGTGCACAGAGGAGGGAGGAACCTTCCAGGCTGAGGGATGATGAGTAGGCCCAAAGGCTGATGTGGAGCAGAGATTGCCTGGCTTGATAGAGGAGCTAACAGAATGCTTTCGGTGGCTTTGGGTTACTGCACTTGAGTTCACTAAATGACCAAAAAAACAAAACCAAAAACCAAAAAGCTTAAAAAAAAATTTGCTAGAGGGTGCATGCAGTTGCTGGAGAGTGACAGAGAGAAAGCAAGAAAGCACCCCCGGTACTCCCCCACCATAGGGAGATGATCATGCCACAATCCCTTCTCCATCTCTCCCTCCTTTGAGATTTTGGGCACACATACACAAGTGCCTGGTGTGTTTTTCAAGCCTCTGGGCCATGACTGAAATCATGCTGTCGGCTGTTTGGGATTCAGCTGACTTCACCGCCAGACTGCTGGCTGGCCCAACTACATACAAAAGTTGAATGATGGGAATGTCGGGAATGCAGACTGTTGAGTATGCCTAGAACTCTAGTAAAAGGTCAGACATTGAGGAACTTGAAGACCATTGTGGGCCTGATATAGAATCTGCCCAAGGATTAACCCCATGGAGTAATGGTTATATCCCTGGACTCTCGCACGGCTAACTGAGGTTCAAGTCCTGGACCTGGTGGCTTGAAATTCACATTGGGGGGGCTGGGGGCGGAAGGGCAGGCTGTGCATGCATGCCCAAAATCCTGAGAGGCGAATGGAGAAGGGATTGCCATCTCTCCTGGGTGGTTATTTCTCACTTTCTCTCTGTTTCTCTGGCAAGTGCATGTGCCCTATAACAATAAAAACCAAACAAACAAAAACTCTTAAACAAAACAAAAAGAATCTGTAGCAGACGAATGAATGTCATCAGAAGTGGGAGGCCCAGCCGCGATGGTGCACAGAGAGCACTACCTCTTGGCAGAGTGGAGGCCACATGAGAGTTGAGGGCTCTGCTGTAGGCCAGCCTGAACACACTGGGCATGGCTGCGTGCCTGTAGTCCTAGCAGTTCAGGAGGCTACGAGAGGAGAATTGTGACACCGCAAGATCCTGTCAAAACCATCCATCTCTGTCTCTCTCCATTGCCCTCCCCTCTTCCTCTCATAAAAGTGGGACATGCATGGAATTTTCTGTGGCTTTTTGTGTCAGAGGTGTAGAAACCATCTTTTGAATGTCGAAAGGTCAAAAGGACAACCATGGCATCTTCAGAGGTCATCATTATGGGATAAGAGAAGCTATGTCCTTGGTTGGCTTTGTCAAGGCAAACTGGAGGAGGCTGTCACCATTGTGCTACATGTTCTTTTCTCCCCTTTATGAGAGATCACCTTAAGGCAAGCTGGCTTGAGTGACTTTTTAAAGAAATTAAAATTATTTTCAAAATCATGTGTAAGGAGACCAGCAGGTGGTATGGTGGTTAAGGTGCTGGATTCCCATATGGCTGATCACAATTCTAGTCCCAGACTCACAGCTTGCGAATCATGATTGTGTGTGCATGCCCCAAATCCCGAGAGAATGGAGGAGAAGGGATTGCAGTGTGGCCATCCACCCGGGAAAAGGGGGGACTTTTCACTTTCCCTCTCTCTGTGTCCCTATTTGGCAAGTGTATATGCCGTATGCAAAAACCTAAAAATAAATAAATAAATAAAAAAGTTATATATAAGCCCAGCCACAGCAATGCAAGTGGTAGAGCATTGCTGTGTGAGTCTGGGGCCACACTGAAGGTCCAAGTTCGGATCCTGGACCAACCTGAACAGGCGGGTGCGGTGGTGCGTGCAGTCTGGGAGGTGGCAGCAGAGGATCACAGTGGCAAGGCCTTGTCAAAAATAGCCACCCCTCTCCCTCCTTCTCTTCTTCTCAATTTCCCATTTAAAAAAAAAAAATCTAAAGCTAGAAAAGCTTAGTTTTTAACTTGTATCAGATTTTATAGGGCACAAACTCTAAAAAGGGCAAGAACTCTGATTTTCTGGTATTTTTCTGGTTTTAGTACTTTTCATTTCATGTCCTTCACATTCTACCAATTTTGAGAAGTGACTGTATCTGCTAATAGTTTGCTGCCTCGCTCTTTCTTTTTCTCTTTAGGTTCTCTTTATTGTGAATAACGTTTACACTCTGATGGCTGAGGGCCCCCTGCCCAGTCCCCCAACTGACGCCATTGTGCTTCATACGTGCATAAACCTGGGCATAGGCCAGTGTTCCAGGCATGCACCAGTGACTGTACTTCCTGTGACTGTATTCTAGGCATAGCTGACTGCATGCCTTACCTTTGTAAAGTTTAACATTTGAAAGCACTTTTACTTCTCTGATCTCCGCAATAAAACAGTCCTCCCTTAGGTAAAGGCATTGTCACACCCAGTGTCCTAGGTTCTGCAGAAAAGATAGTCCTAGATGCAAAGTCTGATAGAATCTGTCCCTTGGTTTTCCTTCTCAGTGGCAGGGACTGTGGAAGGATGAAGATCTTCGGGTGGGGAAGAAGGTGAGTTGGTGGGTGTTTTTCCTTTGGAGGTAGGAGTGAGTTAAAAGTTCTTAGTTTTATTTGTTTGTTTTTTGTTTTTTAGAGAGAGATTTTTGCCATAGGGCGCATGCACTCACCAGAGACAGAGAGACAGAAGACAAGAAATCACCCCCCACCCCCACCCCAGGGAGGATGGCCATGCTGAAATCCCTCCTCCTCCATTCTCCATCTGGGATTTGGGGCATGCATGCACACGCACCTGGCATAGGTTTTAAGACAGCAGGTCCGAGACTCAAACTGTGGTTGGCTACGTGGGAGTCCAGAGACATAACTATTATGCCATTTGCTGGTCCCAAGTTCTTGGCTTTTGTCCTGATCGCAGAGCAGAAAGGAAAACAAGTCTGCATAAAATAAGCCCATTGCACTGAGTTTTTATTTAATTAAATGTTTCCTGGCTTAAGACAACTGAGTTCTAATTGCTGGTGGAATAACCAAAGTTATATACTATTGGGTCTTCGGAAAAGTTATGACACATTTTTGCATAGAAAACTATGTCTGTGCTTTTCTGATGACCTAATATATACATATGGCTCTTTGAAACCTTTTCTGCTGACATGCCACCTCAGGCCACATTCATCTTATTCCTCTTTCAGCTCCTATTAGTCCCATGGCCTCACTATGCCCCTGTCACCCACCTGGGTGCTCCTTTGGGCCATTTTAGGACCTTAGCCTGATGTGCTGTGGTGGCTCTGCTGACTTCATTTCTCAGGGATCATTCCCATCACACATAGGGAGGCACAGAATCAAGGGAAGGGTATGAGAATAAGAGTTTAGAGAATTAATTTACTGGCAATTTGATAGAGTAATTCTATATCTGCCAATTTCAATAATAGTTTGAGTTTTTAGTTTGTCTTCTTTTTCATAGTGCTTTTATTAGTTTTATTATACTTTACAAAATAATGAGTTCAAAATGTATTAGATATTAAAAATATAATCCTTAGCCACAGGTAGAAAGAAGTACAGCACTAGACCACATGGGCTCTGACTGGACTTTAATAATAATGAAGATGGGAGCCAGCAGGTGGCATAGTGGTTAAGGTGTTGGACTCCCACGTGGTCGACCGTGGTTTGAATCCTGGATCTGGTGGTTTGGAACTCACACCAGGTGCGTGTGCATGCATGCCCCAGATCCCAAGAGGAGAATGGAGAAGGGATTGTGACATGGCTATACGCGGGGAGAGTGGGGTGTATGTGGGCGGGGAAGGGTTGATTTCTTGCTTCCTGTCTCTGTCTCTCCAGGGAGCCCTATAGTAAAAATCTTCCAAATAAAATAATGAAGATGTGCTATCTATGTGGAAACCATCATTTCAGTTCAGCGGTATCTGTGCTGCGCTTTCAGTCTCAGTGTCTGTGTCATCTGAGACTCCCAGTAATAACACCGAGACAGAGTGAGAACGCTCTTGCCACGTTTAGCTCTATACTATCCGTGCAACCTTGGTTAAGTAGCTTAAGTCTTCCGGTCAGTCCCACTAGGGGATACTTTCTCCCTCTCTCTCTGCCTCTTTGTTGAATGTATGTATCCCCTGGTAACTTAAGTAAATGGCTTAATTCTTCAAGTCTCAGTTTCCTCATCTGTAGTAACAACAGTACTTACCTCAAAGAGGTGTTTTTCTCATTAAATGAAGCCATATATGTAAAGTACTTAGTATAATGTCTAGATCATACATTTTAACCTTTTTTTTTAAATTCATGATAAAGTGCATCTGAAACAGAGAGAGTGCCCAAGGCTTGATCATGATACAATCTTTCTTCTTTAAATAGGACCCTGGGCACTCATGTGCATGCCTGGCATGTTGCTACTGTGACTGGGATTTGAACCCAAGCTGGCTCCATAGGATCTGAGTTTCTTTGCACAGAGCTTAACTACAGAACTACACAGGCAGCCTTGGGTCATGCATTTTAAATGCAATAAATGTCAGATATTAAAAACTGCAGTAAAGTCATTATAAAGTGGAGATCGGGGAACCAGCAGTTAGCGTAATGGCTATGTCACTGGACTCCCATGTAGTCGACTGCAGTTCGCGTCCCGAACCTGGTGGCTTAAAACTCATGCTGGGCGCGTGTGCGTGCATGCCCAAGATCCCGAGAGGAAAATGGAGGAGAAGGGATTGTGGCGTGACCATCCCCCCTGGGGGGTGATTTCTTGCTTTCTGTCTCTATGTCTCTCTCTCTGTCTGGCAAATGCACGCGCCCTATAGTGAAAAAAACCTCTCCAAAAAAATAAATAAATAAAAATGGAGATCGTATTCACGTACCGTTATGAGAAAACTGCAGGTCACTAACGTGATTATAATTATTCACTAAACACTTAAGCAATATCAATGGCAAGCCTCTTTGGTGGAGGGCTGGCCCTGTAGCACAGTAGTTATGTGCTATGCATTGGGTGCCCGATTTCACAGGGCCACCTGTAGTCAGAACCTTTGCCAGAGGGTGCATGTGCAAATGAGAGAGAAATGGGGAGAACGAGCAAGAGACACAGAAACAACCCCCACAATGGGGGTGTTTACCTACACAGTGGGGTATAGTCACATTGCAATCCCTTCTCTTCTCCATCCTGTCAGAATACTGGGCAGGTTCACCAGGAGCTGAAACTTGGACTTGAACCATGGTTAGCCATGTGGGACCTGGCTCCCTTAACCATAGGCTATGGGATGACTCAAAAGTAGTTTTTAAAAAAGATTTTAATAAGAGAGAGAAAAAGAGAGGCATAAATCCCTTACAGGATCTTGTCATGCTGCAGTCTACCCCAACTCTTTCAGCAAGCCAGGATCACCATTCATGTGCGTGGCCAGCGTGTTCAGGTCAGCCTGGATTCAAAAATCTTAGACCTTTCCACATGGCTCCAGGATCATCCAGTGGTGCCCTGCTGGCTGTGCTACCATGGCTGGGCCAAGAGTAGTTTTATAGTTGAGCAAAACTTCTTTAACAGCTGGCTAAAGCCAAAATTGCTGTTTTAAGTATAATTTGCTATGACTTAAAAAAAAATCATTTGGCAGTTTGTATTACTACCTATAAAAGTATTGATCTCTTTCAGCTATTAATTCCATTTCGGTTATCATTCTTTAAAAATCCACGTTCGCGAATATGTCCTACGATTTTCATGTAATGGTAAAAAGAGAAGGAAATGTCCATTAGTGAATGAATGCAGTGAATGTTGTGTGCCCACTTAAGGTAATTCTATGCAAATGGTTATATAGCTTATGTAGATACATGAGAAAAGCTCTTAAGAGTGTAGAAACAGGATCTGAGATTATGGGCATATTATGACGACAATATTGTAAAATAAATATGCGTGGCGCAAAAGGTTTAAAAGAAAATACAGATGGTATGACATATGATGATTCGACTTCACGATTTTTTTTTTTAAACTTTAGATGGGCTTATTGGAGTATTAAATGGATTTTAGACTTACAGTATTTTCTTTCCCTTTTTTTTTTTTGGAGAGGTTTTTGCCATAGGGTGCGTGCGCTTGCCAGAAAGACAGATAGACAGAAAGCGAGAAATCACCCCCCAGGAGGGATGACTGCCACAATCCCTTCTCCTCCATTCTCCTCTCAGGATCTTGGGCATGCACGCACACGTGCCCAGCGTGAGTTTAAGCTACTGGGTCCAGGACTTGACTCGAACCGTGGTTAACTAAACCGGAGTACAGTGACATAGCCATTATGCCAATTGCTGGTCCCAATCTACAGTATTTTCAATTTGCCAACGAGTTTAGCAGAATGGGACCCATCTGTACACCAAGTGCTAAGAGTGGTTGAGTTCGGGTGGATGATTTTTCTTTATTGCCCAAAGTGGTCAAAATTATTTAAACAATGAAAATACTTTTTTCTGCAAATTTTTACTTTATTAAAATTAATAAAACAATAGTAAGAGGTGAGTGAGAATTCAATGAGTCTAGTCGATGATGGCATGGTTGACCGCGAGAGGATTGAGACTTCCAATTATTATTGGGCTTTCCCTAGTAAAGCTCTTCGTGCCAGGAAAACAATAATTTTAAAAGGACCTCACTGGCCCACTAATAAAGTATTTTCAAATCTTTTCTATATTAATTTTTTAAAAGAATTATTTTATTTAACTTTATTATTAATATCATTATTATTTTTCAGTTTGATCAGAGAGAGACAGAGAGAGAGAGAGGAAGTGAGAAAGCAAGCCACCAGGTCTAAGACTTGAACTGTGGTTGGCCATGTGGGAGTCCAAGCGTCTTTAACCACCATGCCACTTGCCAGCCCCTCTATATTAATTATGAACAATCTCTTAAACTTCTACAAACTTTTAAGAGTTTAAGACGGAAGATCTGTAAGTTTCTATTTTCTGATAAATATTCCTGCCACGACTTGCATGCAAAGAGGAAGGGACGCTTTCAGCTCCTTCATTTTACAAATCAAAGCTGTGGGAGCCAGCAGGTGGTGTGTTTAGGGCGCTGGACTACCACATGGCCACCAGTGGCTCAAGTCCCGGACCTAGCAGCTTCCTTTCTCACTTCCCTCTCCGGTGAGTGCAGCCACCCTGTAGGAAATTTAAAAAATAAATAAATAAAATTCTTAAAAAAAATCAGAACTATGAAGCCCAGCCTCAGTCCCAAAACCAAGACAGGGTCCCAGGACTAGCATCATATCTAGTAGATGCACCGGCAGCTTCAGCTCCACCCCCCCGCCCCCATCCCCCGAAGGCATCTGTGTTCTGAAATCTTCCTTGGTGTACTACCTCCTTGCTTTTCCGGAGGTTTGATTTCTTTCCCTCCAAGGGGTTTGGGGCCTCACACCTCTCCACCACTTGGGGGCCCGCAGACGCTTCACCCGGTTCCCTCATTTCACTTTCTCTCTACCCGCCCGCAGTACCCAGCAGGGGGCGCTGCGACTCCTGGTTTCGGGCCCCTCCCCCAGCCAACCGTCGATTGGGCCGGCGCGTGACGTCACGCCGTTTTAGCCAAACAAATGGGTTTCGGGGCGAGCGTTGGGCTCCGCCGCGCCGCGCTGGGCGCTCGGTCCGCCTCAGCGGTGGGGAGCGAGCCAGGCCTCC
>NW_006160211.1:6259432-6272908 GCF_000334495.1 Tupaia belangeri chinensis
GGGAGCGGGGTCCCGGGTCCGAGGAGATCACGGATAGGCCGTGAGCGACACCGGGTCGGCGCTCCCTCCTAGGACCGCGGCCGGGCGGGGAAGGCAGGCTCCGGGTTGGGGTCGCGTTGGCCGCTGCGTCCTGCCGTGTCCCGGCGCAGGTGAGCTGGCGCTTGTCCTTAACCTTCCTCCCGGACCGGGCGCGGTGGAGGCTCGGGTGTTTGCCCGGCCTCGGGGCTGGCGCAGCCGACTGCGGTTCGGCGGAGCCGGCGATGAGGTCACAGAGCTGTGGGTCCGCGTGTCTGTGACATCAGGGGTTTCCAGGAGATGGGCCGTGATGTCACTGCAGGCCTCGGGCGGGGACCTTGGCGCGCGGAAGAGCCGGGAGGACCCGCAGGGGAGAAAAAGGAAGTTCAGTCTTCTATCAACGCCTGGATTGGAATCGAAAGTTGTTCGACCTCAGCGTTTTACAATTTTAATGTAATACTCGTGAAGTTCTTTAACTTCCTATCAAACTAGCGTTGTGTAGTACTGTTCAGTATAAGACACATTTGATTTAGAGCGACTTAAATCAGGTTAGGAGGTTTTTTCCGGGGTGGGGTGGGAAATAGTTGGGTGTTACTATAAGTGCTTTTTTAAAGGCTTGTGATTGGAATTGCTGAAAAATGAAAAAACAGAACCAGTTGAAATGCTGATACTTCAGTTTGCCTTTTTTCCCTCCCTTTGCTACACATCTATCTGCTTGTTAGCATTTTCGTTACAGACGAGTCAGGAGGGACAGTAAATCCTAAATGAACTTTTTATATTGTAAAGTAGGAGCAGAGGGGAGAGTTTGACTTAATCCAGCATTCTTCTTAGATAATATTTGCCTTAAAATTTCATTTATCCAGGCTGTCCCTGTCCCGCCCCATCTACCATGGATAATTGAGGGTTTCCTATGGTTATGCCTCAGCAGAAAGTCATCTTCTTGCGTTCTTACTAAGACTGGACTATAAATTAATGTAATGACATATCCCAGGACTGCTTGTCCCGGCAGGTAACCAAAGTTTTGTCTATAGTGCTTTCAGATATGAAATTACAGAATTTTTTAAACAAATGGTTTGTCCACGAATATTATTATTCTTCCAAAGTTTTCAGAAGACATCAGACCAGAAGAGAGGCTAGTCACTTGCCATATTGACCCGCTTTAGGTATTGTGGCTTATTGATGCCTGCTTTATTCCCTCCTCTCTGTATCGTCGTGTAACTATTGGTAGATTGTAGTCAGAAGGTAGATGGCTTAAAATTGAAGCATAATTACTATTAATGTCTTCAGGAGAAGGCCTCCATAGGTAGGAGTCTCCTCAGTCCTTCCTCACTGACCTTGACTTGTAATGGCAGTTGTATTTTTTCTCAGTATAGACCCATTTGCTCTTTAAAAGCAATTGACAAGATAAAGTCATTTTAGATTTTACTTTGACTTGCAGATGAATGTTATGCTGTGGTCATTAATGGCAGGGAATGAAAGCAAAAATTTACCACTGTTAATTACTATTGGATTTGACTGGTAGTTCCCAAAACAAGACTTCCTTGTCAGTTTTATTTTGATCCTCCCCATGGTCTTGGGAATTTGACAGCATTTTGTTTTCTTCCTCCTCTTAAGAAATCAAATTGTATGGTGAAAAGTCAAGTGAAGGCTCTGATGGTCAAATTTGAGCCTTTGGATCAACAGTGACTGATAGGAACTTGAATGAATGTGAAACTGCTGATTAACACCTCTCCCTGTTATTGGAGGTGTTAGTCAACCTACACCTTAAGGAAAGGATCCTGACAAGATGATGTTTTGTAACGAAACTGGAGGAGGTAAGAAGAGGATGCTTGGCACGCGTCTGTCTTAGGTGGCTGACTGCATGGCACTGTGCAAATGAAGTGTGCCCAAAGGAATGGGAAGGGACGAAAATCAAACTGAATGTGAGTCGAAAGACCTGTAATTAATGATAATAAAATCGCTGCTCTTGGACAGCGCATCCCCCTCTTATTTTGTTTAGAAGTTACCAAGTTTTTATTTTTGCTTCTAGAAATTGAGATATTAGGTGGAGAATAAATGTCTTGGTATATTCTGATGTGACTGAGAAACAATGACAGGTATTTAAAAAGCCAGTGCATCTGTATCGTTGTATAACTATTTAACAAGCCATAATGCTTATGAAACATTTTTACAGTCTGTTTCTACTTTTGGCAGGATGTTCTTCACCCACGCTTTGCAGTTTTGGGTCTGGGAAGCAGCTTTTACTTATAAATGGTTTTATGGAAATTTGAGATTGGGTTTATTGTTATTTTTAAGACATTTTGTCATTTTATTCACTTACAGCTTTTGAAGGGACTAAATCAACCAGCCATTAGTGATGTGATGTCTTTCTGACCAATAAAAGCATATGTCATGAAGAACAAGAATGCTATATTTTAGAAATATTATAGAATTTATTTATTGGCTCAATTATTTTATTAGTATTGGTATAATACATAGGAATTCTTGGGAAATTTTCTTTATTTTTTATGAAGTTTATTCTTTAAAGGATTTAGTTTTATTTATCATTATTTATTGTCATTATTTTAATTTGACCAGAGAGAGGGAGGGAAAGTGAGAAAGCAATCTGCCAGGTCTGGGAGTGAAACCACGGTCAGCCATATGGGAGTCCAGTGCCCCAACTACCATACCACCTGTCAGCCCCGGAATTTTCTTTATTTTATGACTTTATGCTCAGCCAGTTTAATTTGGGCAGTTTGATGTCTAGTAAACTTTAATCTTGTTTTAATATGTGTTGGGGAGAGAACATACTTATCATTAGAGACATCATTTAGGGTTATCTTCCAAAATTTGCAGCTGTTTAGAACCAGATACTTGGGGGAATCCATTATGGTATAATGAATGCCTGCCTTGTTAGGTCATGTGTGACAGAGGCAAAATTCAGCAATGCATAATCTGCCGTCGTTTGGAAGCAGTAACAACAAAAGAGTAGATTAACTCCAAATGCATTTAGGTCGTGTGGAAGTTGAATTCCTGTCAATTCTTAACATGGCATAATTTATCTTCCTCTTTTTAGTTCATGCTTACAGTATTTTGGGGCTGATGAACAGAACTTGCATCACTCAGAAGAGGATTGATAGGTGTTTCTTAGTGTTAGCTAAAAGCACTTACCATCCTTTCATTTCCAGGTCCAGTCTTGTTAGTGCTCCACAAAAGAGGCTCTGATTTTCTCTTTAAATATTCAACTTGAAGGTCAGCGGATGATACCGAGGTTAGAGTAGGTGGATCCCACATGGCCCGTGCAGTTCAAGTCCTGCACCTAGCTGTGTAAAAAACAGGCTGGGCATGTGTGCATGTGTACCTAAAATCCTGAGAGGAAAATGGAGGAGAAGAGATTACTGCAGAACCATTCCCTACCCTCTGGGGATGGGGTGGGGTGATTTCTCACTCTGTCTCTGTCTCCCTCTGGCAAGTGCACATGCCCTATAGCAAAAAGTTAAAAATACATAAGTAAATACATTTTCAACTTGGGAAACCTACCGTCAGCCTATGTAGGTGTAGACATGGAACTAAGCACTGTATAAATGTGATTGTTACATGATTATCGGTCATGGGTTTCATTCATTGAACATTTTTTTAAGTACCTTTGTGCTAGGTACTTGTCCAGGGACTGTGACACATAGATGAAATTATCAGGGACCTCTTGACCTTTGTTTTTACATTCCCTTCCCATGGAGGGCCTTGGTCCTAAAGACTAGAATTGGGACAAGAGGATAAACCATTTATGTTACACCAACTTGGCTGGAGGTCTCATGTAAGGGTCAGTTTAAGGAGGTGTTAGCAATACAGGCGGAACGAATAGAGGATAGATTATCATAGCGCAAGACAGACAAAGGGCCTAGACTGCACAGATTGAGGTTGTCCTAGAACGAATCAAGTTTAGTGAGTAGCTAGCACTTACTTTGAGGCAAGAACAAACACTCAAGGTCAGAACTAGTCTGTGTGGCAATCTAAAGTGAGAGCTAGAGAGAAGAGGGGCGATCTAAATACCCCTTCTCTTTCAACTCCCAGATGTGTCTGTACCTTTCTTTTCTTAGAGCCAGTCCTTCATGGAACTTGAGCATCGCTCAACCTTTATTTCCAGTCTTTGCTTTCTTTTTCTTACAGTTTATACTGAGAAATTTCGGTCTTACCGAAAAGGTGAATTGTTTATACATTGATTACCTAATTTCCCACTACCTTGCCTCTGTAATTGCTGTTTTGCCATTTGTTTTACCACCAGCTGTCACTCTGTCCATTTGCCAGTTTTCTTTGTACTTCAAAGTAAGTATGCTTTATACTACCTTGGCGTGCATATCAATCATTATTTGTTTAGTTTTTTTTGTTTTTAGGTAAAAATGACAGAGTAAAATGCTTGAATTGTGTATATACCATTCCTCTATTTAGACAAGTTCATACATCTGCATAACCCTTACTACTGTCAAGTTATAGAACATTACCTTCACTACAAAATATTCCTTCATGCCTCCTTGCATGTCAGTTTAATTAGCTTTTTCTTTTTTTGGAGAGGTTTTTGCTATAGGGTGTGTTTGCTCACCAGAAAGACAGAGACAGACAGAAAGGGAGAAATCACCCCCTGGGGGGATAGCCACGCTGCAGTCCCTTCTCCATTCTCCTCTCAGGATCTTGGGCACGCACGCACCCGCACCCAGTGTGAGTTCAAGCCACCGGGTCTGGGACTCAAACCACTGTTGACTACATGGGAGTCCAGCGACATAGCCATTACGCTAACTGCTGGTCCCAGTTTAATTAGCTTTTAAAATTTCTGTAATCCAACAGTCTCCTGAAACGACCTGTTCAAAGGGCCCACTTGTTAGTAACACATTTGGGTGGTGAAGAACATAGCCCCTGCTGTGTTTAAGCTGATAATTTAGTTTAGCTTTTGGTTAAATATCTGAACCGAAATAAAATAAATGTATGACTTCAGAGGAGTTAACCGGGACTGCCAGAGAAGTCTTCCTAGATGTGGCTCTTGAATTGGGCCTCTATGGTTTAAATATTGCTCCACCTGCTTCCCCATCTAGTGTTGGAACTAAATCCCCAAAGTGATAGCATTAAAAGGTGGGGGGTAGGGGGCCAATAGGTGGCCTGGTGGTTGGGGCACTGGATACTCCCACATGACTCACCATGGTTCAAGTCCTGGACCTGGTGGCTTGCTCTCTCTCTCTGTCTCTCTTTCATTCTAGTCAAATGAAAATAAGTAAATAAATAAAGTTAAATAAAATAATTCTTTTAAAAAATGGTGGGGGACTTCAGGAGACGATTAGGTCATGAGGACAGAACCTTCATGAATGGGATTAGTGCCCATGTAAAAGAGGCTTGAGGGAGCGTTTTGCTCCTTCCATCAAGTGAGGACACAGCAGTAAGGTGCCATCCATGAGTAATGGGCCCTCACCAGGTGCCAAATCTGCTGATGCCTTCATCTTGAACTTCCCAGCTCCCAAAACTGTGAGTAATACATTTGTTTATAAACGACCCACGGTAATGCATTGTGTTAGCTTAGCTGAACTAAGATATAAGATAGGCTTTTATTTAAGGATCCAGAAAAGAGATTTTTTGTTTGTTTGTTTTGATAACACTGTGTGATTAGAAGTTCTAATGTAAAGAAATAGTAGGAGACAAGGGTAGTTGAGACAAGTTGAAGTATTATTCTGTGCCCATTGATAATTTTGAGAAATGAAATAATCAACAGTCCACTCCCAGCCATCACCAACCCTGGATCATGGGCAGACCTGTGCCTTGTGTACTTAGGGAGGTCTCCAAACTGGATGCGCTCACAGAGCATGGTGGTTTACTGTTACGCCGCTGTTGGCCTACTGCTTGCCTGTCCCCCTCTTGGTTCCTTGCTTTTCTCTTATTTCTCTTCTTTGCTGGCAGCTCTTTTGCTTCTAGATGATCTAAAGCTCTGTTCTTGATACTTTATTGCTCCACGTAATCCAGCCTTTACCTCTTAGGGCTTCTTAGTTATGGGTCTGTCCAGGCCATACCTACATCTATATCCACAAACTATCACCTCTTTAGGTTTCTAATTACTTAGAGGAAGCTTCTTTTGTAAATTCCTGTTTACTTTGTACTTAATTTTAAGAATCTTTGTAGCAAGAGCATTTGCTCTAGTTGTTGCAAATATTTAGAAAGAGAAAGATACACACACTTTGAGTGAGCTGGGTGAACAGATTGAACAGTTTCCAGGCATAAACCCCAGTAAAACATTGTAGAATTTGTGTGGGAGGGTTCTTGCCATCACAGACCCTAGAACCATGTTGTTGAATCAGAACCCTGCATGAGTCTCTATGTCCTCATGCTGTCAAGTCTGAAGGAGGAGAAGAGAGTTTCTGCAGGGATTGTGGGACAGTGTCTTAACCCCTTTTGTTCTACAGGCCCTTTTGGCCACTCAGAACCCCTTTTCTGAGAAATATGTTAATGTTCAATAGATAGGACTACAAAGAGAACCAGTTATATTAAAATATAGTTATAAAAATATGAGATAGTACGATGCCTTTTATTTTTTTAAAGGTTTTTGCCATAGGGTGCATGACTTGTGAGAGACACACACACACAGTGAGAAGGAGAGTAAGAAATCATCCCCAGGGAGGATGGCCACATAGCAATCTATTTTCCTCCTGGTTTTCTGGATATACGCACACATGTATCTGGCGTGATTTTCAAGTCATCAGGTCTGGGGCAGAACCATGGTTGGCCATATGGGAGTCCAGTGCCTTCACCATCATGCTGTGTGCTGGCCCCACCTCATTGTGTGCTTCTTTATAAAAAGATTTAGTGTCAGTCTACTTACTTATTATTTTTTGGAGAGGTTTTTGCTATAGGGCGCATGCGCTCGCCAGACAGAGAGACAGAGAGACAGAAAGCGAAAAATCACCCCCCAGGGGGGATGGCCACGCCACAATCCCTTCTCCATTCTCCTCTCGGGATCTTGGGCACACACACACACACACACACACACGTGCCTGGCGTGAGTTTTAAGCCACCGGGTCCAGGACGCGAACCGTGGTTGACTGCATGGGAGTCCAACGACATAGCCATTATGCTAACTGCTGGTCCCAGTGTACTTATTTTGAAGTGGTAATGAAAATTTTCATTTTTAAAAGTATCTGTAACCAGTGATTTTGTGATAGTAAAATACCTGTGATTTCTTCTGGTAACAAAATGATGGGTATTGCTAATAATATTGTGGTATGTTGCCAAAATTCACGATGGAAGGAAATACAAAGTTTCAGTTGGAGGTTAGTGAAAATAAAGACGTAATTTTGGGAGAGGAGAGTGGATTCTCAAGGAAAACCAAGAGCTAGTGGATGCTGAGTAGCAAATAGCAGATCTGTCCGTGTTGTCGTCCTTAGTCTCCATCTTCCCCTTTCCTCTCCTAGTCAGCAAGTCACTAACTTTTAGTCAGTCTGTCATTTGGATTTTTGGTTGTTGTTCAGTGTTGCTGTTAGTATCAAAGTATTTGGATAGACCATTAGGTTGTAAAAATTAAAATATTAGTACTATTTTTCTGATCCTTTTAGTTTTATTTTTACGTAGTTTATACTGTGTAAAATGTTAGTACATTTATAAATTACGTATGTATTAGTGTATGTGTTAAAAATGACTTAAATCATGAGAATGTCAAGGAAGTTGATAACTACATAAACACTGCTGTTTAACAGAAATTATGGTAAGCCATATATGTAATTTAAAATTTTCTAGTTAAAAAAAGGAAAAAGAAGTGCAGCTATTGGAGCACAGTAGTAACTTAGAGCCTGGTAAGGCTGGAAGCCACATGGCCAGCCAGGGGTTCAGATCCCCAGGTTGGCCTAAGACCATGCCAGAGCAAGTTCACGTGCATAGATGCCCAGCATCCTGAGGTACTTGAGGGCAGGAGAAGGGGGAATGTGGAGAGAAAAAGTATGCTTCTCTCTCTCTCTCTCTTTCTGCACGTGCACATGCTCTTTATCATTTAGGAAAAAAAAAGGTTAAAATGACATTAACCATAGTATGCTATTTAACACAGTATCTAAATACAGTCATCGATTATATGAAGTCTGTTTCTATACAAAACACTCTTCAGTGTGTCTGTAACCTTTCCATTTCCATGAACTCCTGAGGTGTATATTGAGAACTTCGCCAATTAGCACTTTGGCACTTTGTTATATAGAGTTGTTGATTGCTTTCTAATTGTTTCATGTGTATTACGCTTGTCTACCTTATAAATTCTAAGCTTCATATCTTATGTCCTTAAATTGTAAGCACATAATCGAAGGCCTACCTTCCTCTTTTCTTTAGCTGGGCTATAAAAGTTTGTAGCTTTAGACTCTTCTTGAAATTGTTTTGCTTACTACTCTGCTGGTGAACTTAGATACCTTTTAGCAGATTCAGTTGTAGGAGTTTGTGTTCATATGCCTACAAGTAAGTATATGTCAATTAAAATATAATCATCTCAAATCTAAAAAATAAAATATTTGCTTTTTGAAAACTAAACAAAATAATTTTGTTTATACAATAGTTTATTTGAAACTATCAAATCATTCTTGGAACTACCAAGGAGATTATTGATTAGCTGGTTTCTGAAGACGAAATTCGAGTTTGATAAGGAAGTCTGAAAGCACCATTTAGTGCATTGTCCAGAGGAACCAGGAAAGGCGAACTTGTTTCCAAAGTAGGGCAAGAGATTTTATTTCAAGTTTAGTCATCAGGATTATTCTCTGGATGTTCTCAGTACTTTCCATACAACCCAGTCACTTTAGCCCTAGGAAGGGCTAAAGCCCTAGAAAGTTTCTTTAGGTTGTCTTTTCCAGATGAAGAGCTCTACTATCATCATTGTATTTTAGCTCATTTGGGCTACTACTAAGAGGACTCAAAATGTATCCTGAAAATAAGTCCAAAGAGGGTCTTAGAGCCTTATGCTTTAAAGGAATCTTCTTCAATTCAACATTTTCTTTGTTATTTAACAAAGGCATGATTAACTTGATAAAATAGTTATATACCAAACATTAACCATAGTATGCTATTTAACACAGTATCTAAATACAGTCATCGATTATATGAAGTCTGTTTCTATACAAAACACTCTTCAGTGTGTCTGTAACCTTTCCATTTCCATGAACTCCTGAGGTGTATATTGAGAACTTCGCCAATTAGCACTTTGGCACTTTGTTATATAGAGTTGTTGATTGCTTTCTAATTGTTTCATGTGTATTACGCTTGTCTACCTTATAAATTCTAAGCTTCATATCTTATGTCCTTAAATTGTAAGCACATAATCGAAGGCCTACCTTCCTCTTTTCTTTAGCTGGGCTATAAAAGTTTGTAGCTTTAGACTCTTCTTGAAATTGTTTTGCTTACTACTCTGCTGGTGAACTTAGATACCTTTTAGCAGATTCAGTTGTAGGAGTTTGTGTTCATATGCCTACAAGTAAGTATATGTCAATTAAAATATAATCATCTCAAATCTAAAAAATAAAATATTTGCTTTTTGAAAACTAAACAAAATAATTTTGTTTATACAATAGTTTATTTGAAACTATCAAATCATTCTTGGAACTACCAAGGAGATTATTGATTAGCTGGTTTCTGAAGACGAAATTCGAGTTTGATAAGGAAGTCTGAAAGCACCATTTAGTGCATTGTCCAGAGGAACCAGGAAAGGCGAACTTGTTTCCAAAGTAGGGCAAGAGATTTTATTTCAAGTTTAGTCATCAGGATTATTCTCTGGATGTTCTCAGTACTTTCCATACAACCCAGTCACTTTAGCCCTAGGAAGGGCTAAAGCCCTAGAAAGTTTCTTTAGGTTGTCTTTTCCAGATGAAGAGCTCTACTATCATCATTGTATTTTAGCTCATTTGGGCTACTACTAAGAGGACTCAAAATGTATCCTGAAAATAAGTCCAAAGAGGGTCTTAGAGCCTTATGCTTTAAAGGAATCTTCTTCAATTCAACATTTTCTTTGTTATTTAACAAAGGCATGATTAACTTGATAAAATAGTTATATACCAACATTTTTTAAAAGAGGTTTTTGCCTTAGGGTCTTTGCTGAAGAGAGAGACAGACAGACAGACACAGTGAGAAAGTGAGAAATCACCCTCTAGGGGTGATGGCTATGCCACAGTCCCTTCTCCATATTCCTCCTGGATCTTGAGCACACATGCACACATGCCTAGTGTGATTTTCAAGCCACTAAGTCCAGAACTTGACATGGTCAGCCATGTGGGAGTCCAGTGACGTAAGTGCTGTGCCATCTGCTGGCCCATCTATATACTAACACTTTTCATTCGTGACAACTCAAAGCCTATTTATTCATTTGCTGAAAAAACTGTGATGTATTTTATATGCCAAATATTATGCTAAGTGTATTAGTTAACTTCTGTCCCTTTCTCTTAGGGGATTTTGAGCACACAAGCACATGCACCTGGTGTGTTCTTCAAGCCCCCAAGGAAGAATTTGAACCATGGTTGGCCATGAAGCTTTGCTAAGTTGTCTGCTATTCACCTCCTGCTGTATGGCCTAGTTTCCAACAGGCCACAGACTGGTACCAGGTTGGGTTGGAGACCCCAGGGTTGACATCATAACATGTGATCCAGATTGTCACCTTCTAGCATTGGTGCAAGAAATGACTTTCAGAAAGGAAAATTCAAAATTTTACAGCTATGTCTAAAGTAAAGGAACTTTTAAGTTTTGTGCAATTTACATAGAAGTAAATATGTGAAATGGAATTGAATTGTATACATGGATCATAGTTAATGCAAACAGGTGACTGACATAAAATTAAATGGTATAGGTAAGAGTAGTTAGGGACCAGCAGATGGTGTAATGGTTACATCACTGGACTCCTGTGTAGTCGGCCACAGTTTGAGTCCCAGACCTGGCAGCTTAAAACTCAAGCCAGGCACTTGTGCAAGCATGCCCAAAATCCCGAGCGGAGAATGAAGGAGAAGACATTGCAGTGTGAGCACCCCCCCCCCCCGGGGGGATGATTTCTTTCTTTTTATCTATCTCTTTCTGTCTCTCTGGTGAGCATATGTGCCCTACAGTAAAAATCTCTAAAAATGAAAAAAAAAAAAGTTAGATTTTGAGTAACTCTTTTATGTTGTTTATACCATGAGAAAAGATAGTTGGCTATATCCATAGGGTGTTCACAAAGTTCATGGAAAATGTGTTAAGAAAAACTACGCATGGACTTCAGAATTTTTTGCACTAAAATAAACTTGTGGTTTAATTACATTTTCTCATGAACTTTTGAAGTCCTCTTGTAGAAACATAATTTAAATAGTGTTGAAAACCACCTATACTCAGTTTGATACATATCTCAGAATCCTCTTTTTATTTCAGTTTCTAATCTGATTCCAGACTTTTAAATGTCCCTGTTTGTGACATTTTAGCATCTGTACTACTCTAGGAAGAAAGAGCCTTTTGTATGATTCCTTCATCTAATCAGAGAAAAGGCTTGTTGGCCTTGGTTTAGCTAGCTGCTTTTGTTTGTTCTACATTCAAAGTAGATAATGAGAAACGAAAAGTTATATGGTATATGTTTCCAGCAGCAGAATGACCACAACAACACATCTCCTTTTGATTAAAAAAACATTTTTTTTTGTCTCTTCCCTCAAAAGAAGAGTTCTCAGCACTCTCCTCCTGTTCCCTCTCCCAGTGTTTTTTGTTCTTTTGTCATTTTTGTGTCTAGTGGTTCCTGGGTAATTATTTCAGTGTGGGGTCATCTTGAAAACAAAATCTTCAAATCATTAAAGTCTTCATATACCAAAATTTAAAAAAATTTTTAAACCAGATATTTAGTATGATCAAAGAACATTTATCTTTTTAAACAGGTAACACGTCCAGCAAACTTAACCACTAGTCTGTGGGGCTGGCCATAAAGACTTTTTTAAAAGCTTGTTTTTTTTTTTTTCTATACATGAGAAAGAGAGAGACACCCAAACAGCACCCCCAACAGGATCCTGACACCATGACACATCCCCTTCAACCACCTTCAGTTGTACCTGGATCATGGGCATGCATTTGCCTGGTATATTCAGAGTGGTCTCTGGACCCAAACCAGGAACCTTCCCATGTGGGATTGCATTGCATTGTCATATTTAGCTGCTGTGCCAATGTCTGGCTCCCTGGAAAGATTCATATTTTGTTGAAAACATCTCTTCAGTTTTTGTGTATGTGTGTGCATTCTGGAATTCTAATTAGTTATCCTCCTGGATTGAAACTGTATCTCCTTTTGATGATTATTTTATTTATTTATTTATTTATTTATTGCCCACTTTCTACAATAGATTAAAAAAAATATAAAAACTTCAGACTTTATTGTGCCTTAAGAAATTTTCTGAAAACCTTAAGCCTTTTTTTCATTTTTATAATTATTTTATTTATTATTACTTTAAAAAAAATTTTTGCTATAGGGCACATATGCTCATGGGCGAGGGGGGTGAGAAAGCAAACCGCCAGGTCCAGAACTTGAACCATGGACCACCATGTGGGAGTCTAGCACCTTAACCACCAAACCATCTGCTGGCTCTTTTCCTTATACTTTTTTTAAAAAGAAAAAAATTTTTAAGTTAATTAATTTACATTCACTCACTGAGCATTGTAATAGCATACAAAATGCGATTTCCCATCCAGAATATGCTGCATAGTGGCTTAATTATACATGTTATCGTCAATAATTTTCATTTCTAGTTTCGTGTATATATATATATATATATATATGTGTGTGTGTGTGTGTGTGTGTGTGTGTGTGTGTGTATATTTTCTCCCAATTTCTCATTCTCTGCCAATTCCCACCCTCCTTTCACACTATTTCAGGTGTCCACAGTTGTTTTCCATTCCCTTTTTCCCTCACATTTTATTGATTCACAAAATTTCTCAAATAATCTAACTACTTTCAATAGCAAGCTCAGCTGATATGTACATATCTATGAATACATGTCTGACTTTAGGCATGAAACTCTGAGTAGAATGAATATACTATAAGGTAGCACTTAGCTGATGCTATATAGTTTACTATGGTCATTAATTATGTATTTTTTACTATATTTTTTAATTTCAAGAAAACTAGATTTAGCTTTAATAACTCAAAGAAATGCTAAGGAAATATGCTTAAAGCTTAATGCCAGGAAACATGTTGGGATTCTGTTCAAATAGTAGGTACATGAACCTATCGGCAGCTCAAGACAAGACAAAAATCCTTAAAACTGGAAAATAAACCCTGACAAAAATCAGCAGTGTTTTAGTCAAGTCATAAAATTCTATTTCACGAGTTCAGTCTCATGTATTTCATCTATCTTCTGTTGTGGTTCGATTTTCCCAATTAAATTCTGGGATATAATATTCAACTCCAGACTTGTCCCCATGATTAACTTGGCCATTTTCTTAGTTTTTGAACTCTTATTTTTTTTTTTTTTTTTTGGCAAGGTTTTGCCCATCTGG
>NW_006160211.1:6272976-6282480 GCF_000334495.1 Tupaia belangeri chinensis
TGCAATCCCTTCTCCTCCATTCTCCTCTCGGGATCTTGGGCACGCACGCACACGCGCCCGGCGTGAGATTTAAGCCACCGGGTCCGAGACGCGAACCGCGGTCGACTACGTGGGAGTCCGGTGACATAGCCATTACGCTAACTGCTGGTTCCCTTGAACTCTTATTTGTGTGACTGTATTTAATTTTCCTAGTATAGTACTCCCTACTGTAGAACTTCTTGGAGATCTGGTCTGCTGTAGGTAAATTCTTTCAGGTTTTGTTTATCTGAGAATGTTCTTGTCTTTTCTTCCCATATGAAGGATAATCTTGCTGGGTATAGTATCCTTGGTTGCAATTGCTTTTCCCTTAATACTTGGAATATATTTTCCCATTCTTTCCTCGCACTGGTTCCAATGAGAGATCTGCTGTTAGCCTGATGGGATATCCTTTGTAGGTAACTTGATGTTTCTCTCTTGCCAATCTCAGTATCTTTTCTTTGTCTGTGGTTTTGGTCAGTCTGGCTATAATGTGTCTTGGACAAGATCTTGGGTTGATTCTATTTGGGGTCCTTTGTATTTCCTGGGATTGGATCTTTGCCTCTCTAGGTTTGGAAAGTTTTCTTCCAGGATTTCATGGAATAGATTGTCAATGCCTTCTGGGATACCAATTATCCAGATGTTTGGATGTTTGATGGTATCTAGTATTTCTCATGTATTATTCTCATTTTTTTGGCCAATTTTCTCAGTCTTCGTGGTGGATTTTTCTAGGCCAGTGATTCTATCTTCTACACTTGAGATTTGATTTTCTGTATGATCTAGTCTGTTTTTAGTACTTTCAAGGGAAGTTTGACTTCTTGTATTATAGTCTTCATCTCTAACAGGTCCATTTAATTCTTTTTAGAGTGTGAATTTCCTCTTTTAGATCTTGCAAGAATTTCCTCACCTCCTGAAGCTCATCAGCTCCTTTTGCCGTCTGCCTCTTTGGCAGTTCGTTATTTCTCTTCTCTTCGATCTCTGTGAGCTTTGTTACCATGAAAATTCTAAATTCTTTATCCGACATTTTCATGAATTCTATCATACTGTCTGAGAATGAAGAGGAGTTATTATTTTTCCTTGGAGGAGAGTTATTTTCTTGTTTTTCCATATTTCTTTTGACCCTGCGGTGATCTCTTGTCATCTGATGGATGGTGCATTTCTTCTAATTCTTGAAGTTCAATCTGAATGTTCAGAGGTGTGCAGGAGGAAGTGATCTATTTTTCTTCCATTCCATTCTCACTCTTTGTGCATCAGAATCAGTGGGAATAGAAGAATATCCTGACCTTAATTGTATTCAGATGTTTAGACCCTGTTCATTTGGACCTGTCTAGACATTTACTGTGTAAGAGCTGAGAAGCCAATGAATAAAGATAAAAAAAAAGAAAAGAATTAATGAAAAGGAACGAAGAAAATATAAAATAAAAAGAAAAAAGGATAATAAAAGACTATGGCTTTTAATTTTAAAAAGCAAAACTAGAAAAACACACAGCATGCAAGTGTGCCATGCCAAAACAGTATTTCACAGCTGAAGTTCAAGATCCATGTGGAGATGGGCCTGGGTTTGTGCCTTTCCTAAACAGAATGGGGACCCAAGGCACCTATTAACACAATAAAGAGGCTTGAGAGCCCAGGAAATACCTTAAAAATTTAAAAATTAAAAGACTCAGGGAGACACAGAGAGATAGAAATGGAGAGAGACAGGTAACACTACTCACTAGAAATAAGTGAGGAAGAAGTCTCAGCAGAAAATCTTTATTTTAAGTCTCTGAAAGCAATATTTCACAGCTGAAGTTCAGGATCTATGTCCTTAAGCCTTTTTTTTTTTTTAAAGGAATTATTTAATTTTATTTACTACTATTATTATTATTTTAAGAGAGTTTTTTTTTTTTTTTGAGAGGTTTTCGCTATAGGGTGCGTGCGCTCGCCAGACAGACAGAGGGAGACATAGAGACAGAAAGCAAGAAATCAACCCCCAGAGGGGATGGTCACGCTGTAATCCCTTCTCCTCCATTTTCCTCTTGGGATCTTGGGCATGCACGCACATGCGCCCGGCGTGAGTTTTAAGCCACCAGGTCTGGGACGCGAACCGTGGTCGACCACGTGGGAGTCCAGCAACATAGCCATTACGCTAACTGCTGGTTCCCTTTTAAGAGAGATTTTTGCTGTGTGACGCATGCACTCACTGGAGAAAGAGAGAATCAGAAAGGGAGAAATCATTCCCTGGGAGAATGGCCATACCACAATCCCTTTTCCTCCGTTCTCCTCTTGGGATCTTGGGCACGCATGTACACATGCCCGGCATGAGTTTTAAGTCACTGAGTATGGGACTCAGACTGTGGTCAACTACGTGGAAGTCCAGAGACATAGCCATTATGCTGTCTGCTGGTCCTGTCACTACTATTATTTTAAAAATTTGCCGTAGGGCTTGTGTGCTCACAGAGAGAGAGAGAGAAGAGAGAGAGAAAGTGGGAAAAAGAAAAGCAAGCCACCTGGTTAGGGACTCTAGCTGAAGGCAGCCATGTGGGAGTCTGGTACCTTAATCACCATTGCCACCTGCTGGCTCTTCTCAGGCTTTTTTTTTTTATTGCATTCTCTTCTCGGTTTATGGATACACTCTTGAGTGTTTCTGAAGATCATGATTAGAGAACTTTTAGTGAGACCAACAGTTGGCGTAATGGCTATGTCACTGGACTCCCACATAGTCGACCGTGGTTCGAGTCCTGGATCCATTGGCTTAAACTCACGCCGGGTGTGTGTGTGTGTGTGCATGTGCCCAATGGAGAAGGGATTGTGGCTTGGCTATCCTCCTGGGGGATGATTTCTTGCTTTCTTTCTCTGTCTCTCTTTCTGGCCAGCACAAATGCCCTATAGCAAAAACCTCTCAAAAAAACGAGAACTTTTAGCAAGTCCTATTCTGTTTTATGATTTTTTTTTTTTTTTGGAGAGGTTTTTGCTATAGGGCACGTGCGCTCGCCAGACAGAGACAGAGAGACAGAAAGTGAGAAAT
This sequence comes from Tupaia belangeri chinensis, assembly GCF_000334495.1. Lineage (NCBI taxonomy): Eukaryota > Metazoa > Chordata > Mammalia > Scandentia > Tupaiidae > Tupaia > Tupaia belangeri. Next base: position 6,275,999 of record NW_006160211.1, read on the forward strand.
CACCCCCCCAGGGGGGATGGTCATGCCACAATCCCTTCTCCTCCATTCTCCTCTTGGGATCTTGGGCACGCATGCACAAGCGCCCGGCGTGAGTTTTAAGCCACCGGGTCTGGGACACGAACCGCGGTCGACTACATGGGAGTCCAGCGACATAGCCATTACACTAACTGCTGGTTCCCTTTTATGAAATTTTTAAAGAGATTTTTGCTATAATGTGCGTGCACTCGCTAGAGAGACACAGACAGAAAGCAAGAACTCCCTCCCCCTCCCCCGAGGGATGGCCATGCCACAATCCCTTCTCCATTTTTCTCTGGAGATTTTTGGGCATGCATGCATATGCATCCGGCATGCCTTTTAAGCCTCCAGGTCCAAGGCTTGAACTGCAGGTAACTGCATGGGAGTCTAGTGACATAACCATTATGCCATCTGCTGGTCCCTTATGAATTTTGTTTCTGTCCTTGTCACGTTTCCTTTGTTTCCATTCTCTTTCATGATACTAATTTAATCGATTAAATTGAAGAATGAAGCAATCTAAAACTGATTTGGATCTCTGTGTACTAGACTGGGTCTGTCAAATGATACGCTTTGCTTAGGGTCAATAGTTAGGGGTCCCCATTATTCTTGGTGATAGTGCTGATACCTACAACCTCTCCAGACAGTTTAATCTTGTTTAAGAAGGAACAGTCAGCTTTTTGTTTGTTTTTGTTAATAAGAGAAACAGAATGTAAAAATCTCAAAGATAACTAAAAATTATAAGAAGAGCAGTGATCCAGGGCATATAAATGTTCAAATAATCATCTTCCCTGTGTCTGTCGAGAATGAAAAGTTTTAGGATGTGGGTAAGTTTATCAGAGAGTAATCCTGATATTAGAGTCAGAATTCTTGAGTTCAAATTATGGTTCTGCCACTTAACTTAACAGTTGGTGCCCTAAGTTATCAATACTTGTCACTTGGCCTCTCACTGCCCCAGTTTTCTCGTCTATAATTGGACAGTAATAATACCCACCTATTTATTAGGGTTGTTAAGGGGATTTAGTTTAAAAAATACATACTATTTTCCTGCCATATTATAAATTTTCAAAAGTTGCTAATTTTCCTTTTCTCTCTAACAGTAATAACAGTTACATGATTTAGAAATGGTGGTGAGAGCCCAAAGCAGAAGTTTTGGTAGGATTAGATTTTTAGATTGTGTTTGTCTCTTTAGAACCTCAAAGAACCCTTGGTATTGTTATAAGAAATGCTGAAATGTATGTCTGTGTTTCTGTGCAAATATTTTTCTAAATCTTTGAAAACGCTCCACTCCCTCCATTTGGCTGAAAAGACCTCACTAAAGATAACTTGATACAAAAAACAGATCTTGGAGCACAGCCAGAGAACTGGGAGTGAAAAAAGTTTCGCACCCAGAGACTCTACAGTCAGAATCATGTATGCTTAGGATGTTAGGGAAGACTTTATTCCTGTATGAAACACACATGGGCAGGGCAGGCTGCTTCAGAAACATTGACACGTTTCTTTGTAAATCAATGTCTAGGGCAGGACTAGTGTGAGGAAGTAATTCTTTCCCCAAAACACCCTTTTTTGCTTCATTATGCCCCCATTATAGAGGAGCATTGTAGAACTTCCCTCACCTCGCCCTCTGTTGGTGAGACTCACTCGGGTGAGTTCAGTGAAATGAGTAAAACCGGTAGGTAGTGGGACCAACAGTTAGCATAATGGCTGTGTCGCTGGACTCCCATGTAGTCGACCACGGTTTGCGTCCCAGACCCAGTGGTTTAAAACTCACGCTTGGCGCATGTGCATGCGTGCCCAAGATCCCGTGAAAAGAATGGAGGAGAAGGGATTGCGGCGTGGCCATCCCCCTGGGGGATGATTTCTCGCTTTCTGTCTCTCTGTCTCTCTCTGTCTGGCGAGTGCCCACATCCTATAGCAAAAACCTCTCCAAAAAAAAAAAAAGAACCAAAAAAAACCCCGTAGGCAGTGATTTCTTCCTCATTCTTCCTCTACAAACTTGACGCTTATTTGAACCAGGGGTGTTAGTTTGTGTTACTTACCCCTTTTTCCCTTTCACATGAATGGAGGAAGTCTTTAGACTCTATTTTTTGGTTACTTTTTTTGTTTGCTTTTTAAAATGGGAACACAAAAGTGGAGTTGGTAAGTCCCCGTGTATGTACTGGTTAGTTTCATTTGGCACCAGCATTTTACCATACTTTCATGTCCATCTTTTAAAAGATTTTAAAGCTGATTCTAGACATATCATTTTAGCCCTAAATACATCAGTATGTCTTTTAAACTACATCCCTGCATGAGCATGCCATTATCTTTCTGTCATATAAAACACAGACATAGTCAAGTTAGGGATACCATTTTTAAATAACCTGTTTTTCTTTACATAAAAATACTTGGATTTTGCAAATGCTTGATTTTCTAACTTGTTAGGGAAAATTACAAACTCAGAAGTAGATGGATTCTACATCATTAACCCTTATGTACCTAGCATCCAGCTTCAGCAGTGAACAACTGCCCGTCTCATGTGGGAGGTGAAATTACTACTCATGCACAATTTCGTTTCCTCTGTTCCCCAGTGGCTCCCCCATCCTGATTATTTTCAGGCGAATCCCAAGGTTAATATTATTTTTAGAGAGGTTTTTGCTATAGGGCACATGCTCTCACCGGAAAGAGACAGAGACAGAAAGCGAGAAATCACCCCCCGGGGGGATGGCCTCACCATAGTCCCTTCTCATCCATTCTTCTCTCGGGATTTTGGGCATACACGTGTGCACCCAGCGTGAGTTTTAAGTTGCTGGGTCCGGGACTCCAGCTATGGTCAACTATGTGGGATTACAGCGATTTAACTATTATGCCATATGCTCGTCCCAGATACTATTTTATTTGCAGTCCATATCTGTATTTTCTAAAGATAAGGGTGGTTAATTATATAGTCATTACCATTATTGCCCCTCTCCATTTCTTAAGATCATCAGATACCCCATGTTCAAATTTCTGTTTGTCTTAGATGTTACAGGATTTTTTTGGTAATTTTAAAAAAGTTTATCTTATTCAAGGCCAGCACTTGTCATGGTGATTAAGGTGCTGGATTCCTATATGGTTGACCATTATTCAAATCTCAGAAGTGGTGGCTTGAAAATCATGCTGGGTGCTTGTGTGTATATATGCCCAAAATCCCAGATAAATCATGGAGAAGGGATTGTGGTGTAGCTATTTCCCCAGAGAGTGATTTCTCTCTTTGCTCTCCAACCGCCTGTCCTCCCTGTCAGTGCACATGCCCTATGACAAAATCCTATATATGTATGTGTGTGTGTATACACAGATACATATTAGGTCATTGGGAAAGTCATGACATATTTTTCTCTTTTTATTTTTAATTTAATTCCATTATTATTATTTTTAAATTTGACCAGAGAGAGAAAGAGAAAACAAGCTGTCAGGTCTAGTTCTCGAACCACGGTCGGCCCTATGAGAATCTAGCACTTTTAACCACCATGCCACCTGCTGGCCCCTATGAGGTATTTCTCTATGCAGCAATGCATCATGACCTTCCTGACGACTACACACACACACACACACACACACACACACACACACATATGGTTCAAAAGGCTATGCATATGGAAGTCAGTCATTTTCCCATGCTGTACCTTAGGGGATCTTCCCTAGCGGCAATCATTGTATCTAGAATGAATGATCTAGTTTTTTTGTTTGTTTTTGGTTTTTTTTTTTTTAAGCTGTTGTATCCCCATCGATCATATTAAATATTCTTGTAGTTCTGAAGATACAAAGGTTATTCTTGGGTAAACATTAGAATTTGATTTAAAAACTGTAAAAGCACATGATATAGTCACTATAAAAGGTGAAGCAGTATTTTAAGGTGAGGTAATAGTTAATTAGGAGTTGTAAACCAGATTCCTTGGCACTGCAGTGGACTGCTCTTCACATAATGAACACAACAAAAAGCAGCTCTGTTAAGGGAAACATTAAAAAGAATCATCTTAAGCCAGGCGCAGTGGAGTGCACATGTAATCTCAGGACTTGGGAGGCTGAGAGAGGAGGATTGTGAGTTCTGGGCCAACCTGGGCCCTTCAAAACAAAACAAAGAATTTTCTTTATTAATATTATACATTATCTAGTATTACTGGATTTGTTTTCTTAAATATGAAGGTAGTGAAGCTCCACAGGTTCCTCATCTGAAAAATAAGGGGATTACTTATGTCAATGCTTCTGGCAGGTCTTGAGTGAGAATACACCTAACAAAGTATTTAAGGAACAGATGCATGAATGTTGGTTTTCTTTTCTATAAGCATGGCCACAATTACTGTGCTTTTCTGTCTTCAGTTTGAGGTATAAGGCAGGTAGGTGGCCAGAGAAGGTTGGGGTCCAGAACAAGTCTGATAGAGTGAGGCAGGGTGTACAGACCGAGCCAGTTGGTCAGGACAGGTTACAGAACAGTTGTTTAGAAAAGGTGAATCATGTCACATTGTACGCACACTGCAGTCCACTATTTCTTGACTGTCTACCCACAGCCAGTCCTCTGAGCCCTGTCTGGCAGATAGCACAGTTCAGAAGAGAGCATTAGAGCAGTTCTAGGAGTACAGGAAGGACAGCAGTTGGATTACTAGGAAAACGGAGCCACATAGGCAGCCATAGGAGCTGGGACCAAGCACAGAGACTCCAAAAGAGGTAGATGTATCTCCAGCAAAGAAGGGTGAGCTAGTTGCAAAGTTACATGCATAAAGTTTGATGAGAACAAAAATTCAGGAGCAATTCCTGGTGCCTTAAATGTTGTTTCTTTTTTTTTTTTTTTCTTTCTTTTTTCTTTTTAATTGTCAAAGTGCACATGAACTTGCCAAAAATGGAAGGAGGAGGAGAAAGTACCCTGTAATGGAGCATGGCCACATCACAATCTTGTTTCCATTTCCATCTTTTGGGAATTTGGGGCATACGCCTACATGTGCTTGGCGTGTTTTTCAAGCCCCCAGAGCCAGGATTGAACTGTGGTTGGCCATGTGGGATTCAGCTCCCATAACTAGTAGGCTATAGAGCGTTCTTGAGACCTCACAATCATTTTCTGGTAAAAGTATTCCAACTAAGCCTCCAAGTTTGGATAGCAGGACACTACCTGGGGATGATTTTTGGAATCAGTATTTCTATTTATAAGCTAGAATCTGACATGTGGACCTGGAATGCTTATGTATTAGTTTGCCTCTGCCTGGTGGTATAGGAAGATTGAGTGATGCTAGGCTAGTTAACGGGATAGAAATTGAAGTGCTGTTACTCACTTGAAGTGATTCCAGCATATCCTGTTTGGGGAGACAGTATGGAGATTGAGGAATCTTCTCAAGGAAACTACTGTTAGTAGCTATTTTTCTTTTTCTTTTCTCTTTTTTTTTTAATATTTTAAAAACTTTATTTATTTATTTTAATTTGACCAGAGAGGGTCAGAGTGAGTGAGAGAGAGAGAGAGAAAGTGAGAAAGCAAGCTGCCAGGTCTGGGACTTGAACCATGGTCAGCCATGTGGGAGTCCAGCCCCCTTAACCACCACACCACCTGCTGGCCCCTGTAGCTATTTTTCTCAAAGCTAGCAGTGGATCTGAATTCTCTGTAGTTAAAATAAGCTTTATAATTAGAAAGTAGTGCTAAGTGTTTACTTATCAGATGTAGGAAGTAAATTATATGGTGTTTCTTGGGTTTAAAGAATAATTGATTAAAAGGTAAGAAATTGTTTTTCCCTTTTTGGAAAATTTCTTTTTAAATTCAATCCAAATAACCTTTGGGCAAGTGTAGCAAAGAATAAGGGTCTTACCTGTGATTTGTACTATAGTAGATTTATTTCCTTTTTGTAGTCAAGGTTCTAAGTGTTGTCAGGTCTTGTGAAGAAATCATGAAATTGAACAGTGTGGATTGGATGGACCTGAGGCACAAAGCCATGCCACCAGTGTTTGCCCTCTTCCTTTCCTGGAATATACTCTGAAAATGAAGTAGTGTGTTTTAATAATGCAGTAATTTCTATGGCTCTTTATAGACTTTGTGTTTAAGGATAATGCTACTCACCCTTTAAATTTGTAGTGCCTCTTTGTGTGTTAGCAACATCATAAAAACTGTCCCATCTGCCCCAAAAAGATTATGCATAAGCACCAATTTTGATTCGCTTTGACTAACTAGACAGGGCCAGCCTCTATAATAATGGTATCAGCTGGGTACTGTGCTAAGCAATCTAATTCCCCACACCTCTGGAATACCAGGTGCAGGAGTAGTGATTTACCCAAGGTAATAGAACTAAGTGGCTACCCTAGAGTAGAATCCTGGCTTACAGGGATTTAGAAGATATTTTGCTTATAAATCTTTTGAGAGGTGATTCTTTTGTGTGTAAACTACTATATCTAAGGTTATGACTTTATAATTTGCTGAGTAGACTCTTTTTTTCTTCTAAGTTTTTGCCATAGGATGCATATGCTCACTGGAGACA
>NW_006160211.1:6282596-6295834 GCF_000334495.1 Tupaia belangeri chinensis
CACCTCCTTGGGAAAGATGGCTGCACCTCAGTCCCTTTTCACTTTTGTGAAAGGGGGAGAAAGTGGTGTGAACTCAGCAGGTTCAGACAAGTGTTGAAGTGTGGAGGGTGGAAAGACATTTATCAGGACCACATTACTGCCCGAGATGAAAACGCCCGTAAGGGAAGACAGGCCAGGTGCAAGGGAAGGGAGAGGCGATTCCAGTTGCTCTTGGTTACTGGTAACTGTCATTCATATGGATCCTGTGGAGGCACTTAGTAAAGGAGTCCTGGACTAGACCTACTGGAAAGCCCTTACTATTTGGTGTCCCTTGGAATGTGGCATTTCTCCAAGTGTGTGAAAGGTATTTTCTCTTTGAACTATAGTGAGGGGTCTGTTGAGCATATTGGAGTGTAAGAAGTAATCAAGGACATCATTGTGTATTCATTGCCTGGAGTAGAGGGTATCCACAGTGATCTAGGTTCTGATACAATAGAGTGTTAACGCTTGCATGTGGCAGAGTAGAACAACAGAACAGTAAATTTCTTACAGTTGAGCTTTTGGTTTGGATCTGTTTATAGTAGTTAATATGTAAGTGGGTTGAATTAGCAAATTTTTGCTTGATTGCCGTTGAAACTTTCTAGTTCCTTTCCTTCCTGGGAATCTGAGTGGACCTTTGAGAAAAGTTTGTTACCTGACTTCACAATCTACTGTAAAGATACTTGACACATACACCATGTATCCCCATGAACTTGAGACCCTAGATAAACAAGGATCGTGATAGTATTAAATAAAGCCAACTCTTTTACTACAGTCTGAACTTTTGGTAGTTCTTAATCATCTGTCTTGTGACATATTTCCAGATTGAGAGCTATTTTTTAGTACTAAAATGATAAGAAATTGGCCATCTTGGGTGAAAATGACAGCCTTTGACAGCTTGAAACAAATTTACTGATTTATCATTTGCCCATCTTTGCACAACATCTTAAGAAAAAGTAGGCAGATTTGTTAACATCACTGGGGAAGGGGTGCAGACAAAGCACTATCCTTTGAAAGACAGCAACTATTTAAAAACTTCGTCACTCTCTTTTGAAAATACTCAAATATAAAATAACACCACAGAGGAGAGGTGCAAGGGGAGCTTTGATATCACCAAGAGAGTTGAATATCTCATTTGCAAACACTTCAATGGTGTGTAACGTGTTTCTTCCATTAGCAGTTTGAATACATTGATGTCTCATTTTTCCCTCGTGGTTCACTAGTATCTCTGAATGGCTCTGTGAACAATAGACTCACTTACAAGTTTGTGTTCTCTCTCTCCATTGGCCAGAGTTCAGCCAGAACTCCATCATTCCAGTGATAGATCTATTTAGCAACTTTGACAGATTCTTTATAAAGCAACTATAAGGATCCACACTAAGGGATACTAGGTAAAAGCTGGAATTGGAAGCTAAGTTTCATACATTTGCTTTAGAGGCACTTGTGAACAGTTGTTTCTTTGTTAATGAAATAGCTTAAGGATAACTCCCATTTAGCGAGTGCTTGTAGCATTTTGCCACAAGCTGCATGCTACCCACATGATTAGGCTTTCATAGCTGCAATATCTGTTTCTCTTCTATCTAGAGATAGTCACTTTGTACTTACTTGCAGAGTTCTTCGAAAGGGTAGGTACAAAACCACTTCTGCTCCCCACAGTCCAAGTACAGTTAACATAAATAAGTTATTTAACATAAATAGTGTGTTAAATGTTATTTAACATAAATAATAAGTTTTACATGTGTGTAAACATTGCACATTAAATGCTTAGCAAACATGATTGTTGCTATCATATTATTATTAGACTTATGAGTGAAATCATCTTTTTTTAATAGAAAATTTTGCCTTAGGGCACATGCACTTGCCAGAGAGAAAGAGAGACAGAGACAGTGAGAGGGGAAGTAAGAAATCCACCTCCCTGGGGGGGTGGCCATACCACAACTTCTTCTCCATTCTCCTCCTTAGATTTTGGGCACCCACGCACATGTGTCTGGCATGAGTTTCAAGCCACTGGATCAGGGACTCAGGCTGCAACTGGCCATGTGAGGGTCCAGCAACATAACTGCTATGCCATCTGCTGGCCTCCTCTCCCCTCCCTTTTTTTCATGCTCCCCACAAGATTCTATTAATACTGTGCAGTTTAGGTTGAGAATGGTTGCCCTAGAAAGATACATAGGTTTCTGACTTGGGCCTCTAGGTAGATGGTTGTTCTATTTGAAGATAAAATAATGGGACAGCAGGTAGCATGGAGGTTAAGGTACTGGATCCCACCTGGCCAACTGCCTGGTTCCAGTCTGGGAACCAGCAGCTTGAAAATCATACTTGGCTATGTATGTGCTCAAAATCCTGAGGAGACTGGAGGAGGAGGGATCGCAGCATGGCCATTCCCTACCCCCGTCCCCCCCAAGTGAGGGGTGATTTCTCACTTTCTCTCTGTCTCTGTCTTTTTCTCTTTCTGGTGAGCACATGTGCCCTATAGCAATAACAGTTAAAATAGTGGGGAGAGGCTAAACATATATTCTGTTTGTGGTTAGGAGTTAGAAATAGGGTCTGAAGCTCAGTGGCAAAGTCTGTACTAAAAATGAGGTGTGAGACATAGGCAGCTAGATAGTACTCCAAGTTATTTATTAGAATTAGGTGAAATTGCAGGACCAGCAGATGGCATAATGGTTACATTGCTGGACTCCCATGTAATCAACTGTGGTTTGAGTCCCAGACCTGATGAATTAAACTCACACAGGCGCATGTGCATGTATGCCCAAGATCCCAAAAGGAGAATGGAAGAGAAGGAATTGTAGTGTGGCCATCCTCCCCGGGGGTGTTTCTTGCTCTCTCTCTCTCTCTCTCTCTCTCTCTCCAGCGTGCACACACACACTATAGCAAAAAAATTCTCTTCTCTAAAAGAAAAAATAATAGGTGAAATTGCTTTGAGAAAGTTTGTATGATGAAGAGAGGACCTAGAATCCTCGGAGCCTTGAAATGTTTGAGTTGAGTAGGAGAAGGAAGGAGAAGAATAGGAGAAAGTACACCTGAGTGTTCAAAAAACAGCAGCATTAAGGGAATGAATGATATTTCAAAAGCAAGGGAGAAGATAGGATTAGGTTTTGCAGGTAGATATGCTGAGTGGATTATAGATGTTCAGTAAATACTTGTTGCAGGTAGAGTTTAGTGAGTTTGAGTCATACGTTTCCATTGTATTATCATTTAGGAGGTTGCTGGTGACTTTGGTAAAAAATAAATTTAATTGGAATAGTCTTTTTCCTTCTTTTTAAAATAATTATTTTATTTAACTTTATTTATTTATTTTAATTTGGCCAGAGAGGAACAGAGTGAGAGCGAGAGCGAGAGAGAGAGAGAGAGAGAGGGAGAGAGAGAGAGGGAGGGAAAGTGAGAAAGCAAGTACCAGGTCCAGGACTTGAACTGCAGTCAACTTTGTGGGAGTCCAGCACCCTTAACCACCACGCCACCTGCTGCTCCCTCTCCTGCTTTATTTTGGGCTCCTCTTGGTCTCCTTTGTATGTTCCTTATCTTTTAACGTAACTGTTGGAGTTCCATAGAGCTTTGGTGTAGGCCATGGGTTCTTCAAGTGTGGTTCCCAGACCATCAGCATCAATTTCCCATGGGAACGTGCTAGAAATAAAAATTCTAAAAAATAAATAAATAAATAATTCTCAGCCTCACCTAGACCTACTCTTGGGAGGAGATCCAGACATTTGTGTCTTAGCAAGCCCCTAGATGATTGTGATGCTTGCTGAAATTTGAAACCAATGTTTTAAGTCTTTCTCCTTTACCCCTTTACTTTTCTCCTTAGGAATGTAATCTTTTAGCAGGGATTGAGTTCACCATGTTATGTGGCCAGACTTGCATGTTTACGTCTTTTATCCAGTTCTTCTGGGGACCGTCACAGGTCCACTTGTCTGTTATTTATCTTGACTTTGAAGTCTCATAGTTCTTCCAGCTCAGATTGTCCAAACCTAAACTCAAAAAATTTTTTTCCCATATTCCCTTCCCCAAGCTTGGTAAAAGGTAGTCAAGCTAGAAACCTAGGCTTGACCCACTCTTACACGAATACTAGTAAGTTCTAAGTGTAGTCCACTGTAGTGGCTCAGACTGTACATAAATATGCATACACACACACAAGTAAAATAGTCATAATTTAACATAATGGGTAAATGCCTCCCAAGTGAAGTGTGAGATGGGAAATGTCTTTTAGGAGGTTTCAATTCTTAGAACTGCTCCTCAGCGATCAGCTTGCCTTACTGAGTGTGATTCCAGAGTTTAAAAGTTAAACATTATAAAACATGGTCTCTAAACTTAAGTGCTTCATCTGGTGCTCAGTTAAAGAAACGTTTGTATAAGTATTTAATGTATTTGATTACTGTACAGGATTAAACATACACAGCTATGTCTTCTCTGATAGACAGTTTGTAAGAAAAGGTGAGTGATGAGGGGGTAATAACCGTCCAAATCTCAGAGACGTACTAGGATTACATGCAGTGATATCTTTAAAGGTTTAGAATAAGCAGCAGGATTTGGCACATAAGTTAAGGTTCAGTAATATGTTAGGGTTCCAGTTTACCCACATCCTTGCCAAAACTCATCTGTTTTTTTTTTTTTTTATTCCAGCTATTGTAATGGGTATGAGATGATATCTCATTGTGGTTTTAACTTGCATTTACCTCAAGGCCAACATGACAAGTATTTTTTCATATGCTTATTAGCCATTAGTATATCATCTTTTGAGAACTGGCAGTTCAGGTCCTTTACTTATCTTTTAACTGGGTTATTTGTTTTTGTATTAATTGAGTTGTAAGAGTTCTTTAAATGTTTCAAACAGCTCTGTAATTTCCAAGTATTTTCTTCCATTTAGTGGGTGTATTGTTTTCACTTGATGGTTAAAATAGTAAATTTAAAATTTTTGGTAAAATTCAGTCATCTAGTTTTCTTCTCCCACTTGCACATTTGGTGTCATAGCTTGAAAACGATTGTTTATTCCAAGGTCATGAAGATTTACACATTTCTTTTAATTTATTAATGGCACATGGACTTGCTGGAGAGAGAAAGAGACAGAGAGAAAGTTAGAAATCACCCCCAAGGGGTTGGCTAGGCAACAATCCCTTCTCCTCCATTCTCCTCTGGAACATTGGGTGTACATGCGAATGCACCTGGTATGAGTTTCAGACCACTAGGTTCTAGACTGAAACTGTGGTCGACCGTGTGGGAATCCAGCACCTTAACCACCACATCACCTGCTGGCCCCTACCAACGTTTCTTCTAAGAGGCTGATAGTTTTAGCTCTTACAAGCAGTAGTATGTAACTATTTTTCTGTTTTTCCTGTTAAAATGTCAGTATCATAAAAGAGCTGGGGTGATTTTTTTATCTTACTATGTCATTTGGGCCTCCTTTTGGGCCTGGAAACTACTAAGAATTTAATGATGATTGCTAGTGATTTTGGAAAGACAGACTTTAAGGAGATATCAGAAGGTGTTAAATCTATGAAATAAATGTTTAACTTCAAACTCGACCACTTTTCCTACTTGTTTTTAAAGCTAGGAACAGAAATTTTATATTTGTTAGTGTTGCCAGGAGTTGAATCAAATTGCAGATGAAGTTTAGGAGGCTCTTATGTATGTATTTATTTTGATTTTTCTCAGTTCTCAAAATGTGGTCTGTTAAGCTTTATATTTGGACTTTATAGCTGAGTATTTAATGCATTTGCTTTTAGATTTGGAGAGTTTTGATTATTCTGTCATTATTTCTTAAATATTTGATTTTTAAAGAACGAACCAATGAGCAAGTCCCATGTTTCTTAACTTCTCTAGTCTCATCTAATAAGCAAAAATTTCATGCCATTTTCAGGCAGTCTAATACCACCTTCAGTGGGTATTACAAGGCAGTTTTCTGATTATTTCCATCAGTAAAGAGGGTTTTGTGGGGGAGTTTCCTACCATAGATTGTATTACCCCTCCTGTAATCTAGATTTGAGTTTAGTGTGCATGTGAAGTAAAGACTTTGACACATTTTATACTTGACTACCATGACTTTTTTGGCATATACTTGATTGCTGTTATTTTGGCACTATAAACATACGTAACTAATCTTTTGAGAGGGGAGAATTGGCATGTTGATAATGAGTAATTTTGTGGTAAAGTACCCGATTAAAAGTTTGTTTTATGTTGTTTGCTTTTGCTAGTGGGTTGATGTTATAATTGTAGTATGAGAAATAGTGAAACTAGTGTATTAACTAGGTATAAGGAAATAGCTAGAGTTACTACGTAAGACAGAATCATGAGGAAAATTCTCTGGGACTAAGCTAAATCATAGAGGAATAAATGCCCTCATCTAACACACACATATATAAGTGTGAGTAAAGATGACTTTAGTAACATGTTTATCTATGTGTCTATCTCATTTATCTGTTGTGATTTTTGAAGCCAAGTCTGGGACTCGAAATGCTGTTGGTCATGTGGAAACCCAGTGTCTTGGCCACCATGCCATTCATTGGCCCCCAGTAACAACATTTTTTCTTAAGAATTATTTATTTAATTTGTTTACTATTACTATTTTTTTTATTTAATTTTATTTTAATTTGACCAGAGAGGGTACAGAATGAGAGAATGAGAGATGGAAAGTGAGAAAGCAAGCCACCAGGTCCAGGACTCGAACTGTGGTCGGCCATGTCAGAGTCCAGTGCCCTAGTGACCATGCCACCTGCTGGCCCCTACTATTACTATTTTTTAATTTGACCAGAGAGAGACAGAGAGGAGAAAGGGAAAGTGAGAAAGCAAACCCACCAGGTCTGAAACTCGAACCACATTAGCCATGTTGGAGTCTAGCACCTGAACCACCAAGCCAACAGCTGGCCCAATCCCAGTAACATGTTTTAATTTAAAAAAAAAAAAAAAAAGTCTGTGCATTTCTAAAAATCTGTTAAAAACCTTAGGTTTTGACATCAGGAAAACAAGCTATCTTGATACCTCGTAGGAATATACAAGAGAAAGAAGTATATTTGGATTTTTTGCTTATAGTGACATGTATGCTACTAAAGTGAAGAAGTTGTTTCGTATGATTTAGCATATGTCTCAAGTCTAGCAAACCTGGCTTGAAATCTGTTTATGCTTATGAGTTGTACTACTATGGTAACCTCATTCTATCATTAAGCACTGTAAAAACTCTGCTATGTAGCAAGTGTTCCACTTTTTGTGTTGGGAATAGCAGATTATGTTCTGTATTTGAGACACCAGCCTTCTAACTCATTAGCACTTTCACTGTACTTCTCATCCATGAAAACATCTTTGAGAATATATGAATTAGGATGCTGGCTAGACATAATCTCAAGTGTCATTTTGGTGGGGAGAGGTAGAATTCTGCACTTCAGCCTCCCCACTCTTACCACTTCTCTTGGTTGTGAACTTGAAATATGTATGTTTTCGTACGATTTTTCTCCCCTTTGGTCCATAGTAGTCAGTTAGATGCAAAACAAAAGCAACAAAACAAAACACTCCAAACCACAGTTTCCATAGATGTCAAGATATTAGCAGAATTCTTGCACTTCAAAATAGAGAGGGTGAGGTGAGAGTTTCATTGAAATAAATGATTTATTAGTTTTCTGTGTTCGGTCAGTTAAGCTTTTTGTTTTGATCTTTAAGTAGGTTCCAGATACATGAAACATGCTGAATTATTTTCATTTATATTTTATTTTGTTTATTTATAAAATCATTTTCCTCTATAATTTTAAAAGGTTTGCTATATTATGTATGTTTTCTTTATCATGGGTGCCTGTTTCTTTCACAAAGGATTCTGTAGTCTTTTTTTTTTTTTTTTTTAAGATGAAAAGGAAAAAAGCCAATATATAAATATTTGCTTTGGGCAGTTTGGGGAATGTCATTTTGGGATGTGAGATGTACTGTTTTGCCTTGTACAATGCTTTGACAAGTACTCAACTTCTTGCCTCATTTCAATGTGCTGTATAAATTAAAAAGTGTGGCTCAATCTTAAATAATAAGTGCTTTTGCTTAAAGTCACTATAAATAACAGATAATTTAGGGGCCAGCCCCTTTTTATTGTAATCCTCTTTCTAGACTTAGAGTTCTGAGGCTGGTGATTTTGTTTGTTTGTTTTCAAAGTATTTTTAAAAACAATTTATACATTGAGTATCCCTAATCCAAAAATCTGAAATGATTCGAAATCTGAAATTGTTTGAATGCTAACATGACATCACAGATAAAAAATTCTATACCTGACCTCTTACCTTTAGGCCAATGAATGTATGTAAGATGTGTGAGACATAAATAAATTTTGTGTTTAGAATTTCTAGGCAGAGATATCTCAAACTAGATGATTAATTAAGTAGGTTTTTGCTACAGGGCGTGTGCACTCACCAAAGAGAGACAGAAAAAGTGAGAAATAGCCCCCCGTGATGAATGGCCACGCTTGCAATCCCTTCTTCTCCATTCTCTTGTTGCAATTTTGGGCATGCATGCTCATGCACACACACACACACAGAGTGTGTTTTTCAAGTTTCTGGGTCTGAGTCAACTATGTAGGGTCTAGCACCATAACCACTGTGGCACTTGCTGGCCCAAGATTAGATGATTTATAAATAGAGGTTTATTTGACTCACAGTTGTTGTAACTGAAAAGTCTGTGAGTGTGAGGCTGGCTTCTGACCAGCCTATGGTACTGTAACACAACATGGCCAAGAGAAGCAGGCAGGTCAGCAGCCACATACAAAGAGAGAGGGGAGAAGGGGAAACAGACTTTTCCATTTCCTTTATTTGTCACTTCTGTCTCCCAGCTGTTTGAATGGTGCCCTTCCACTTGTTTCTGCTGCTTTTAAGTCTCACCACCTTCCAAAAGCTGAGGACCAAGCTTCTAGAAGATGAGCCTTTGGGAGACAAACCTTTATCTACACCATAGTAGTCCTATCCCCAGCATATCTTATTACATGTATGTAAATATGCCAGAAACAGAAAAACAAACAAAAACCAACCAAACAAACAAAAACGAAACAAACAAAAAGAACACTTCTGGCCCCAAGCATTTCAGACAAGGGATATACAACCTGTGTTAAAAAATAAAAGTTTTTAGCCAAAGCTCTTGCGCTTTTTGGTGGCATTATAATAAGTTTCTTTTCTTGAGAAATTAGGGTAGAAGTTGGTAAACCTAGAGTTAGAACTGCCCAAGAAGAGCATTAACCCTTTGTGGTTCTTTTAAAAACAGCCTTTCCCAGGACCAGCAGATGGCGTAACAGCTATGTCACTGGATTCCCATGTAGTTGACTCTGGTTTGAGTCCCAGACCTTAAACTCACGCTGGATGCCTGGGCATCTATGCCCAAGATTCTAAGAGGAGAATGGAGGAAAGTGTGGCCATTCCCTTGGGGGGTGATTTCTCACTTTCTCTCTGTCTCTCTCTGGTGAGCACACACGCCCTATACCAAAAAAATTAAAAAACTAAAAACAAAACAAAACACAAGAAACAGCCTGTCTGAGAAGACAGTATCTTTTTCAATTCCCTTTTCATTTTAGTTTGGGCAGTAGATTTCTCTAGCGCTAGCAATCAACCTAAAATATAAATTCTAGGACCAGCGATTGGTGTAATGGCTGTGTTGCTGGACTCCCACGTAGTTGACCGTGGTTCGAGTCCCGGACCTGGTGGCTTAAAGTCACACCGGCACGTGTGTGTGCGTGCCCAAGATCCTGAGAGGAGAATGGAGAAGAAAGGATTGCGGCGTGACCATCCCCCCTGGGGGGTGATTTCTCGCTTTCTGTCTCTATGTCTCTCTCTGTCTGTCTGGCGAGTGCACGCGCCCTATAGCGAAAACCTCTCCAAAAAATATAAATATGTATGTGTATTTATATATATATATAAAATTCTAATTAGTGCATTCAAATTGCCATTGAAAATGATTATTTAAAAAAATGATTCTTAAAAATCAGCAGTAGAGGCCAGCAGGTGGTGCAGTGGGTAAGGTACTGGACTTGCCCATGGCCAACTGTGGTTCAGATCCTAGAACTGGCAGCTTAAATATCACTGAGTACCACCTATGTGCACGTGTAAGATCCTGACAGGAGAATGGAGGACAAGGGACTGTGGCACCCCCGGGTGAAGGGTTGCTTATATCTCACTTTCCTTGTTATTGTCTCTTTCCAGCAAGTGTAAGCTCCCTATGGCAAAAACCCTTTTTTAAAAAATCACCAATACAGTTGTTTCGTCATAAAAATTTTCACAAAATCAGCTCAATAGGAGTTTTTCTCCAGAATCTGAATCTTACCCCTCATTTTCCTTTGTCTTACAGATAAGTTCTGTGTTGGTTTGATTATAAAATTATCATTATCATTGTTGAACTGTTTGACATCTCTTTTCTGATTTTTGCCTTGAAGTAATTAATGAAAAACATTAATTAATTTAGGCAGGATATATAGAATAAAATATTGGCAGGCCACAATGACTGATAAAAGTATCACGTTTCAAAAGTGGTCTAATAGTAGAGTAGCTCAGTGTTTTATCAAGTGAACTTTACATTTGAGCTGAAAATCTTAAGTATGTGTTCATATAAATATAATACATAGTCCTCTTTTCTCAGTCATTTAAAAACAATTTGAGTTTATACTGTGCTCATTGAAACTAAGCCATGAAGTTATGTGAACATTAAACTTTTGAAAATAATTGCATAATGTTTTGAACTTTATTATTATTAAGAAAATGGACTTAAAAAACCATATGAGAGAATAATTTGTTTACTGAGAAGTAAAAATGCTACAGTACCCATAAACAAACCAAACTTTAGGCTTCTTTTGTTATTAGTTGACTTTGTTGACTTTCCTAAATGTTTGTGAAGCACATGGTTTTTCCTAGAGTTGCAGTGCCTCAATGTATACGAAAAGGCTTCTATTATAGTTGTTTTTACACAGTGTTCTTTTGAAAGTTATATGATGTCAAATCTGGCATCCACTGCATGTATTTTAATCATACAGATCATACAAGGAAACGACGGGACGTATGGTCTTTCAAACCTTTGTACTTAAAACAGGCCATATTTAGGTTTTAGTAAATGGAAACTTTTCTTGAGTAGAGAAATTAATTTCGAATAGTAAAAATTTTTATTGTGTAAAGGAGGAAGGGAACTTAGCATCTGCATTAGGACAATTTTTCCTATATCCAATTAACTAATTCCAAGATTGTTTAACATGGTTTCCACCCATTTCATTTGGCTGCAACCTTTGCTCTCATGGAAAAAAAAAAAAAAAACAACCAAAAATCCAGATTGTTCTGAATTGCTGTGTGTATGTGCTTTGGCACAGCGTGAAGGTACCCTTATAACATTGCCATTGTCTTTAAAACAGCTTGCAGTTATAGCTACAAATAAAAGGGTGAGACAGGAGGGCAGGACAGATAATGGTTCCTTTTTCCACCCCTGGTGTTTAGCAAATCTGCTTTGCTCCACTGGCCTTTTGTGTTTCCTGAAATACCTACTGTATTTTCTGTATATTGTTCCTAGTCGACTAAACTATGTTTGTATATTGTCCCTTTAACGTGGCTGTAGTCGGCCACTTTGAATTCTTTTTGTGGTGACAAGCAAAACAAAATATGTGGGAAGAAATCGAGTGGCCTTACCTCTGTTGGTATATTTTTTTCCACTTGTATGTGTGGATACTTAAGCACTTACATTATTTTGTGTGATTCTTGTCATCTAAATGTTTATTGACTTTTGTCTGGTTTAGAAATTTGGTTTTAATCCCTTTCCTTTTCAGTGCACATTTGTACTGTGTAATTTTTTAAACAAGGAGTTCCTATGAAAAAAATGGCTTGCTGAGCAGTTAGTGTAATGGCTGTGTCACTGGACTCCCATGTAGCCGACCGCGGTTCGAGTCCCAGACCTGGTGGCTTAAACTCACACTGGGCGCGTGTGTGTGCGTGCCCAAGATCCCGAGAGGAGAACGGAGTTGAAGGGATTGCAATGTGGCCATCCCCCTTGTGGGCAATTTCTTGTTTACTGTCTGTCTCTCTGGTGAGTACATGTGCCTTATAGCAAAAATCTCTAAATAAATAAATTAAATTAAATTAATTAATCTTTAGAAAAAGTAACCTTATCAGGTAATGAAGAAGGAGGAAGTACATATCAATAATATGAAATCAGAAACCTTCCTTATTGCTCCAGGTCGTTACCTCTAAATTACCTATTTTTCTTTGGCCCCTTTAAGAAAAGGGGACTGACTTAATGATCTTCATGGAAATCTCATATGGCTTTTAGTGTTTATTTCTGTTTCACTGATTCAAAACTGAAGGTTCAGAGAAAACAGCATTTTTGCCTAGAATTACAGGCACAGGTCTTCTAATACTCCGCTTCCAAAGCCAGTTCTTTTTGTTGTAAACATAGCATCTTTCACTTGAAGAGTCTTATTTCTAGGGTCATTTTGTCCTTCAGGAGATCTAGTAGCATAAAATATTTAGTGTATGGAATAAATCTGAATTTGGTGATACTCAAAGAACACTAAGGAAAAAAATTTATATTTTATTTCTCTTGGAATTCATTGATAACATTGCCTTTGAAGGTATTGCTGTAGGACTCTAAAACAGATTTTTAAGTTGTTTTTCATATTTAAGTTGTTCTTCCATAGTTGGGTCAGTTATCTTCATTTTACAGATCATGAAACTGAGGTGCAAGCTGAAACTATAATACAAGTTTTCTTAGCTTGAAGTTTATTGTTCTTTACAGTGCACCATAAGAGCTAACTAAGTATTGGTAGATTTGAGGTTCAGGTTTTTAGAAGAAAACAGTGATCTACTGTAAACAGTACCCAGTAATTTGGAATCAGTACTTTTCAGGCAAGCAGTTTCATCATTCTCCATAGTTCTTGTATCTTTAAAATGAAGAAGTAAAAGCAAGGGATCGTCATACCCCTTTAAATGTCCCAGAATGATTATATTTTAAAAGCCCTTGGCATCAGGAATTTGAATGAGAAAATAGCCACACATGTATTTTCACTAGTCTCTAACAGAAATTTAGTGTCTCCTTCCAACCATGGTGTTAGCTATGCCTCTGGCTTTATCATCAATAGAAATCACTAATAGTCTTTTTTTTTTTTTTTTAAGACAACTATTTTTTAAGAATTATTTTATTTATTATTACTGTTATTTTTTAATTCGACCAGAAAGAGACAAAGAAAGGGAAATTGAGAAAGCAAGCCACCAGGTCCAGGACTTGAACTGCAGTTGGCC
>NW_006160211.1:6296472-6328368 GCF_000334495.1 Tupaia belangeri chinensis
AAAAAAAAAAAAAAACAACCAAAAATCCAGATTGTTCTGAATTGCTGTGTGTATGTGCTTTGGCACAGCGTGAAGGTACCCTTATAACATTGCCATTGTCTTTAAAACAGCTTGCAGTTATAGCTACAAATAAAAGGGTGAGACAGGAGGGCAGGACAGATAATGGTTCCTTTTTCCACCCCTGGTGTTTAGCAAATCTGCTTTGCTCCACTGGCCTTTTGTGTTTCCTGAAATACCTACTGTATTTTCTGTATATTGTTCCTAGTCGACTAAACTGTGTTTGTATATTGTCCCTTTAACGTGGCTGTAGTCGGCCACTTTGAATTCTTTTTGTGGTGACAAGCAAAACAAAATATGTGGGAAGAAATCGAGTGGCCTTACCTCTGTTGGTATATTTTTTTCCACTTGTATGTGTGGATACTTAAGCACTTACATTATTTTGTGTGATTCTTGTCATCTAAATGTTTATTGACTTTTGTCTGGTTTAGAAATTTGGTTTTAATCCCTTTCCTTTTCAGTGCACATTTGTACTGTGTAATTTTTTAAACAAGGAGTTCCTATGAAAAAAATGGCTTGCTGAGCAGTTAGTGTAATGGCTGTGTCACTGGACTCCCATGTAGCCGACCGCGGTTCGAGTCCCAGACCTGGTGGCTTAAACTCACACTGGGCGCGTGTGTGTGCGTGCCCAAGATCCCGAGAGGAGAACGGAGTTGAAGGGAATGCAATGTGGCCATCCCCCTTGTGGGCAATTTCTTGTTTACTGTCTGTCTCTCTGGTGAGTACATGTGCCTTATAGCAAAAATCTCTAAATAAATAAATTAAATTAAATTAATTAATCTTTAGAAAAAGTAACCTTATCAGGTAATGAAGAAGGAGGAAGTACATATCAATAATATGAAATCAGAAACCTTCCTTATTGCTCCAGGTCGTTACCTCTAAATTACCTATTTTTCTTTGGCCCCTTTAAGAAAAGGGGACTGACTTAATGATCTTCATGGAAATCTCATATGGCTTTTAGTGTTTATTTCTGTTTCACTGATTCAAAACTGAAGGTTCAGAGAAAACAGCATTTTTGCCTAGAATTACAGGCACAGGTCTTCTAATACTCCGCTTCCAAAGCCAGTTCTTTTTGTTGTAAACATAGCATCTTTCACTTGAAGAGTCTTATTTCTAGGGTCATTTTGTCCTTCAGGAGATCTAGTAGCATAAAATATTTAGTGTATGGAATAAATCTGAATTTGGTGATACTCAAAGAACACTAAGGAAAAAAATTTATATTTTATTTCTCTTGGAATTCATTGATAACATTGCCTTTGAAGGTATTGCTGTAGGACTCTAAAACAGATTTTTAAGTTGTTTTTCATATTTAAGTTGTTCTTCCATAGTTGGGTCAGTTATCTTCATTTTACAGATCATGAAACTGAGGTGCAAGCTGAAACTATAATACAAGTTTTCTTAGCTTGAAGTTTATTGTTCTTTACAGTGCACCATAAGAGCTAGCTAAGTATTGGTAGATTTGCTTCTTTACAGTGCACCATAAGAGCTAACTAAGTATTGGTAGATTTGAGGTTCAGGTTTTTAGAAGAAAACAGTGATCTACTGTAAACAGTACCCAGTAATTTGGAATCAGTACTTTTCAGGCAAGCAGTTTCATCATTCTCCATAGTTCTTGTATCTTTAAAATGAAGAAGTAAAAGCAAGGGATCGTCATACCCCTTTAAATGTCCCAGAATGATTATATTTTAAAAGCCCTTGGCATCAGGAATTTGAATGAGAAAATAGCCACACATGTATTTTCACTAATCTCTAACAGAAATTTAGTGTCTCCTTCCAACCATGGTGTTAGCTATGCCTCTGGCTTTATCATCAATAGAAATCACTAATAGTCTTTTTTTTTTTTTTTTAAGACAACTATTTTTTAAGAATTATTTTATTTATTATTACTGTTATTTTTTAATTCGACCAGAAAGAGACAAAGAAAGGGAAATTGAGAAAGCAAGCCACCAGGTCCAGGACTTGAACTGCAGTTGGCCATGTGGGAGTCCACCGCCTTAACCACCATGTCACCTGCCATCACCTGAAATGACTAGTTTTCTTATTACATTGTAGTTATTGTCACATTGTAGTTATTGCAGACATCTTAAAAATATCTTACTGGCTACAATTTGGAAATTATTGTACTTAACAGACTTGCCATTACAGTTTTTTTAAAGAGAGGTATGTGCTATAGTGCATGTGCACTCACCAGAGAGGCGGAGAGACAGAAAGCGAGAAATGACCGGGGCGGGGGGGAGGGGCGCGGATAGTCATGCCCCAATCCCTTCTCCTACATTCTCCTCTTGGGGTCTTGGACACACATGTGAATTGTGTGTCTGGTGTCTGGTGTAAGTTTTAAGTCACCAGGTCTTAGGACTCAAACTACTATTGACTATGTGGGAATCCAGTGACATAACCATTATGCAACCTGCTGGTCCCTCTTTTTTTTTTTTTTTTTTTTTTGGCTACAGGGCACATGTAAAAAGCCAGAGAGAGAGAGAGAGCGAGAGAGAGAGGGAGAGAGGGAAAGTGAGAAATCACTCCCTGATGGGATGGCCACATCACAGTCCTTTCTCCTCCATTCAGCCCCTTGGGATTTGGGGCACACATGCACTTGCATCCAGTGTGATTTTTAAGCCACTGATCTGGGACTCAAACCATACAGTTTCCATGTGCGATTCAGCTGCTTTAACTTCCATTCTACCTCCTAGCTCATTATAATATTTTTTAGAAGTATATTTGAACCATTTTAATACAGGCACTCCTCGCCCAAGAAGTTTTGTTTTTATGACCAGATCTTTAAGTGGATAGATACTAGGTGATTCCACACTAGAGTAATGTAATTCTATCCATACAAAAAGCATACATTATATAAGTACCAGAAAATGATAAGCCGCACCATAACAAGAGAGTATAAATCTATTGTGACCATTGTTTATATTGAATACTACTTTGGGGGTACCCAATAAAGTGCAAATTTATAAACTTAATATGTAGTCTTGCAAGATGACAAACACTTTGTGTAGTGAATACTAAGGGATTGTGGGAATAAGACAAAGATTGAGTAAGGGGATCCCTGACACTCACACAGACTGAGGAAGGGGATTTTCCACTTTGGAGAACTGGTCCTAAGTCCCAGCTATCATTAATTCACCATGGAGATGGGTGAGGAAGGCTGTAATTGACTTTTGCTCTGTGTGTGTGTGTGTGTGTGTGTGTGTGTGTGTGTTTGTATACACAATTCTGAAGATACAGTAGTCTACACATTGCCAAAGGTATTTATGGTATCAATGAGTTAACCTCTGAGCTGCATATATTTGTGAATACAGAATGGCCCAGATACATACTACTTGATCTGAAAAAACATTCAAGGCATCACTTATTTTTGGAGTTGGGGCAGTGTGTGGATATAGAAATTAGTTGTTTCTTTAGCAGTAGCTCAGGTTTCCAAAATAATGGACTATGATTATGTCACATTCTTCTAATACTGAGCAAACTAGATAGAAACAAAATGGTAATGATAAAAATAAATTTATGATCATCTCTGTTTTGGTTATTCTTTTTGCAAGAATTAAGTATCTAAACAGTTGTTCCATTTCAGGGATGTTGGAACGACCTCTTATTTGAGGTTATCTGATGTTGATTTTCCAAGCAGGAGGAGTAACTTGCCAAGAACAAAAGTTACCCACTGAACACATGTACTGCACATATTTCTGAAAAAGAAGATCAGGTGGAAGGCTGCATTATCTTAAAAATATTAGGGCATTCACTTCTGAGTTCATGTGTATGTGTGTGTTAATTTTCCCACTTTTTTTTATGAGAAAGAGGGAGAAGACAGAAAGGAGTTTTGAGCAGGTTCTTGCTGTGTGGTGATCTTCCTGCCCCCGCCTCCCTATTAGCCATAATTGTAGGTGCACACAAAGGTGTCCAAGGTGTTTGAGTTGGCCTGGGAATTCAACCCTGACCTGGCTCGGGCTTCTATCCTCCCAAGTGATATTGCCCTGTGCACCACTCTGCCTGGGCCTGTTTCCTTTTTGTTTGCTTGGCTCTTAGTTATGTGTTAACTGGTTACAAGGAAGGAAATAGTAACAAATTCCTCATGTTGGTAAGAATTAGGATACACATACAACTCAATAGTTTACTTAGAACACAAAGACTGCAAGTTCTGTTCTGTGGTGAGCCTGTTATTTCCATTCGTAGTCCATTTATCATTAGATTGGGTAGGGTGGGATTTGCATTCCTGAAGTTACAATGAGTTTCCAGATCCTTATCGGTGAGTATTAGGAGTGACTGTTTTTAATAGTGATAATGAGGCAGCTATTCCCAGGAGGAGACTGAGTCACTGGCAGAATTGTCAGAACCTTGAAATAGTTTGGGAAAACTCAAGATGGAAAAAGTAAGCTGTTTGAAAAACAAAATAAAAAACTGCAACTTTTTGGGGGTGGGTAAGATGGAGATGGATGGAGGTATTAAGAAGCCAGATAAACTTCTCTAAAGTCTGTGAGCTCTCTAAAAGCCTGCTGAGATTAGTAGTATTTCCCTAAATTACTGGAGTACGAATATAAAGTTTTGAGTAAGATTAAGGTGGTAGTAGCCGCTAATCAAGAAGTATGTTCTCTGTAAATTGGTAAATTTTAATTTGACTCTGAAAAAAAATTCTGGTAGTAACTCATTTTTGTTGCTAGTTGGAGAGAAAGATTTAAATAGCATTCCATGCCAAAGGAGTATTTGACTGGTGTTAGGAGTAGGGAAGGGGAGTGTTTGTAAACCTGCAGGCTGCACTACCAAACTAGGGTTTATTGATTAATAATGGAGACAAGATAGTCTTTGGCATCATTAGGCAGAATTAAAATGAGAAATGTTGACTGTGCCTTCACGTATGTCTATTCTGCCTCACTTTTATTTCTTATTTTTATTTATTTATTTATTTTTTGGAGAGGATTTTTGCTATCGGGCACATGTGCTTACCAGAGAGACAGAGAGATAGAAAGCAAGAAATCACCCACTGGGGGGAATGGCCATGCCACAATCCCATCTGTCCTCCATTCTCCTCTCGGGATCTTGGGCACGCACACACACACACCTGGCATGAGTTTAAGCCACTGGGTCTGGGACTCGAACCGTGGTCGACTACATGGGAGTCCAGCAACGTAGCCATTACACCAACTGCTGGACCCTCTGCCTCACTTTTAAGTGCAAAAAATAAACCTTTTTTAGATTCGAGTTTCTCCACAGCTGTCTGTCACCAGCATTACAAGCTGTGAACCTTGTTTAGTTTTCCTTAAATCCAGAAATGACTCTACACCAAATCCAAACAAATCAAATCACTCTTTTTTTCTAAAGAATTTTTAATTTTATTTTATTTATTCATTCATTTATTTTTTGATTTGACCAGACACACAGACACACACACATATACAGAGAGAAAGTGAGAAAGCAAGCCACCAGGTCCAGGACTCCAACTGTGCTTGGTCATGTGAGAGTGTCTAGCCCCTTAACCACCATGCCACCTGCTGTTCCCTCAGGTCACTCTTTTTTTTTTTTTAATTTTATATTTAAATGTATTTATTTACATTCATTCACTATACATCATTACATGAAAACCTTTGTAACTGCCTTGCTTGGAGGACATCTGTCTGCAGATTGGTCTAGTTCCCCAGTCTAAGCAAATTTCTTCTTAAACAACCTGTGATCACTATCACTGTTGTGGTCATTCTATCTGTAGATGAAGAGACGATATGACAGTATTTACTTACCTGAACTATGTTTGATAAACTCTGACCATACTAACTTTTCTAGCTAGAAACCTGACAACTTGAGAGCTGTATAACGTCATAAAATAAAAATAAGTGCTCTTGGGACCAGCAGTTAGCGTAATGGCTATGTTGCCAGACTCCCATGTAGTCGACCGTGGTTAAACTTGTGCTGGGCACATGTGCGTGCGTGCCCAAGATCTTGAGAGGAGAATGGAGGAAAAGGGATTGCAGTGTGGTCATCCCTCCTGGTGGGTGATTTCTCGCTTTCTGTCTCTCTGTCTCTCTCTGTCTTTCTGGTGAGCTCACGTGCCCTATAGCAAAAAGCTCTCCAAAAAATGAGGTGTCTTTCCAAAAAAAGAGGATTTGCCATAGGGCACGTGCACCTGCCAGAAAGACAGAGACAGAGAGACAGAAAGCGAGAAATCGCCCCCTAGGGGGGATGGCCATGCCACAGTCCCTTCTCCTCCATTCTCCTCTTGGACACGCACACACATGTGCCTAGCGTGAGTTTAAGCCACTGGGTCCAGGACTCAAACCATGGTCGACTATATGGGAGTCCAGTGACATAGCCATTACACTAACTGCTGGTCCCAAAAATAAGTGCTCTTGAGCTGGCTCTGTGGCCTAGCGGTTAAGAGCCTGGATCCCACATGGGCGACTGTGATTTGAATCCAGCCCTGGTGTCTTGCAAAACACTCCTGGTGTATGAACCTGGCGTATGTGCATGCATACCTCAAATCCTGACAGGATGGAGAATGGAGAAGGGATCGTGGTGTGACCATGGCCTATTGAAGAGTGCTTTCTCCCTCTCCCTCTCTCTCTCTGCCTCTCTGGTGATCTCATGCACCATCTGGCAATAAAAAAGTCCTATCTAATTACATAATACAATATTTAATATTGCAGATTGCAGTTTACATATACTGAAAACTTTCAGTGTTGAGTATAATAAAGATATGAAAAAAAAGAAATTGTCACCTTAGGGCATATTTTAAAGTTTATGATTTCAGTTTTTTACAGTGTACCTAGAAACTGTTTCTATAGTACTTCTTAAATTACTTTTATTTATTTATTTAAATTTGACCAGAGAGGGACAGAGTGAGAGATAGAGAATGTTAGAAAGCAAGCTGCCAGGTCCAGGACTCAAACTGTGGTCAGCCATGTGGGAGTCCAGCACTCGTAAGCTCTACGCCACTTGCCAACCCCATGTGTCTGTAGTACATTGAAAGAATGTAGGCTTACAGAGAGAAACCCAGTGTCAGATACTGTCATCTGGGTACATACCTCATATGGAAACTACCGAGGTAACTCCTGCTAGGTCAACTGCCGTTTCTTCCTGAGGGGGGCCAGACTGGGTATCATATGACATAGGAACATCTGTAAATCATATTTGGAGTTACAGTTGATTTCTTGAATATTAAGCAGTAAATAATTTAAATTTTTAGTTAAATGACTTGAGTTTGTTATAGAAGTCAATACATTTTGTTGGTAGAAAAATTGGAGAATCCAACACATGAAAGGAGGAAAAAAGTTCCTATTGGAACCAAGCTTTTTAAAATTTATTTCTTTCACACGAGAAAGTGAGATAAGCACTCTCAACAGGGTCGCTAGCTGCAATCCCCCAGCCTTCCCAGCCAGCCAGGATCACAGGCGTGCATGCCAGGCACACGCAGGAGAATGGACCAGGAACTAAACCTGTAGTCTTCCATGTGGGCCCTGCTTTACTTGAGCAGCATATTTCCACTGCACCACCCAGCTGGCCTATTGTTGGGAAAATTTTAATCTGAATAAAAAATCATGAATTATCTGTTTTTATTTTGTATTTAAAAAATAATTATTTTATTATCATTATTATTAGGTTTTGATTTGACCAGAAAGAGCACAAGAGAGAGAGGGAGAGTAAGAAAGCAATATGCCAGGTCCAGGACTCGAGCTGTGGTCGGCCATGGAGGAGGCCAGCATTGCAACCACCACACTACCTGCTGGCCCCCGTTTATTTTGTATTTTTAGTTAAAGTATTTAATTTTTTTAAAGAATTATTTTATTTAACTATTTATTTTAATTTGATGGGGGGGTGGGGGGTTGACAGGGAGTGGGAACATAAGCTGCCAGGTCCAGGACTCGATCAATCAAGTGGGAGTCCAACACCCTTTACCACCACTCTACCTGCAGACCCTTTTTATTTCATTAAAGTATTGATGTGCATAGTTTAGTCAATAGTTCTGTAAGACTTGTTTTGAAAAGCAACAATCTTTTTCCCCCTCATCCTCCCACTTCCCCTTACCTCCATGTCCTTAATTCTCATATTCTAGTGTTGTAGATTTAGGTATTATCTTTCGATTTCCCATTATGACAGATTAAAAATTAGTTCTTTATTCTCATCCCTAGGAATGTTTCATTCTCCCAATCTTTTAGTGTAGGTACTTATAACTTTGCTCAGAATGGGAGGCCAGTATGTGCCATGGTGGTTGGGACACTGGACTCCCACATGGCCAACTGCAATTCGAATCCGGACCCGGTGGATTGCAAGAATGGTATTCAGTGTTTCACATTAAAACCAAAAGTGCTTGGGACTAGCAGTTAGCGTAATGGCTATGTCACTGAACTCCCATATGGTATTCAGTGTTTCACATTAAAACCAAAAGTGCTTGGGACTAGCAGTTAGCGTAATGACTATGTCGCTGAACCCCCATGTAGCCGACCGCGGTTCAAGTCCCAGACCTGGTAGCGTAAACTCATGCCGGGTGTGCACGTGCCCAAGATCCCGAGAGGAGAATGAAGGAGAAGGGATTGCAGTGTGGCCATCCCCCCTGAGGGGTGATTTCTCGTTTTCTATCTCTCTATCACTCTCTGTCTTTCTGGCGAGTGCACAGGCCCTATAGCTGGCGAAACCCCCAAAAAAAAAAAAAAAAAAAAAAAAAAAAGAAGTGCTATTACAGTTAAGCCATGTAGTAATCCATGATCATTTTACTTTATAATTTTGGTTTTCTCTGAAATTCATATTTTTTCCTATTGTTTACTTTTCTACTACTCATTAATGTAGTTCAAATTGCAGTTTGTCCAAATTTCCTTCCAGAAAGAGCAGACACTTTAGGTATTCTGTGAGCTTCAAATCCCTGGACATGTGCTTCCATCTGGACTCACTTGACCACTGTTTTTACACGCATATATATTGTCCTCGGCCTTCTCTTCACCTTAGGGATACTCTTTGCCTCTTTGTGTGGGGATTCCTTGTATTTCAGATCTCACTTCTTCTTTCTTAGTTTAGACTTTCACTTTGGCAGAACATATTATCCAAGTAGCTGCCAGCGAAAGGAAGGATTCATGTGAGTTAAACTTTTGAAACCTTGGGAGTCAGCAAATGACTGGGTGGTTAAGGCACTGGATTCCCACATGGCGACTGCAGTTTGAGTTCCAGAGTGGCGGCTTGAAAATCACACTGGGTGCATGTACGTATATCCCCAGAATCCCAGGAGGAGAATGGAGGAAAAGGGATTGCTGAGTGGCCATCCCTCTTGGGGGGTGATTTCTCACATTTCCTTTCTCTGTCTCTCTCTCTAGTGAGTGCACACATTCTATGGCTAAAACCTAAAAAACAAACAAAAGAAACTTTTGAAATCTTGAATGACTGAAAATATATTCTTAAATTTTTGAAAAATAATTATTTAACCTTTACTTATTTATTTATATTTATTTTAATTTGATCAGAGATGGATAGAGTGAGAGAGAGAAAGGGAAAGTGAGAAAGCAAGCCATGAGGTCCGGGACTCAAACCACCATTGGCTGTGTGGGAGTCCAGCACCCTTAACCACCACACCACCTGCCGGCCCCTCTTATTTTTTAAAAAGTGAGATAGGTGTATTAACACTGTCTCCATATTTTAAAATTTCATTTATTTATTTCTCAGTAATGGGGAGAGTACCCCTCCAAAGGGGTCTCCAGGTTGTGATCCACCCCTCGTACCAGCCAGCCTGGATCATGGGCAAGTGTGTGTATATTCAGCATGCTTAAAAAGGTCCCAGAACGTGACCCCAAGACCTTTCCTTTGTGGGTCCAGTTGTTTTACTGCTGCCCCACCCCCTGGCCCTTCTGTCCTTACCTTTAATAGATTATTTGACTGGATGTAACATTCTGGTTTAAAAATTTTCCTTCAAAATTTTAAAGGTAAACTCCATTGTTTTCTAGTTTCTCATTTGCTTCCTGCATTGCTTGTAAAACTCAAAGTCATTCTATTATTCCTGATTTGTTATATGATGAGTTCTTTTTTTTGTCTCCTTGTCTTTGAAATTTTATAAAAATGTGCCCCATTGTGATGAAGAACTTGAGCTGAATATTTGATGAACATTTTCAACCTGGAATTATTATTTTTTAAGTCCCCTTTATTAGTGATAGAGCCCGTGAGTGGGCAGAGATGTGCATGAGAGGGATGAGCGCCCTTCAGAGTCTGGTCGCATGACAGTCCCTTTCCTCCAGGCCTCCACCCTCTTGGATCTTGGGCATTTACACGGGTGCACGGTGTGTTTTCATTTGATTGGACCAAGGATTTGAACCATGATTGCAATGTGGAATCTGGCTGTTCTTGAGCATGTATTACTGCTGTGTCATGGAGCTAGTCCTAGGAAGTATTTTCTTTTTTAATATTGTATTTAACTTTATTTTTTTATTTTTAAATTTGACTAGAGAGGGACAAAGAGAGAGAGACAAAGTGAGAAAGTAAGCTGCCAAGTCTGGGACTCGAACCTTAGTCAGCTATGTGGGAGTCAGCGCCCTTAATCACCATGCCACCGGGCCAGCCCCCCTCAGGAAGTTTTTTTTTTTTTGAGAGATTTTCACTATAGGGCGCATGCGCTCGCCAGACAGACAGAGAGAGACATAGAGACAGAAAGCGAGAAATCACCCCCCCAGGGGGGATGGTCACGTCGCAATCCCTTCTCCTCCATTCTCCTCTCGGGATCTTGGGCACGCATGCACACGCGCCTGGCGTGAGTTTTAAGCCACCGGGTCCAGGACACGAACCGCGGTCGACTACGTGGGAGTCCAGCGACATAGCCATTACGCTAACTGCTGGTTCCCGCCTCAGGAAGTATTTTTGAATTCAGTTGTTGATGACTTTCTCTCTTTCTCTTGTTTCTTCCTTGATTTTCTCTTAAACTCTTATTAGGGTATTGGGTTTTCTGTACTAGTCTTCCAGTCCTATTATCCTTTTCTGTTGGGTTTTTCATTTCTGCTGACATACTTTTTAATTACTGAGAAAACATGTTTATCTTCACTCTCACTTTTTTTTTTTTTAAGAGAGACTTTTGCTATAGGGTGCATGCGCTTGCCAAAAGACAGAGAGAGAAATAGAGAAATCAGTCCCCAAGAGGGATGGCCATTCTGCAGTCCCTTTTCCTCCATTCTCCTCTAGGGATTTTGGGCATGCACACACACATGCCCAGCATGAGTTTAAGCTGCTGGGTCCAGGACTCAAACTGCAGTCAACTATATAGTAGTCCAGCAACATAACCATTACGCCATCTCCTGGTCCTGAGAATTGACTTTTTAAAGTGACAGTGGTTACATACTTGACCCGTAGCCTCAGGGAAGCTCCTTTTTCTTAGCTTTAGGTGTCAGTGCAGCAAGTTCTAAGATGGTGGTGTAGCCAGAAGCTACTGCCATGCCCCTCACTTTTTTGAAATGCCTGCCCTAAGCAAAATGGTAAATGAATTTTTGGCTAAACTTTTCTTTTTTAAATTATTTATTTATTTAATTCCATTTGTTGTTACTTTTTTTTTTTTTTTACCGTAGAGATACAGAGAGAGAAAGGAAAAGCAAGAAAGCAAGCCACCAGGTCCAGGACTCGAACATTGTCAGCCATGTGAAAATCCAGCATCTTTAACCACCATGCCACCTGCTGGCCCCGAATTTTTGGCTTAACTTATCAGCAGATTCTTTTTTCTGTCTCCTTTGTCATCCTGGTTGATGATTTTAAGAAAGTATTTAAAGGTAAGAAAGTTAAATTATTTTTTTAATGAGAGAGAAAGGATATAGGATAAAAGAAAGAGAAGGAAAGGTTTTTGTTTTTTAGGGGGCTCTTTTCAGTTTATTATGTGAAGGAATTACACTAGTCCAAGTTAAAAGCAGACCCCAAATGGTTACATTATACAAGCTGTGAGGGTTTTAAACTTGTGACAAGGGACAGAAGAGAAATTCTACTCATTGCAAGGAAATCCTTACTTAAGCTTCAGTGAGCCACAAGCACTTAAAACCCATGAACCT
This sequence comes from Tupaia belangeri chinensis, assembly GCF_000334495.1. Classification (NCBI taxonomy): domain Eukaryota; kingdom Metazoa; phylum Chordata; class Mammalia; order Scandentia; family Tupaiidae; genus Tupaia; species Tupaia belangeri. Next base: position 6,308,520 of record NW_006160211.1, read on the forward strand.
TCAGCTGATCGTCCTTAGCCAGTCCAGTCTCTCCAAGGAACTGGCATGTGTCCTTGCGCTGGTCACCCTGCAGCTGAATTACTAATCCATATTCTGCTCAGTTACAGCACCATTGCAGGCAAATTTCTTCTTAAATGCCTTCAGTAGTTTCTTTTTTACCATAATAACCAGCGATCCCTTGGAGACAGTAGTAAGTGTCTTCTGGCCATTTCTCTGAATTCTTATATGGATATAATCTTGAGTGGCAGCAGGAAGCAGGTCATCACCCTTACTTGCATCAGCAAAGAGGTCGAAAGAGTGGAGAGTCTGGATAGGATTCCTTCTCCTTGGTGGAAACGGCCTGCTGAAGACTGGCTTGTTGAAGGCAGCGTGGGAGAAGGTGGGCGGGGGCATGGAGCGTGGGGGAGCCTGGGGAAAGGAGGCTTGCCGCTGTGTCTGTCATGTTTAGGTTGGGCCAGAAACTGAACCCAGGCCTCTCATGTGGCCTAAGCCACTACAGTAACAGTTTCCTGCTTGTGCCCACTGGTGCTGGGCTGAGAAAGTTTCAAAGATTTAATGTACAGTTAGTCTGTGTTGAAACTTGTTAAAACTGGGGTACTGTTGAGATAGCAGATGGCTGAGATAAAATGGGAACATGTCAGCTGTAAAAAGAAATCAGTGTGATTAAATCATAATTAAAAATATGTATGATTCACTAAATTATTTTTCCTTTCGATTAAGTATTAATGTTGTAGTTTTTTCCATCTTCTTTGACAAAACCAAAGAATAACAAGTGGACACAGAGAAAATGGTCAAGGTTGCTTGGCTTATGAGTACACACATGTACCTAGAATGTGCACGGAGGCCTTGGGATGGGAACTCAGGACATTCTAGATGCATCCAGTGTTGTGGAGCATTGTGTTATGGTTGTGCCACAGGCTGGTCCTGGAATTTTTGTTTTCTCTTCGGTGAGTTATCCAAAAATGGATTACATGTATCAGGAATTCCTGATCATATTTCAGGATAAGGAATATATCAGAAATAGGTTATCTAAAATGCCATAAAATGGTGGGTACTTTACACTCACCTCCACCCAAAATAAAACTAAACAAACAGAACAGCAACAAAAAAAGAGGAGGTGCATCCTCTTCTCTTTTGTACCATTGCCCAAATAATATATGATATTTTGCTGAGGTAGCTTATAGTATTTCTTACTGATCCTGACGCTTAGCCCAGTGCCAAGCTCTAGTAGGTGCTCATCATTTGTTGAATGGAGAAAATGAATCAATACCTATTTTCAGACCAGTGCTGCTTTTATTCATTCTCTATAAAGTTGCTGTGGAAATCTATCAAAAATAATAATCTTCAGTGGTTCTCAGAAGCCTACAGCTTTGCCTCTTAGGCTTTTTTCCACTTAAAATTGTTTTTGAAATTGTAAAATTACGATATGTATCTGTGGTCAGAAATTCAACCAGCATTGAAACAGATGCTGTGTGTGTGTGTGTGTGTGTGTGTGTGTGTGTGTGTGTATCCATAACTTTCCTCCCTAAATGTCCAGTTTGGTGGTTATTAATACGTTTTTCTGTTTATAGTTGGCCCTTTGTATCTGTGGGTTCTACATCTGAGGATTCAACCAAAGGTGCACAAAGTATTTTAAAAACAAAATCCAATGTAATAGTAGACACTAATACCAACAAAGGACAAATAAAAGAATACAGTATAACAACTATTTAAATAGCATTAACTTTCTGTCAGGCATTACACATAATCTAGAGATTACTTCAAGTGTATACAGCGGGATGTGCCTAGAACATAGTTAAATGTTGTGACATTTTACATAAAGAATTTGAGCATCTGGGGATTCTGATATTTGAGAGTGGTTCTGGAACTAGGCCCTCACAGACTCTTAGGGGTGACTGTATTTGCAAACTATACATATAATTGCCTCATTTTGTTTTACACTGGTAATAGCTAAAATACTGTGTCCCCCTCCCTACACCTGTTGGCTTGGGTGAGCTATTTAGTATCATAGAAATTAATGCCTTGTGTATACCGCAGATATTTTTGTCCCATTCTTTTGCTTGTCTTTTACATTTATGATGTCTCCTTTCCAATAGAAATTTAAAATTTCTGCCTTTTTAGATACACTGATATTTTGTGTATTTTGTTAAAGAAGTTATTTTCCAGAGAATATAATATCTCCTGTATTTGACAGTAATGGATTTCATATTTTATTCAGTCCGCTTTAAGGTCTGCTTATGATGTGGACATCTGCTTTTCTTTCACTCATATATCCAGTTTCCTGAATTTATTCAAACATTATGCTTTTGCCATTTACTTGGTATGTTTCTTATCATTTGGTATGCAGTATTATTAAGCTACTTATTTCTGTACTGCTGCCATACTGTTTTGATTACAGTAGCTTTAAGATACGTTTTGAGAGTCATGTTTTTGCTGTTTAGTATATTCACAGAGTTATATAGCTATTACCACTTTGTTTAGTATATTCACAGAGTTAACGTAGTTATTACCACTATCTAATTCTTGAACATCTTCATCTCCCCCTAAGGTAATTTCACTAGAAGTCACTATCTCCTGCTCTCCAGTGGTTTCGATAGGCAACCACTATTCTACTTTGCAGATTTCTCTATCTGGACATTTTAGACAAATGCAATCTTACAACATATGACGTTTTCTGTCCAACGTCTCTCACTTGGTATGATGTTTTCTGTAGTGTCTATCAGTACTACTTCATTCCTCTTTTATGGCGGAATAATAATTCCATTATATTTAATACCACCCCTTGTTTATTCATTCATTTGTTGATGGTCATTTGACTTGTCTCCATTTCTGGCTATTCTGAATAATGCTTTTATAAACTTTTGTGTGCAAATATTTATTTGAGCCATTTGGCTATATACCTAGGAGTGGAATTGCTGGCTCATGCAGTAATTCTTTGATTTTTTTTTTTTAATGTTGATCTTTTATATGGTAAGATTATTGACCAAATCATTTTTCATTTGATGGGTTTACTTGAAAACCCCAGATAAGCTGTAGTTTGTAAGTAATAACAGATTTATTTTTTTTTCAATATTTTAATCCTTTCTTGGTAATATGATTCACATTTTTGCTTTATTTGTGCCTCTTTATGGGAAAGTTTTTAATAATTTGTCGTTTGTATATACTATTTTCTGTAAGTTTCTGGTAGATTCCTTTTATTAAGGTAAAGAGATTTTCCTCTATTCTGAGTTTGCCAAGAATTTTTTTAAAACCAGGAATAGGTGCTTGTCTTCATGTGTTGGGCTGCTATAACAGCACCACAGACAGAGTGACTTGTAAGTGACAGAAATTGATTTCTCACAGTTCTTGAGGCTTAGAAGTCCCAGCAAGGTGTCAGCAGAATCCGAGTCTGCTGAGAGCCTGCTTGCCGAGAGCCTGCTTGCCGGTTCCTAGAGAGCCATCCTCCCAGAAGGGAGAGGGGCCTCTGGGTCTCTGTCATAAGGGCACTGATACTTGAGGGCGCTATCATTATGACCTAACCACTTCTGAAAGACCCCACCTCTGGATACCATCACACTGGAAATTAAGTTTTAGCATATGAATTTGGGGGAGGGGATAAATGTTCAGTCTGTAGCAGTGCTGAATATAGTTTCTCTTACATATTTGTTGAGATATGACTTCCTCCTGCCTCAGCCTTCTGTGCAGCTAGGGCTATAGACGCACATCACTCTGCCCAGCTTTTTAGTTAGTGTGGACTTGGAATCGAACCTGTGCCTTCCAATAGCTTCAGCCTGCCCAGTAGCAGCATCTGCCAGTGTACCCTATTAGGGCTGGGCCTAAAATATGACTTCTTTAAAATGTACATTTCAGCAGCATCAGGTTTATACACTACTATTTGCCTTTGTTGGCTCCCAGTTTTTTGTTTTTAACAAATTTATTATTATTTTATACATTCAATCACTTTACATCATGTAGCTTGTAGAGAGAATTTACCCAACATAAAATACACCTCAGACCAGTCCAGTTGAGAATACTATACACGTTATCATCAACATAAACCATTTCTGTGTCCCACAAATGTCTTCTCTATTTTTTCCCCTAATTTCTCTTCCTACTCTCTTCCCCTCTCCCACCCTTCTTCCATACTATATCCAGTGTCTATAACTATTTCCAATGCTTTTATGTCCTCCCATCTTTCAGTCTCTACCATAGAGTGCAGACAGTGGGATATGTTAAGTGGAGACATACGGTGTTTCTCTTTCACAGCCTGACTTGCTTCACCCAGCAATAAATCTTCCATATTTGCCCACTTTCTCTCAAATCCCAGGGTCTTGTTGGTTTTTATGACTGAACAGTATTCCATGGAATACATGTGCCACACTTTCTCAATCCAGTCTTGGGTTTGTGGACATTTGGGTTAGTACCATGCCTTAGCGGTGGTGAATAATGCTGCAATAAACAGATGTGCAAGCACTTTTCTGACTGAGTATTCTCCTGTGGCTCCCAGTTTTTATTTCAGTGGATTTTTCTTCCTGATCAAACTATGGGAACCTTATGGACATAGGAATTTCCTAATGTGTTTTGTGTACTTCTGTTTAATCTAAAATTCTGACTGTTTTGGAATATCTGTCGTGCTGACTTCTGTGATGGGGTAAAGCTGTACATATTAGACTACAGTATAAAACATCTATTCCTTGGTCCTCTTATTCCTTTTTTTGTTTTTCATGTAAACTAAATAGTTAAAATCTTGTTATTCAGAATCAAGAAATACACTGGTTTACATGTTTATAAATATAGTCCATAATTGGTTCTGCTCTCCTCCCACCTCAGTCTTGATTAAAAAAAAAAAAAAAAAAGCTACAGATGCTTTGAATTCTCAGTGAAGTGGTAAATTAGCTCTGTTCATAGTATGCTCATTACCATGGTAACAAGGAACTCACTCATTCTTGGGGCAGGATTCTGGTCCACTGCATTCGGAAGGATCCAGATACCATTTTTTGTATACTGGACAGTGTGGCCTGCTCAAGGTGTGTCTAAATATCCTTAGCATACTCAGGTACAGTTGTGATCATTTGCAGAGGGATTAAAACACCCTGATTTGAGGGTCTGTCACATTATAAAGACTCCAAAGTGATTCAGATGGGCTCTACTCTCCTGCATGATAATAATCAAGTAGTTTCCTTAAAGGCTCATTGCTCTCCCCTCACCTCCGCCCCAGTCCCCATGGAATACAGCTGGTAAAGAAGAGTGGGGGACTGGAGAATTTTAAATGAGGCAGAAGTAAAAAGTGAGTTTTAGGCCCAGCCACAGCGGTGTAGCTGTAATGCACTACTGTCAGATGCTGAAGCCATGTGGAATATTGGGGCTCCGTTCCCAGGGTGACTTGTACTTGCTGAGTGTGTTATATGTGTGTCCCTATGATCCTGACTGACTGGGAAAAGCTGGGGGGTGATGGGGGTGTGGGATCAAGGCATAAGAGTTGAAGCTGCTAGTGTTTCTTTCATGAAATAAATAACCTTTTTTTTAAGTGATTTTTTTTTTTTTAATAAAATCTGGGCCAAATTGCCTACATGGAGGCCTCAGATAGTCTTTAGTCTAAATATATCATGGTTGGGTTTTGAAGTGCCTTTTCTTAGGTCTTGCTATGGGACAGGGTTGTTTGGGACCTAAATCTTTGAGATGTTCCTCAATATTTGTATTTGAGGTTAAAACATGGAGAAGTGGGTTGAGGGGAGAATAGGAAATTAGATCAAGATTTGATATTTGCCACCCAAAATACATACTCTGATTTTTTAGAGGATGTCAAAATAAAACTAAATTTTTCAGTAGCTAGTAAAAGATAGAGAGGCTATCTAATCTTTTAGTTTATGAATAGAGTTTAGAAAAAGTTAAAGTATAATTTTGATTAGCTAAATAATTTCTTCTCTTTGAATGGTGATCCAAAAGAGCTTTTAATTGTCTAGGAGAACTGGAGAATTTAATATTGTGGGATAAAAAAAATAAACCAGTAATGCACAATTTGGGGACATTTCAATTTTAATTAGGGCAAAACAATTGGTATAATTTTTATATGACAAGTATGTTAAGTGTCTGTAAGATACTATTTGGAGCCTAGGAGATAAAGCATGAAAAGAAATTGTCCTTTTTAAAACTAATGTTCTAGCAGAGAAAGTTGGACTAACATGGACACAAATCAGGAATAAGGACAGAAGTGTTGCAGAGAACATCCTGCAAAGATCAAGGGCAGCAGAGAGGGTGGTTTATGGGACAGGCATATGGCATTTCAGCAAAAACCTGGGGCAAGCACAAGCAGCAAGATAAATACCTGGGGGAAGAAGCAAAGGGAACTGTATTAAGTGTGAAGACTTTGAGGTAGGATTATGCTTTGCATGTTTGAGGAAGTGCAAGAAGACTAGCCTCCTTGGAATGGAGCAAGCAAAGGGGAGAGAAAATAGGAAATGACAAATAGAGGGGATCCCTGAAGGATATAGTATATAAATGTTGTGGGGAGCAGCAAAAATCAAGTGGGCACAACTTTTAGTAGAAAAATTGAGACCAAAACCAGCCTCAGTTTTATTTTTTTAAAGGGCAAAAAAAGGGGGAAGGAGAAAATGGGATGTAAAAGGAAAGGGGAAGAAGGAAGTGGAATGCAAAGAAAATAAGAGAAGAAAAATCAAAATACAAACAAAGCCAGTTATTTTTGGATATAAATTGACTAAAAATGTAAAAATGACTGGCACCAGATAGTTTCTCTAATCCTTTTAGAGAACAATCTAATAAAGGCTTGTGACTTTCTTTATCCTAATACTGGGCAGTATGGAGGTATTGAGTATCAACAATAACAAAAAGACAACCATTAACAACAGGCAAATACTGCTTTAATATGTAAATACTTCTCAATAACCCTACTGAAGTAGCTTACAGAAGTGCATATCTGCATGTGTCTACAGGCCACATGTTTTAATCACATGTTTTCAGATTGGCTGCTCTCCACAAAATGTTATGTAGAACATCCCCCCCTCTTTTTTTGAAGAGGTTTTTGCTATAGGGCATGTGCATTTGCCAGAAACACAGAGACAGAAAGCTAGAAATAACACCCCCCCACCCCCCATGGCGATGCTGCAATCCCTTCTCCTCCATTCTCCTCTCAGGATCTTGGGCCTCCTCCCTCACCCCCCACGCTCCTGGCGTGAATTTAAGCCACCGGGTCCGGGACTTGAACCTCGGTTGACTATGTGGGAGTCCAGTGACATAGCCATTACTCTAACTGCTGGTTCTGAACATCCCATTTTTATAGGATCTGACTGCTGAGTTTGGGGGTAGATAGGGGAGCAAAAAGCAGGTGAGAAATGATGGCGGCTTGGGAAGGAGAATAGCAGCGGAAGTGGTGAGTTGTATTCTGAATACATTTTAAAGGTAGAGCCATGGGACTTGCTTAGGTAGTGTGAGAGTAAAGGGGGTTCAAAGATGACCCAAAGTTTTTGGCATTAGCAATTGGAAAAATAACAATGCTGTTTACTAAAGTGAGGAAGGTTTTGGAGGATGGTGGTATGCCATGCACAGGGAATTAGGATTTTTATTTTAAACATGTTGAGTTTGAGATGCTTATTTGACATCCAAGTGGAGATTTTATTTATTTATTTGGAGAGATTTTGCTATAGGGCATGCGTGCTCACTAGAAAGACAGAGACAGACAGAAACCAAGAAATCACCCACTAAGGGGATGGCCACACCGTAATCCCTTCTCCTCCATTCTCCTCTTGAGATCTTGGGCACGCATGCACACGTGCCCAGCATGAGTTTAAGCCACTGGGTCTGAGACTTGGACCGTGGTCGACTACATGGGAGTCCAGCGACATAGCCATTATGCCAACTGCTGGTCCCCCAAGTGGAGATTTTGTATAGGCAGTATTACAAATTTAAGTCCTGAAAAGAGATTTGCTTTGGCTGCTTGGCGAAGCAGGTAGGTGATGTTTAGAGCCATTGGACTGAGTGGGGAGGATCTTTTCCCAAAACTTCGAGGTGCTCTGGGACAGCACAGACAACTCAGATTGCTGCAGGATATTTTTAAAATTTCAGAAAACTTATATGGTAAAGTACGTCCTTGATGTTTGTGTTTTTAAAAAGATATTTGAGATGTATGCATGTGTGCATTTTGTAGATTCCTGTGAAGCTGGATTCAGCCATGTGCATTTTGTCATTGTATCAGGTATTCCTTGCAAAAGGGATTGTATTTAAACAAAGAAAACTTACCATTTTACTGCAGTTATTCCCTAATGTATCATTCAGTTCCATTCTAGCAGAACTGATTGTCCTCAATTGGAAGTTCCTAGAGGGTGGTGCATAGAATCTATCTGAAGGTTATAGAATGTCTACCTAGAGACCCAGGAAAGGGCTGATGAAGTTTTGTGTAAAATATCTTTACAAAGCAGTTTATTTCTGGGTTAGGCATGGTGGCATGCACCTTAATACCAGGTACTTGGAAGGCTGAGGCAGGAAGATTGTGAATTTAAGGCCAGCTTGGGCAGTATAGTGAGACCCTGTCTTAGAAAGAGCAAGATTATTTCTAAAAGTTATGCATTTTGAATTACTTTCTTGTATATCATCCCATTTTTAAATTAAAAAAAATATTTTATATGGCATGTGCACTCACTGAAGAAAGAGAGAAAGCAAGCACCTCCCCACGTGGGATGACCATGTTGCAATCTCTTCTCCATTCTCCTTTTAGGATTTTAGGCGTGCACTCACGGGCATGGTTTATTTTCTTTTTAGGTTTTTGCCATAGGGCATGCACACCCTGAGACAGGCATCCTTACCAGGGTTCCCATGCCACAATCTAGTCTCAGTCATCCTGGATTACAGGCATGTGCATATGGCATGTACAGCCAGCATGTACAGGGAGACCTCAGAACACAAACCTGGGACCTTCTTATGGATGTCTAGCATCACATAACATTGCATTACCGCTTTGCCACCACTGCCAGAACTAGTATTTTAGTTTTTTGTGTGTTAGGGGGGTCGTTTAACACAGTATCACTGTGTCATGATCCTTTATTAGCCCCCAAGTAGCTGGGATTATAGGCATGTCCACCGTGCCTGACTCGTTCAGGTGTTCTCACTAGTGTTGCCCATGTTGACTGTGAGTTTGTGGTCCTCCCGTGTCAGCCTGCTGAGTAGCTGTGAGCACAGGTACATGCCACAAAGCCTGGCTTTTAGGAATGGGCTGGAATTGAACCAGGTTTCCTGTGTTATTCCATTATTTTTGTTTTTTGTTTTTAAAGAATTATTTAACTTTATTTATTATTATTATTTTAATATTTACAGAGAGAGAAAGTGAGAGAGTGAGAAAGCAAGCCTACAGGTCCAGGACTTGAACCACAGTCAGCCATGTGGGAGTTCAGTGCCCTTAACCACCATGCCACCTGCCGGCCCCGTTATCTCATTATTAAGCCTTAAAATGGCTAAATTTTGTCCCATGAACTAACATTGGGTTTAAGAATGAATGAGTAGGCTCCTCTCTTTAGCTGGTTATGCTATTTTGAGATGTCTCTCAGATAATTAAGGAGCATTGGGTAGTAATGGATGAAAATCAGACTTCTTTAGAAGGAACATCGTAAATCTATTAATAGAAAAATTCAGAACAGTCAAGGGAACTAATTCAAGAATATGAACATTTAAGAAGTTAAAATTCCTTCAGTTATATCAGCTGAAGAAAGTACGTAAGAAATCAGTTGGATGATGCAAAAAGATGTTTAATTAGGTTCATTGCTTCTTGGCAGGTTAGAATAAATTTTTTAAAGGTTTAACTCCCTATTCAACAACTGTGGGGAGTCAATAAATTTTGTTTCTTAGATGTACAGGAATTGTAAGAACTGTGGTGGTGAAACAATTAAGATATCTGTAGACTTTTTTAAAAAATTATATATTTAATTCCATTTGTTATTACATACATATTTATATTTTTTGGAGAGGTTTTCACTATAGGGCGCGTGCGCTCGCCAGACAGACAGAGACAGACAGAAAGTGAGAAATCACCCCCCAGGGGAGATGGTCATGCCGCAATCCCTTCTTCTCCATTCTCCTCTCAGGATCTTAGGCACGCACGCACACGTGCCCAGCGTGAGTTTTAAGCCACCGGGTCCGGGCCGCGACCCACAGTCGACTACGTGGGAATCCAGCGACATAGCCATTACGCTAACTGCTGGTTCCTTAGTTTTGTATGTTTCCCATCATCAGGCTAGAAATTACAATCGAGTAGCATCAGATAGCCGTGATGTCACTTTTCTCTTTACATCCCAATTTAATTTTAGTATTATAAACTTGGGAAATACTCCACACGTAATTGCTAACATAGAGTGACTTAAAAATAATCTACTGATTTTTAACCTGATTTCTGGGTGTGCTTTCCTTATATTGTTTCAACCTCCCTTTTAAGTTTGTCTCCATAAATGGTCTTTATAAACTTGTTGCAAATCTATTTGAATGTTTCAGGAATGGTTTGAGCACGTATCAGGATCAGGTTCAGTTCTAAAAGACCTTTTTTTTTTGGTGCCATTTTGTTTTGGTGTGTTATCTTGATGTTCTCATCATCTTATTTCTGGATTTTGTCTTGTAAATGTGCATTCATATTCTTTATAGATTTTATTTATTTTTCAAAAAAATGTGTTATGTATGGTCTGGTTGACTGTAAAATAATAGCTTTCTGAATTCTTATGTCTAAATGTATAATTTATGTGTTTCACACACACCTTTTACTCCCCTTTTTCTCCATAGCCCTTGGCCTCTTACATATTGGATACCTTAAATTTGTCTCCCAACTAGGATGTAGGCTTGGTGAGGGTGAAGATTTTTGTGCTTTGATCACTGCTGTGTCCTCAGCCTTTGAAACAGTACTTGTTGGTACATAGTATACACTCAGTAAATACTGAATAAATATTGAGTGAAAGATCTAATTGAGATTTAGATCTAAAAAATATAGGATTAAAAAGGAGAAATGATTTGCTTGAACATTCAAATTAGAGACTGAAAATTGTTTTATCTGTGTGATGTGAAATGGAAGAAAGCTCACCAGGGTTGAGGATTGGGCTTTTTTTTTTTTTTAGAGATTTTCACTGTAGGGCACGTGCGCTCGCCAGACAGACAGAGAGAGACAGAGAGATAGAAAGCGAGAAATCACCCCCCAGGGGGGATGGCCACGCCGCAATCCCTTCTCCTCCATTCTCCTCTTGGGATCTTGGGCACGCACGCACATGCGCCCAGCGTGAGTTTAAGCCACCGGGTCCAGGACGCGAACCGCCGTCGACTACGTGGGAGTCCAGCGACATAGCAGTTACGCTAACTGCTGGTCCCTACCCTGATCTCTTTAAGTCACACAAGATAGTTTAAATTTAAGCACAATTCCAGCGATGCAGATATGTAGGAGGAAGAGCCTGAAGATTTCTACTTTCTTTGTGATTATTTTTTTAATTGCCAGAGGGTGTGTGCGCCCCCCAGAGGGGATGGGTGATAAAGCACACCCCCAGTGGGGTGTGGTCATGCCTCAATCCCATTGCCTGAGTTTTTCTACCTGTCAGGATTTGGGTACACATCATGTATACCAGGTGTGTTTTTCCTTCCCTTTTTTGGGGGGAGGAGAGGTTTTTGCTATAGGGCGCATGCACTTGCCAGAAAGACAGAGACAGAGAGACAGAAAGCAAGAAATCACCCCTCAGGGGGCATGGCCGCACCACAATCCTTTCTCCTCCATTCGCCTCTCGGGATCTTGGGCATGAACACACACACTCCCGGCGTGAGTTTTAAGCCACCGGTCCAGGACGTGAACCACAGTCAACTACATGGGAGTCCAGTGACATAGCCATTACACTAACTGCTGGTCCCTGTGTTTGCCATTTTTAAAAGATACTGTGATAATTCACCATCCCTACTGGTCTTTATTTGAACTGGTGCAGTAACCTTTGTTCACACATTGTTTGGCTTTCATTTTGCCTTCATTAAGTCAGGGTTTCTAGCACTTTGGGGCATATCTGTAGGTGTTAAGTAAAGGTTTTCCCAGTGAATTTAGGAACTAAAGAACATTCTATTTGATTATCCTTGGGTGTTTGATATTTTTCTCACTTAGACATTCTACTCAGTAGAAATAATTATAGTAAATGTTACTCTCTCTTAGAGTGTTACATAAAACCCTGAGGGAATGGGCTTTTAAAGAATTGACTTGAGCGAATAGGTCTAGTGCTGTCTCCTCTCCATCGATCCCAGGTAGTGCAGGGTAGCTTCTTGCCTCTGGATATTATTTAGTTATTTGTTGATCATTATGGAAGACTTTTAGGGAAAAAGCTCTTTGTTTAGATTGTTTTATTCTTTGTTTTTTAAAACTTTGATGAAGGAGGTATTATTTAATACATGATGAGACTGATTATCAGTTCTCAAAATAAGACACTGTTGGATATTTTCACAGAACTTCATGTATTGCATTATTTACATAAAACTTTTGTAATTTAAAATGTGATATGGTTTTAGTGTGTTAGAAAATGTTGACCTTGGATGGCTTACACCTGTGGCTCCTGAGATTTTGAGCAAGTTTCAGTTTCCTAGCTTTTATCTCCTTTTCTGCACAATGGTTGCAGATTGTAAGGTACAAGAATGTGGGGGGGATGAGGCATTGTGGTCACAGAAGGCACTGTGGATGGAGATGGGGGACAGAGAGAGGTCATCTGTTATTATGGCCCCAAGATGCAGATGAGCTTAGGAACAGAAGAGGACTGAATGAAATGTTCGTGAAAATACTTTGCAGAGTCAAAAGGTTCCTTAGAGCTCAGGTGCTATTATTTTTCGTGTATGTGTTTTCTTTTTCTTTTCAGTGAACTGTGGTTAGCTACAAGGCAACCCTGCCTAGGGAGGGTGGAAAGGAAATGGTTGAACCCCAAGTCAAAAATTCTAGCGGTTTGTGGATGATTAATTATTTGCACTAATAGCCCTTTTTTATAAGTTTGCCCATAGAGAAGAGAGGACTAGGCTTATTACCAAAAAATCTGAGCAAGGGAGTTCTATATCATTTCTGACTCTTCCTTACCACATTATCCCCTTTCCTTTGACCCCCTTGGCTGTGCTGCTTGGCATGCTGTCATTTTGGCAACTCTTCACCCAGCACTGAAATCTGAACTTGGGTATCGGATTCTCCTTTGTGGTTTGGTTTCAATAATTGAAGTATCTAAAAGCTTTGGGTGTGAATCGTGTATACTTTATAATTAATTTGGAACAAGGTATTCTATTGGAGGAAAATAATGAAGAATTGTGACTTTAAATACATATAACTGTTAAATAATCAAAACATGACACTGGCACATAGTTTAATTGTGTTTTTATAACATAAACCTTGAAGACAGAAGTATTTTTAAGCTTCTCGGTGTCCTCTTCTTTTCTAGTTTGGGTGTGTAGGAGTCTACTTATCAGACATTTGGTTAGTGCTGATGCTGGTTTGGCCTTTATAAAATCTATGTAAACATACCCCTAGACAGCTGTGTTTAATATAGTGAAGAATCATGGGGAGATTTTACAGTGTTTCTTGTCGGGACTTAGTGAGTGTGTATTTTAGTATTTAAAGGATGTGGTTTGGGGCTTTGAAAATGAGAGGGAAGCCTCCTAACTCCTAGCGAGTGCCTGTGTCTGGTTTGTTCTGTACTGGATGTTATTAGCAACATGGAAGTTTTTTCACCCTAGCTAAACTTACAGTATTAAGTTAAATAACTATATTGTGGAAGTTTTTGTTTACACATGATGAATAAGATTTTCTTTAGGCAGTTTTAGGTAACTAGAGTGTTAGGAAAAAGCTGTTACTCAAGCCGAATTACTTTTTGTTTTGTAGAAAAGTAACCAAGGTTAAGAGGGACCATGGCCTGGAGAGCTCCTCTGTTTCTCCACCTCCTCCACCTCTCGTCTCTGAGAATGCAGAGCGCTAGTTCAGGAAATGATGGGTGGAGTTGCTTAATTGCATCAACTTCCTGGGCTGCTCAAGTATTGATTAGTCAGACTCATAATGTTCCACTTAAGAGGTTCTTGCTGATTGGCTAGTTGAAGTCCTTAGGTTTGACGTTGAGTCACTCTAATGAAAGCCTGCCATGTCCAGGACACTATGCTGCACGCTCTATGAAGGATGCAGAAAAGAATGAGATTACCTCTACCTTGAAGACAACTTAAAATGTAGTAAGTGTCCCAGGGAAGGAACAGTTCTAGGAATTCAAAGGAGGCACACTGTAGCCATTTGGTGATAGAGTGGGAGTAGAGCAGTGGATGAGACCTGGGCAAGGAGGAGACCTGTTGGATAAGTGGTGTCAGTGGGTTAGGGGCAATCCAGATGTTAACAGGGTAGAGCAGAAAGGTTGAAATGCCCCACTGGGAATGTGAAGGGCCAAATAGAGGAGGAACTAAGAGGCAGGAGCTCTTTCTTAGTCCAGAAGCCCTTGAGATTTTCCCCAAACCTTGTAATACTGTTTATGTATACACTTTGGTGTTTGGGGGATCAGAAAACTTGGACCTTTTATCAGATTCTGAAATGGCCCAACATCCAAAAAAAGATCGATAACCACTCAGTTATCAACCTTTGGTGATGAGAGAGGATGGTAAGGCTCTTTAGAGAATTAAGGAAATTTTGCTACAGGGCAAACTTGTGTGGGAGGTAGGGTGGGATTTGGGGAATAGGGCTTGTGAAATGGTCCCCAGAGGAGATAACTTGCCTTGTTAAAACTGGGATTCCTATCCAGTAATTGAGGTTGATCCCTTATAGTGTAGATTAAGTGCCAAGGAAAGGCAGGTGTTTCCAAAGGAGTTCTAGGGTTATTTCTCCCCTTATTTGGAGACCAGATTGATGAAGCTATGGAAGACTAGAATGCCAGCGTAGTTTCTGGTGTTTCCTTTTCATGAAGTGCCTCTTTATGTGAAAAAAGTATTATGTGCTTGAACCTGCGGGAGATCTATAAAAATACACAGAGAACCTGTCCCCAATGAGCTGATGGTATGTAATGCTTTCCTTTGGCTTTTTGTTCAGCTTGGATCTGAGTATGTTCAGTTATCTTCAGCTATTTCCTAGGCAAAGAGAAACATTTCTATTAAAATAAACTTGAAGTGACTTAGATTTCCTTTTAGAGAATGGATAACCCACTGGGATGAGAGGGTTTAGAAATACTCTATGTGTTACTGTGTTTCTACACCTGATCTGGTGACTTTTAGGCAACTCATTTGACTCTTATGACTGTTGCTATATATGTGTATGTACACACAAACACACATATATAACTTTGTTTAAAATAGTAGAAGCCAGTTTTTAAAATGATTCAGAATATAGTATTCACTTTTATAATTTATCATTTAAAAATATTCATTAAGGGACCAGCAAATGGTGTAGTGGTTACGTCACTGGATTCCCACATAGTTGACCAAGTTCAAGTCCTGGACCTGGAGGCTTAAACTCACGCTGTGTGTGTGTGTGTGTGTCCAAAATCCTGAGTGAAGAATGACAGAGAAAGGATTAGGGCGTGGCCATCCCTGCTTGGGGTGGTGGTGGTGGATGATTTCTTGCTTTCTGTTTCTCTGGCTCTCCCTGTCTTTCTGGCAAGTACTTGCACCCTATAACCAAAAAAACCTCTCTCTTAAAAAAAAAAATCATTACACTTTCACTGGTCACTTTCCATGGTTATAAAATGTGAATAATAATTGAATCCATCTCATAAGAGTTGTCCTGAAGCTTAAATTAATTACACACACATACATGCACAATGAAGGTCTTTAGAACAGTATACAGTTATATGGTGAGTGTTTAGTAAACTGCATCATTTTTAGTAAATATATTTAAAAATTAATACAACCATTTCCCTCTCTCCCCATGGGTAAAATGTGGAAGGTGACTTGTTACAAAAGGATTTATAATGAAATGCTTTTAAATAGCAACATTTCCTATGCATTTGTTTAAATGTTTATATTTTTAAAATTGTAAAAGTTCTGTGCTCTTAAATAAGGCAGATTAGGGTACTAACTAGACCGCTCGTTTTAGGTTATGGAATGAGGGATTGAAAATCATGTGTTTAGTTAAGAAATGGATTAGTCTTGACCACTATTGTCTTTTAGTTTTTCTTATGTCTTTTTTTTTTCAGTTTTTAAAATTTTTTTATTTATTTACTGTTCAGTTTTCAGTAACGGGTGGGAGGATAGGGAGTCGATCAAGAATTTATGTTGTTGCCCTGTGTCTGAACCAGGAAGAAGTGACTGCATCAGAGAAGCCCTGGGGCTTAGTGGGGAGGTCCTTACCCTGAGTTCCTGCAGAGCGTCTGCCCAGGGAACCACTTATCTCTAGTTTCCTCACCCCAGATGGGTGGTTTGCAGCTCCACACTGTGTGCATAACAAACTTTTTAAGGCTTATCCACCCAGTGTTTTCCAAATGCTTCAATTTATTTCTTTCTCTTTTTAAAAAACCAGTAATCATGGAAAAATTTAGCTAATGCAGTCAAATGCTGTATCACTGAGCTATACCCCTGGGAGAATTTAGTTTATGTACAAAAACAGTAGGGTGATAACTCCCCATAAGTCAACAGTTTATCTTCTCCTGGTCAGTGCTGTTTAATCTGCACTCTCAACCGTGTACTCTCATATTATTCTGAAGACAATCTCAGACATTATACGTTAATCTGAACATATTTTAGGATGTATATTAGAGTTGAGAACCTAAAAATGCATACACATATGTATTCACACATATACACTTTACATTATGTCTGATTTGGGCTCCATATATGGTATATTTGGCCAATTGGTCTCTTAAGTCTCTTTTAATGTATGAGGTCCTCTAGCTTTTTCCTCTTACTTATTTTAACTTGAAATTTGTTTAAAGAAACAAGGCTTTGTTTTTATTCTGTGATTGTCCACAGTCTAGATTTTGCTGTTTTATGTCCCTCAGGTGTTGTTTAATACATTTGTTTCTTATATTTCTTGTAAATTGTTAGCTGGCTTTAAAGAATGGACTAGATTAGAACTGCCTTTTTTTAAGTGTATTTTTCCCCCATCAGGAGACATGTATTGTCTGGTTGTATTTCACTTTTGTGATGTTAACAGCTACTGATGATCGGGGTGGCGGGTGGCAGGTGGCATGGGTTGGGGCACTGGACTCCCACATGGCCGACCACGGTTCAAATCCTGGGCCTGGGCCTGGGCCTGGTGGCTTGTTTTCTCACTTTTCCTTTCCCTCTCACTTTTTTTTTTTTTTTGAGAGGTTTTCACTATAAGGTGGGTGCGAGACAGACAGAGAGAGACATAGAGACAGAAAGCAAGAAATCAACCCCCCCGGGGGGATGGTCACACCACAATCCCTTCTTCTCCATTCTCCTCTCGGGATCTTGGGCACGCACGCACACGCGCCCGGCGTGAGTTTTAAGCCACCGGGTCCGGGACGCGAACCGCAGTCGACTACGTGGGAGTCCAGCAACATAGCCATTATGCTAACTGCTGGTTCCCTCCCTCTCACTTGATACAGGTGAGCGTCTGTATCAAAATAAAAAATAATAATAGTAATGACAAATAAAATGAAAGAATTAGAAAAAAAAACTGGTGATCAATGCCTACCGAGATCCATTCATTAAGTAAAAGTTATAAAATGGTGATATTCAACAACTTTAAGTTACTTTCTTTTGAACTTGCTGTTCGCTGTATGATATTGTAGCAGTGGTTAAGACACAATGCATCATTTGGCGTTGAGACGTGCAGTATGCTATATTGGGTAGCTGATTACTGCAGAATAACTTCAGATCCCTGTAGTTTATGGTTAGGAAGTTGTCTCAGAGTGCTTACCGGTGGTTACTTCTCAGCTGGAAATAACGATTAGGAATTCGTACACACTCAAAATAATATATACTTCCCTTCTTGGGTAATATTATAAATACCTGCTTTAAAGTTTTATTGGTTCATGTTGTTGGTTTATTTTTAAAATGTGCTTAAATTTCCAAAAAATCACTTTGAGGCTTGATTTGGAATTGAGCAACAGCATCTAAAATATAAATGCTTAGTATAATTAGCTTTGGTATTACTTAGTGAAGATTGTTTTTAAGTTGAACAGATTTGTGTGTGTGTGTGTGTGTGTGTGCATGCCAACCCCCCCAAAAGGACTTAAGACACAATGCATCATTTGGCGTTGAGACGTGCAGTATGCTATATTGGGTAGCTGATTACTGCAGAATAACTTCAGATCCCTGTAGTTTATGGTTAGGAAGTTGTCTCAGAGTGCTTACCGGTGGTTACTTCTCAGCTGGAAATAACGATTAGGAATTCGTACACACTCAAAATAATATATACTTCCCTTCTTGGGTAATATTATAAATACCTGCTTTAAAGTTTTATTGGTTCATGTTGTTGGTTTATTTTTAAAATGTGCTTAAATTTCCAAAAAATCACTTTGAGGCTTGATTTGGAATTGAGCAACAGCATCTAAAATATAAATGCTTAGTATAATTAGCTTTGGTATTACTTAGTGAATAGTGTTTTTAAGTTTTACAGATTTGTGTGTGTGTGTGTGTGTGTGTGTGTGTGTGTGTGTGTGTGTGTGTAGGAGGACAATTATATAAGGGAGGTTTGAAAGATAATGTGATTTTAATGTGATTTTATTTAGTTTCTCATTTACATTTAAAATCTCATTTTATGCTACATTTTATATTTGTGTATTATCCAAAATGGTATGGGATTCACTTGATATATTTGAGGACTTCTGGGTCTGTCTTTTATCTTTATAATATATTTTTGTTTCTGAAAAGCCTTTTTTTTTTTTTTTTTTAAAGCCCAATCACACTGTAAGTACTAGAGTGCTTCAAAACTACCTAGAAAAATAGGATTAAAATACGGGTTTATTTTAGTGCAAAAATTTTTTTGTTTGTTTTTGTGAGATATTTTTGTTATAGGGCACGTGTACTCACTCACAGACAGAAAGTGAGAAATCACTTCCTGGGGGGATGGCCATGCCACAGACCCTTCTACATTCTCGGGGTGTTAGGTATGCACGCACACGCTCCTGGCGTGCATTTCAAGTTTTTATTTTTCTTTGAGGGATTTCCTGAGCGTTCAAAGTATACTTGAACTTTTAATTGTGTAATTGGACATATAAGGAACATTAAAGTGAATAGATGAGGAGATTACATTGAACTTTCTCAGCAGTTTCCCAGATGTGTCTTTGGCCAGTTTTCTTTCAGGTAACTTTCTAGAAAATAATGGTGTATTAAATCTAATGACTAGCAGTTTTGCTTGCTGGTGCTTCACCTTGCCATGAATACTTTCTATCCAGTACAAAGCTAGAGGGACCTCTACCTTCTCACCCTGTTTTCCAGAATAAGGCTGTTTCACTGAAATACATCAGTCATTAAATTCATAAATAGTAGAAAGTGGTGGAAACCAGGCAGATAAGCTTCCTGTCCTTGAAAGTTTACATCTTAGGGAAATTATCCACAGAGGATAATTCCTGAGGTAAAATAGTGGTTTGTCTTTTGCCTGGTTGTCTGGACATATTCAGAGTTGCTTTTTGAGGCAGAGCACGCCTGTGTGTAGGAAGAGAAGAGTAAAGGCTAGGTTTTAGAATATCACAACTTAACATTATTATTTGGCTATGGTATTGATCTGAAGAAAACGGATCACCTTTCAATAAAACAAAACTTCTAGTGATTTGGGAACCAGCAGTTAACGTAATGGCTATGTCGCTGGACTCCCACATAGTCGACCGCGGTTCGCGTCTTGGACCCAGTGGCTTAAAACTCATGCCGGGCGCATGTGTGTGCGTGCCCAAGATCCCGAGAGGAGAATGGAGGAGAAGGGATTGCGGCGTGACCATCCCCTCTGGGGGGTGATTTC
>NW_006160211.1:6328511-6331012 GCF_000334495.1 Tupaia belangeri chinensis
AAAAAAAAAAAAAAAAAAAGAAAAGAAAAAATAAAAAAACTTCTAGTGATTTCAACCTATTGTATTTTTTGCCTTTGTAATCTGGCCTTTTGAGCTAAGATTTTTATGCCAAATTGCAATATGTTTTTTCAGGTTTGATTCTTTTTTTGAAATTTCTCTCTTTTCCCTCTTCCCTATCTTTAGTCTTGACTATGGTTACAATTTATACTGATGCTATTCAGCCAATAATTAGCTACTTCCATTCCCTTGGGGAGGTAGCTAAGTATAAACATGGTCTTGAGAGTCATTTTGCGTATTTTGTGCCAATTTTCCTACTTAGTTTTTCATTCAGATAATAAGTGGTTCTGTAGGTCAGGGCCCATTAACCTGGGTCCATGGACCCTGATAAGTTTTAGAGGAATTGGTGCTTTGTGAATCTCTTCAACAATAATGCCAGTCTTTGTAGATGGGTACCATTTCCTCAGGAGGGGCCCATTTGCTTTCATCAGAATTTTAAAGGCCTTGGTGACTACAGAAAGGATTAAACCACTGTACTCTGTATAAAAGAGGTTTAAATTAATAGGAATGCTAACATTTTTTTTTCCTTTCCAGACATATTTTAGTAAGTTAGAAGATTGTCCAGCTGTTTTTTGGAGCAGTGAGCTCTTGAATGAGGCATACTGTAGAGTCAGCTTGGATTATCCAGGACTCAGATGAAAATAGCTTTCTTGTTATTTTATTTTAAGAGAGATTTTTGTTATAGGGTGTGTGTTCTCGCCAGAGAGACAGAGACAGAAAGCGAGAAACACCCCCAGAGGGTGTTTCACTCCACAATCCCTTCTCCTCCATTCTGCTCTCGGAATGTTGGGCAGGTTTGCACTTAACTTGGTGTGAGTTTTAAGCTGCTGGGTTCGGGATTCAAACCACAGTTGATTTTGTGAGTCCAGTGTCATAACCATTACACCGTCTGCTTGTCCCTCTTGTTATTTTTTAATATGATCTTAGAACATTAAATTTCAACCTGTGAGCTCTTACATTTACCTCAGTGGTAGGTACTGAATTGTGCTCCCCATTTCATGTGTTGAAGTCCTAATCTCCCAGTGATTTGGAATGTGACTGAATTTGGAGAGGTCTCTTTAAAAAAAAAAAAAAAGAATTAATTCACCTTATTTGTTTATTTATTTTAATTTGACCAGAGAGGAACAGAACAAGAGAGAGGGAGAAAATGAGAAAGCAAACTGCCAGGTCCAGGACTTGAACCGCTGTTGACCATGTGAGAGTCCATCGTTCTTAACTACCACGCCACCTACCGGCCTTGAGAGAAGGTCTTTAAAGGGGAGATGATTAAGTTAAAGTGAGGCTGTCACACTTATGTGTGTAGACACATAAGAGAGACATGAGGGGCATATGTGCACAGAGGCAACAACACGTGAGGCCAGATGAGAATATGGCCACCTGCAGGCCAAGGTGAAAAGAGAAATCAGACCTTGATCTTAGACTTCTAGCGTGCAAAACCATGTTATTTAAGTCACCAAAAGTGGTGTTTTTCTTTTCTTAAGGCAGTCCTGACAACCGAATACACTCATGATGAAATAGCAATTAGGTGACATTAAAACGTATAGCACAGGGCCAGCAGGTGGCATGGTGGTTAAGGTGCCAGACTCCTACATGGCCGACCATAGTTCAAGTCCTCCCTCTCTGTTTCTCTGTTGCTCTGTGGTCAAATTGGAAAAAAGAAAAAATGATGATGATGAATAAAATAAAATAAAATAATTATTGAAAAAATGTAATAGTAAGATAACTGCTTCTCTTTGTTGCAGTGTATTTTTGGGGAAATGTAGAAGTGTTGTATATAATTCACATGGTCCATTACCTGAAAGAGATGGTCAGACCTAGGAAATATAATAGATAGTAACATCAATTCATACTCCTATATTAATTTCTATTCCTACTGGTCTATTCTTCATTAAATTAGCATTTCATATTTTCCCATTTGTGTATGGCTTATGAAGTTATTATCTTCTGTTCTCTAACATTTCTCATTTAATGGAATCATTTCTTATAAACAAACCTATTGTAAATTAACACTAGAACAGTATCTGTGTGATTCTCCTGTGTGTGTATTGGCAAACTAGCAAGGTCATCTGTCCTCAAGCCTCTGTTCCAGACTTCCATATTCAAGTTTTGAAGTTTCTTTTTGCCAAAAATAAAATTAGAATTTTTTTTTTAATAGACCACAGATTAGTTTGTTTTTAACACCCATCATGCCATGAATTCATAGGGAATAGGTTCCAGTAGCTCAGGCTCCTTTCCATTGGTTCTCACAAAGTGTGCTTCTCTGGGTGGAGCAGGCTGGCACTTTTGTTGAACCCAGGTACCTTTCTCTTTGGCTTCTTTCTTTTTCTGGTCATTTTCCTTCACACTTTAGGAAGCTATCTCTGCTCTTAGAATGTTTAATATGCTCAATACGCACATTGATTCTTTTGACAAGAATCTTGCCCTTAACTTGTTTGTTCACAACA
>NW_006160211.1:6332700-6348081 GCF_000334495.1 Tupaia belangeri chinensis
CCCTTCTCCTCCATTCTCCTCTCAGTATCCTGGGCATGCACGCACATGCGCCCGGAGTGAGATTTAAGCCACCGGGTCCAGGACGCGAACCGCAGTCGACTACGTGGGAGTCCAGCGACATAGCCATTACGCTAACTGCTGGTTCCCAAATTAGAATATTTCTTAAGTTTATTTGAATACATTGGAAACATTTAGATTTGGGAATAAATAAAGGGGTCAAAATATATTTCTCAAGGTTGCTATGAGGGCAGAAATTCCTGGATTTTGTTCAGCTGAAACCCCAGGATCTCTAGCTCAATGCCTGGCATTTAGAAAAAAGTTATTAAATATTTCATCAACAGATAGATTTAACTAAGATATCAAATTGAAGAAATCCGAAATTTCTGACTGCTTGCATAGCTAGGCTCTGTGATGTGCCTGATGTGTCATCTGAGCAAGTTCCTATCCTTCTGCTTTGGTTTCCTTGTCTATAGCTGGCCGTAGTAAGAATTTGCTCTTAGGGTGTTGTGAGTTTAGAACAGCGCCTAGCATGTAGTCACATTTTAGAGGTGTTAGACGTGTTTTCCTTAAATAAAAACAAGTTACTCTGTTGTCATTTAAACATATCTTTATCTCGGGAACAAGCAGTTAGCGTAATGGCTATGTCGCTGGACTCCCACATAGTCGACCGTGGTTCGCGTCCCGGATCCGGTGCCATAAAACTCACGCCAGGCGCGTGTGCGGGCGTGCCCAAGATCCCGAGAGGAGAATGGAGGAGAAGGGATTGCGGCGTGACCATCCCCTCTGGGGGGGTGATTTCTCGCTTTCTGTCTCTCTGTCTCTCTCTGTCTGTCTGGCGAGCGCATGTGCCCTATAGCCAAAACCTCTCAAAAAAAAAAAAAACCGTATCTTTATCTCTAAATTTACATCAGTTTCTTTCTCTTGGTATAAAAACAATCCTTTTTATTCTCCTCTTTAAACAGCAAAACCCTTGTCATAAAACTGGCATGCTTGTTTTTGCAGGTAGCAGTGAAAATTAGCACTACCCCTCTGGATAGTGATTGAGCAAGATACCCATCTATCTAGTCATAAAAATACTCTCTGACTCAAGAATTCTTCTGAAACTTTTCTTTTTAAAATTTTATTTATTATTATTATTCAGTTTGATTAGAGAGGAATAGAGAGAGAGGGAGAACGAGAAAGCAAACCTCTAGGTCCAGGACTCAAACTGCAGTTAGCCATGTGGGAGTCTGTAGTTTGACCATCACGCCACTTGCTCATCCTCTCATAGTCTTTTCTAGAGACATACCCCTAATTGTGTAAGAGACCATATCCAAGAAGATGCTACATTACCATAATGTCCACAATTGGA
Organism: Tupaia belangeri chinensis; assembly: GCF_000334495.1. Lineage (NCBI taxonomy): Eukaryota > Metazoa > Chordata > Mammalia > Scandentia > Tupaiidae > Tupaia > Tupaia belangeri. The sequence goes on from NW_006160211.1 coordinate 6,334,052, forward strand.
GGAAATGGTCAAATAAATTCTGGCAGTTACACGTTTACACATGATAGCTTCGAAGACCATGTCATGACATGGGAAATATGTACTTATCATAAAATATATGTTGTTTGTACTGTATTTTTATAACCATGCTAATCAATATACACTTGTATCCAAGAATTTCCCTAGGAATTGTAAGGGTTCCTTTAATCACCCCAACGTCCCCTCTCATGGATTTATTGCAAAACTGGTTCAAAAGGCCCACAATTTATTCTGAAATTGAGTTCCGTTTACCTCATTGTAAGCCTTATCTTTGATCTGTGGCTTTAGGAATTCCAGATTCAGTCAAATTCTGCTGAGTGGGATGGTTGTGGGTTTACAAAGATGAAGACACTTCCAGGTAACTATTGGGTTGCCTGGAAAGTCATGATATATTTTTCAGTTTTTCTATGCAAAAGTGCTTCATGATTTTCCTGGCAACCCAATATTTAAGGGACAGTTAATTACCTAAGACAAGTACACAAACCTGAGAACCTGTGCACTTGCCAGGTAACAGTGCAGTTTGGGCTCCTGCATGTCTAATAATTGATTTTTCTGTAGTGTAAATTCCCCATGTCACCTTTTGGAAATATTCCTTTTTAACCCCATTTGTTAATTTTGCTCCCAAGCAGCCACTTTTTCTGTTTTCTTTTGACCATAAGCCTCATTTATTTAGTTATTTTTCTTTTCCTTTCTTTTTTTGCCAGAGGCCATGTGCACTTCCCAGAGACAAAGAGATGAGAGAGCACCCCTCATGAGAGCAATCCCATCTCCTCTACTTCTCACTTCTTTTGGGATTTTGGACACACCTGCACATGTGCCTGTAGTGTTTTTCAACCAGTAAATCCAGGACTTGAACCAAGTATTTGGCCATGTGATATCTAGCCACCTTTACCACTGTGTCACAGGCTGGCCCAAGAAGCCTCATTTGTTGGGAACCAGCAGTTAGCGTAATGGCTATGTCGCTGGACTCCCACGTAGTCGACCGTGGTTCGTGTCCCGGACCCGGTGGCTTAATTGAGTTCCGTTTACCTCATTGTAAGCCTTATCTTTGATCTGTGGCTTTAGGAATTCCAGATTCAGTCAAATTCTGCTGAGTGGGATGGTTGTGGGTTTACAAAGATGAAGACACTTCCAGGTAACTATTGGGTTGCCTGGAAAGTCATGATATATTTTTCAGTTTTTCTATGCAAAAGTGCTTCATGATTTTCCTGGCAACCCAATATTTAAGGGACAGTTAATTACCTAAGACAAGCACACAAACCTGAGAACCTGTGCACTTGCCAGGTAACAGTGCAGTTTGGGCTCCTGCATGTCTAATAATTGATTTTTCTGTAGTGTAAATTCCCCATGTCACCTTTTGGAAATATTCCTTTTTAACCCCATTTGTTAATTTTGCTCCCAAGCAGCCACTTTTTCTGTTTTCTTTTGACCATAAGCCTCATTTATTTAGTTATTTTTCTTTTCCTTTCTTTTTTTGCCAGAGGCCATGTGCACTTCCCAGAGACAAAGAGATGAGAGAGCACCCCTCATGAGCGCAATCCCATCTCCTCTACTTCTCACTTCTTTTGGGATTTTGGACACACCTGCACATGTGCCTGTAGTGTTTTTCAACCAGTAAATCCAGGACTTGAACCAAGTATTTGGCCATGTGATATCTAGCCACCTTTACCACTGTGTCACAGGCTGGCCCAAGAAGCCTCATTTGTTTACAAGTAGCCATTCTTAACAGTGTGCACGGAGCAGCCAGTGCACAGACTGCTACTTCAGCCTTGGTTCCACAGGTCCCGGAGGCATGTGGTAGAAGGAAGAACAGTTACTGAGCAGCCGAACCAAACTGTCAGTCAGGACTGTACCTGAGGCTTTCTTTGATAAGCACCATGGGCCTATTTCTGAAGTAACCCTCCACCCTCTCCACCCCTGCACAAGAGTGCTGACGGAAGTCCTAAGTTGCCCGTTCTATTGTCTGCATTGATTCAGCAAGCAAACTGTTCACTCCATGTATTTGTTTCCCTGATACTTCCCCCTCTCTGTCTTTGCCCAGGGATAAACCATTGTAAAATTAAGTTACTTGTAACTGTTCATGGGCCAGCCTATGCCCAGCTGGCTTGTGTTAGGTATTTGGCTTAAAGGTCATTGTCCAACTCAGAGGTAGGTGTGTGTGTGTGTGTGTGTGTGTGTGTGTGTGTTGGCAGACACACTGTGGTGTTGCAGTTACATTCTAGAATTAGTAACTCTTCTATTTTTCATACCAAATGTTATTAGTTGGAGATCAGCAGGTCACATGGTAGTTAAGGCGCTGGACTCTCACATGGGTGACCACAGTTTGAGACCCAGACCTGGCAGCTTGCTTTCTCACTTTCTCTCTCTCTCTCTCTGTCTTTATCTGGTCAAATTTAAAATAATAAAATCAAATTAAGTAAAAATAATTCTTTTAAAAAAAGTTATTAGTCACCTAATGGATTTTTGAAGCTATACTCCTGGCTGTCCTTAGAATCATTTATATTTACTCCCTAGGAGAGACAGCCTTATGTATGAGTTACATTTTGGTCAAATAGGGCATATATTAAAGCTGATCAGGGAGCAGCTCTTTGAAAGTACTGCATATGCAAATGTCAAAGATTACTATTGCCATTCATTAAAATGCATATAAACATTTATGTGAAAAAGTATATGGCAGAATTCTTGATTTCAAAGTAGAAGCAAGTATCAGCTCACTCAAGGAAGTAGCAGTTTGTTGTGTGAGGGAATAGATGCTTTTCCTTTATTTTCTGTAGGAAATATTAGAGTAGGTAGAATAAGCAAAGGTATTTTTAATAGGAACTTTGAATACCTGCAAATCTGCAGAAGTGAAATTTTCTTGTAATGCTCAATGTATACTTCAAAATGTATTAAAATTTTTCTTATTGGACTTTAACTTTTTATTAGGTTTCACCTGGATTTTGATGTTCTTTTAGTGGCATCTATGTGTTGTACAGTAGGTTTTTCATCAGTTTGGGTAGCAATAAAGGTGCTAGAGTTTTGTTGTTGTTTGGCAATATGTCATAGGAGCAATAGGAAATAACTTTGTGAACTAACACTCAGTTAAATTAGATAAACATGGTCAATTTAACAAAATATAATATTTAGTGTCTACCCTGGACTGTTACTGAATACATATTTTTTTTTTTTTTTGGAAAGGTTTTTGGTATAGGGTGCATGTGCTCACCAAAGACAGAGAGACAGAGAGCGAGAAATCACCCCCCCAGGGGGGATGGCCATGCCACAATCCCTTCTCCATTCTCCTCTCTCAGGATCTTGGGCATGCACGCACATGCACGCACCTGGTGTGAGTTTATTAAGCCACTGGATCCGAAACTCCAACCGTGGTTGACTCCATGGGAGTCCAGCGCCATAGCCATTACATCAACTCCTGGTCCCTGTTACTAAATACTTTACAACAGCTTGAGAAAGCATTCTCTCCCCTAGGACATTTCATCCCTGCTCCAAGAAAGGGGGAGAAGGTACCCATAAATTTACACGTCATTAAATCCATATTTTGCAACACTGTCAAACTGTTATTAGGTGTTGCTTCTCTTTCGATCACAGTGGAAGAGGAAAATAATGGCTATCCTTCCTCACTTGTCATACTCCTTTTTAATATGTTTTGTACATTTTGCTGTACCATCAAGCTTATTATAAACCTTCATTTGCTGGACGTTATCTCTGGTTGTGATTTATGATAACCCATAGGTAGGTGCTGAATTAAATATCACTGTGTATTCTTTTTTATTTTAAAGAATCACTTATTTAATTTTATTTATTATTGTTATTATTTAATTTGAGCAGAAAGAGACAGAAATAGAAGGAGAATGAGAAAGCAAGCTGCCAGGCCTTGGACTTGAACCATGGTCAGCTGCATGAGAGTCCAGCACCTTAACCACCATGCCACCTGCCAGCCCGCACTATGAATTCTGAGAGGAAGCTGTGAGCAATGAGTTCTAGAAAATCATTTTTTTTAAGAATTATTTTATTTAACTTTGTTTATTATTATTATTTTAATATTTCCAGGGAGAGACACAGAGAAAGAGAAAGTGAGAAAATGAGAGAGTAAGCCTCCAGGCCTAGGACTCAAACCAGGGTCAGCCACATGGGAGTCCAGCTCCCTCAACCACCATGCCACCTGAAGGCCCTCCATCCATGTATTTCTAAAGGTGATCCTCTGCACTACTCAGTTTCTGTTACTAGACAAGACAATACAGTGTTTCTCTTTGTGCACTGCTAATTACCCTAATCGTTTTACAGTCCCACAAAATGGCATCAGAGAATAGTCTTTAAAAAAGGAAAAAGACAGACCAGCGGGTGGTATAATGTTGCTGGTTTTCCCATGTAGTCGACTGTAGTTTGAGGCCTGGACCTGGTGGCTTAAAATTCACACCAGGTGTGTGTGTGCCCAAAATCCTGAGAGGAGAAGAGATTGCAGTGTGGCCATCTCCTGGGGTGGGGGCAGGGGTGATTTCTCACTTTCTGTCTCTTTCTCCTGCAAGCATATGCGCTGTATAGCAAAAACTGCTCTTAAAAAAATATGGGAAAAAGAGCTGGTCCATGATCTGGTGGTTAAGGGAGTTGAATCCCACATGACTGACCATGCAGTTCAAATCCTAGATACTGCGGCCTGAAAACATGCTGGCCACAAGTGTGCGCGTGCGTGCACAGGTTCCAGATACCAAAAGGATGGAGATGTGGAGAAGGGATTGCAGCAGAACCACATCACTCTGGAAAAAGAGAATAATCTCCTTCCTCAAAAAAGTCATCCCCCAGTATTTTGAAGTTCAGTGTAAGAAATACTGTCTCTTCTGAACTGTAATTATTTTTTGTTGAGCGTTGTTTTTAAGGTGCTCTGTGGGAGGTGAATGCATTCTGTCAATGCTCCGAGGCATATGGAGGAGAGGGAAGTCTTCCCATGCCTCTGCCTATAACCACACCCTGCAGATCTTGGCAGGTTTCCCGATTCAATACCCATGGAAACAGTTTTACTTTTAAATTAGTTTGCTTGTGTTATGTATGGCTGCTTTAAGGCATCTCAGTTTTGTATAAAGGTGTGACATGGCACTTAAGAACAACTGACCTAATTTGGAAGATAAAAGCACTTTGAATAGATGCTGTAAGAATTATTTAATTTTGGGAACCAGCAGTTAATGTAATGGCTATGTCGCTGGACTCCCACGTAGTCGACCGAGGTTCACGTCCCGGACCTGGTGGCTTAAACCTCTTGCCGGGCGCGTGTGCCTGTGTGCCCAAGATCCCGAGAGGAGAATGGAGGAGAAGGGATTGTGGCGTGACCATCCCCCCTGGGGGGTGATTTCTCACTTTCTGTCTCTCTGCCTGTCTCTGTCTGTCTGGCGAGCACATGCACCCTATAGCGAAAACCTCTCCAAAAAAAAAGAGAATTATTTAATTTTGTTTTATCATTGAACCTAGGTTTTTGATGTGACTTTTTTTCATAGTGGGGAAAGTGTAGATCCAGGAGACTCTTGTTATCTAACTCTAATCATCTACCATCGCCTAGCTGTGGGGCTTCAAAAGCATTTTACCTCAGCTTTTTCGTTTGGAAAAACAAGAATTTCTTTATAACGCACATGCCATACTTTGCTGGAATTGCTAATCATTTGCAGTTGTCCAGTGAAGAAGGAACATCATAAGATGTTCTCCAGTAACTTTTTTTTAACAGTTTTAAAGAAACAAATGGTGAGTTTACTTACTTTAAAGGTACCTTGGGAAGGGTTCTTTGGGTACTATTCTATTTTTATTTCTCTTCTGTACAAAAGAGTGGCTCTTCTACTTATAAATGACTCCACTTCGGAATTAGCATTCTTGTGTCTTTACTGGAGCAGAGTGAAAAGGAAATGTTTTCTAACCTGTTTTGATAGGCAAGACTGAAGACTGCGACAAGTAAGAAGACAGGCTTTTTTTTTTTTTTTGGTTAGAGCTTATTAGCAACTCTCTCTTATTAGCAAGTCTCTCATTTTCCTGTTCCAACCACATATTGCTGTTTGATTCCTCATCAATCACATTTACCATTCTACAGGCAAGAGTTAGGATGACTGTAGACTTTGGGATTTATCCATTTTTAAAAAACACAAAGTCCAGTTGTCTTCCATAGCTTTGTTTTGGGATTGTACACTATCTTTAGGTGAGTGTTTTTACTGCTTTTTTGATCTGAAATTAGACATGAGAGTTTAAAAAGAATACTGGAATTACAGAAAGCAAGATTTTGGCCTTCACTGGAGCAAGGTTGTTCAAGTTTTAATTGATCGGTTGTGCCATCTCACCATTACTGCTGGCGAAGGTTTAAGCTGACAGGTTAAGTACAGAGTTTCTCCTTCACAGCCAACCTTCATGAAAGAGTTCTATAGTCAGTTTTTACTTATCTTCTGGTCACTCCTCCCCTGGAACTTCTGCCCTCCTTCACTGCAGGTCCTCACAGCAAGGTCCCCAGTGGTCTCCATCACCGCTGGTCTCTATTGGACTTTTATAGAGAGTCTGCAAGTGGCTGCTCCATCCTTTTATATACATTCTTTTGTGATTATATAAGTAATACATGTTCATTGTGGAAAATCTTGGAAAAAGACTTGTAATCTCTATCCAAACACATTGCGTTTCTATGACAACTATCTTTTTCCCTTCCTCAGCCTACTTACTGGATGTCTTTATCTTGTAGACACTCAAACCCAGCATTTTTTTCTTTTTCTTTTCCTTTTTTTTTTTTTTTTTTTTTTTTCTTTTTTTTTTTTTTTTTTTTTTTGTAATAGGGCACATGCGCTTGCCAGAGAGACAGTGAGAAATCACCCCCGGGAGGGATGGCCACACCACAGTCCCTTCTTCTTCATTCTATTCTAGGGATTTGGGGCACACATGCACACGTGCCAAGCGTGAGTTTTAAGCCACCAGGTCTGGGACTTGAACCGCAGTTGATTACGTGGGAGTCAACCATTAAGCCATCTGCTGGTCCCATCAAACCCAGCATTTCTTAAAACTTACCTCTGCCTCTCCTGCTTCTGATCAGCTCAGCCACTGTTGTCACCACATCACTGGGAAGTGGCATTCTTTGTATGGTTGCTTGGGCCACAAGATGAAGACCATTTTTTTTTTTCTTTTTTTGGAGAGGTTTTTGCTATAGGGCACATGCACTCGCCAGACAGAGACAGACAGAGAGACAGAAAGCGAGAAATCACCACCCAGGGGGGATGGCCACGCCACAATCCCTTCTTCATTCTCCTCTCGGGATCTTGGGCATGCACGCACATGCGCCCGGCGTGAGTTTTAAGCCACTGGGTCTGGGATGCGAACCGTAGTCGACTACATGGGAGTCCAGTGACATAGCCATTACGCTAACTGCTGGTCCCCCTGTTTGTCACCTATTTTAGTTTCCTAAAAGCATTATCTACTTTTGAACCTCTTAGGGCTTTGCATATTTTCTTTCAGAGCTTAATTTAGAATATCCAGGCTTGCTTTGGCCTATTCCTATGCCCTCAAGGGGGAACTCAAGCCCAGTATGACCGTCTCCGCCCTTCCCACACACCACCACCGCCCTTCCCCGTACCAAGTTGTAAGCACTTCTTTTCTATTCCCACCTTGGACTCTCACAGCACCTAGTATTTCTTTATAATATCTGTCACATTCTATTTTAACTGTTTACTTTTCTGGCTCCTTAAGGGCAGCAACTATGTCTTATTCATAACTGTACCACTGTTGTCCAGCTCAGAATGGTTAGTAAACTTCTGATAATAAATAGATGGAAGGAAATGAGTATTTGTAGGGTAGAGCTTAGTATGAAAAAATTTTGAGGCTGTTTTAGTTTTATGGTTTGGTCTTAGTAGTATGGTTGGCCTTCACCTCCTTGGTCATGTGGCAGTGGTTCTGTGAATGAGCTTCGGAGTATGAAGCACGTTAGGGCTAAGACAGAGTGGAGCTCATAGGTTGTCGGGTGTGGGCTCCAGCATCTTGCATTGCACTGATAGAGGTCAGACTTTCCTCGAGCTAGCTACAGTAAAGCAGAGATAAGATGGCTGCTTATACGAGGGAGCTGTGCCAGAGAAGGAGAGAAGTGCATTTTAGTGACTTGGTTAGATGTGTGGGGTCAGGGAGGAGAACTCTGTAGAGGCTAGAGAGGAGAATTTAAACCAGGGGCGTTTCTGGCCTGATGGACTAGGTACTTGATTTTGAGGTTCTTTCTGACATCCAGGTGATTTTATCTCCCAGGCAGTAGGATATGAAGTTTGAGAGAATATGCCGCTAGAAATGTGGGAGGCAGAGTCCTCAGCACGTGGGAGTTAAAAAGCTACCAGATCACTTAGATACTTAGTTTAAGAAGAGGAATGGTCTAGAAACAGGGAACTCTGGGAAAACCGATGTTTAAGGACTGGCAAAGAAGAGAGTAGTGAAGACAGTGTCAAAGAAAGTGAGGAGTTGAGGGTAAAGGAAAGAATTTGACAAAGTCATTGACTATTGGACTTTAAAGACACTAGCAGGAAAGAAAGTGGGTCTGTCTTCATCCAAGCCTTAGATCGGGGCTTCAGTATGAACTGTCTGCTGGGTTTTGTTGGGCAGTTCCATCTCACCCCAGCGCAAATCGAGAGCCCCATTGACACTCTCACATTGGATCCAACACATGACTCTGAAGTCCCTTCAAATGTCAATCTATGGCTAAAAACAGACTCTGTCCAATCCCAGAATTCTGGTTCAGTGGCTCAGGGATCTTATTTTTCACAAGGATCTTTCTGAGAGTCTAAGGACCACTGGTGTGTAGGTGTTCAAAACGTGCATTCTGTTTCATTGCAACAGAGCAGGACTTTATTATAGCGAACGTTTAGGATACAGTTGTGATGAGGAGATTGGCAGCCATGGAAACCTAGCTGGAGGTAGCCTCTGTGCCTGCCTCTGTATGTGGGTGAGGCAGGGGGTGTGGGCGTCAATGTGGAGGCGGAAACAGTGGCACCATCTGCTATAATCTGTTGGAGGGTTTAAATTTTTATTTTACGGATTTTTGTAGCAGGTGTCCCTGGTGACTGGTAGGATAGCCTCGTAGTCCATTGCTGATTTCAACCAAAACTCAGATTTTTGCAGTTTCTCTAAGTCTTGCCAGCCTCTTTTTATTTTCTGCTTCAGAGCTTTCAAGCATAGAGGGAAGGGGAGAGGCTAACCCCAGGCAACCTTCAGCCAGTGGAGGATGTGAGGAAGTACTTAACTGTTTTGTCTCCTCCTGGGGTCCCACAAAATTGTCCCTACATTCCAGGTGTCACCCCAATGCTGTGTCCCTATTGGCCTTTCCCCCTCACTTCTGTTCCCCAGGGATAACTCCTATTTTAATCCAGCTAAAACCTGTATAAAAGTAATGTGTCAGCTGGGCTGACTTTGCAGGTTAATGCAAACAAAGCCTTCTCTAATTACATTATTTTCTTTTTAATGTCTCTATCAATAATAGCACTTAATGTGTGAGGGAGGAAGGCAAAGAGAACATGTGTGATGCAAAACAGCACACAGATTGCTAAAGTTTAAGTTAAATTTATTCACACTGTGAAATGATATCATTATAAGAGAATTTATGGGTTACTTTCATTTCACTTAGCTAAAGAGATGTGAAAGCCAGAAAATAGCCCGCAGAGACAGCACGAGGTGTGCCTCTTTTCTTCATTTATGTAGCTTCTTGCTCTTGAAGAATTCTGGGTGGCTTTTCTTGTAAGACTGAACTATAGATTATACTGATAGAAACCTATTTAAAATGCTACAGCACAGAGGAGTGGGAAGACCTATAGATGGCTAAAATATAAAAATTGCCAGATAGCAATGTGATGGACAGAAGGATGATGCGGACAGAGCAGGGGCACAAAGTACCGGGAAGAGAGAGGTTGAAGAAAGAGGGAATGTTGGGTGCTGCAGAGGTCTGGCAAAATTGAGACTGTAAAGACCCCTATCTAGAAGGAAAAAAGCAAACCAACCAAAAAAAAAAAAAAAACAGAAAACAAAAGACAAATCAATGGACTACAAAGGAGACTCCAGGGGACCAGCAGTTAGCGTAATGCCTATGTCATTGGACTCCCACGTAGTCCACCGTGGTTCGCGTCCTGGACCCAGTGGCTTAAACTCACGCCAGGCGCATGTGCGTGCGTGCCCAAGATCCCGAGAGGAGAATGGAGGAGAAGGGATTGTGGCATAGCCATCCCCCCTGGGGGTTGATTTCTCGCTTTCTATCTCTCTGTCTCTGTTTGTCTGTCTGGCGAGCGCATGCACCCAATAGCAAAAACCTCTCAAAAAAAAAAAAAAAATAAGGAGACTCCAGAAACGTTATCAACCAAGATAGTCCAAAGGAGAAGAATCCTCTTTCCAACAAATGGTGCTAGGACAACTGGATATTTACATGTTACCTTTGACTCTTTGACCCTTATACAAAAACGAAAACAAACCAACCTCAAAATGGAGAGTTAAATGTAGGAACAAGAACTATAAAACTTCTATCAATAGAAAACATAGAAGAAATCTTAGTGATTCTGGTAGACTAAGGTTCTTAACTAGAAGAGAAAAAACATGAAATGTTATAAGAAAAAAAATATGCAGGAATTCATCAAAATTAACCCCTTTGTTCTTCATAAGAAAAAAAAAGTGCTACAGTTTAGAGAGGTGGGATAGATGGTTAGGCTATAAATTGCAATATTAGAAAGACCCTGATAGGATCTATTTCAGGGTTATCTTTATTTCTTCGTTTTTAATTTGCTAGAAGGCATGTGTGATTGTTGGGGTTGCACAGAGAAATGTGAGAAAGCACCCCCATGGGGGTATGGTCATGTGCAATCCCTCCCTTCATTGCTCCTTCCAGACTTTTGGGCACATGCACACACTTGTCCCTGACATGTTTTTTCAAACTGCCAGGTCCAGGATGTGAGCTAGTCAGCCAGATAGTTAAGATCCAGCTGCCTTAAACACCACATACCTCACACCCGTCCCCACCCTTTCCCACCCTTTGAGGACACTTGCACTTGCCAAAGAGAGAGGAAGCGAAAACACCCCCAACCCTACCCCAATGGGGCATGGTCATGCTGCAGTATTTTCTTCTGTCTTTCCATCTTGTCAGGAGGCTGGGCAAGCATATGCATGCTTTCAAGCTGCCAGAGTTGGGATTTGAACTGTTACTGGTCATGTGGGAACCTGCTCCTTAACACAGGGCAGGTGTGCTACAGGGCTGGTCCTTTAGGGGTATCTTTTTCTTTTTTTTTTAAAGAGATTTCTGCCTTAAGCTGTGTGTAAGCTGCCTTAACTACCATGCCACTGGCTGACCTGGACTTAAATTTTTTGCACCAAAGTTTCTTGCACCAGACAGTGGGGGAATGACCACTCCACAGTCCCCTCTCTGTTCTCCTCCTGGGATCTTGGGCACACATGCACATGAACCCAGCAGGATTTTCAAACCATCAGGTCCAGAATCGGAACCACAGCCATGTGGGAGTCCAGCTACACAACAACTACACCATCTGCTGGCCCTAGGGGTATTTTTTTTTTTTAAAGAATTTATTTATTTATCTTCAGTTATTATTTTTTAATTTGACCAGAGACAGAGAGAGAAAGGGAAAGTGAGAAAGCAAGCCACCAGGTCCAGGACTCAAACTGGTCAGCCATAGGGGAATCCAGCGCCCTTAACCACCATGCCATCTGCCGGCCCCCCAGGGGTATCTTTTTAAAAGACACTTGTATGCCTAAAATGAAGGATTTCTCCATATCCATTTTTCTTCTTTTAGCTGAGATGTCTTTAGGAATTAAAGATTGAAAAATGAAAGGTGGACTTCTCTGGATGGTCACTTTTATTCTTGATGACTAAATCTGATAACTGAAAGTGGTTACCATAGAGGCCGCCATGTTGTAGGCACCCCGTAAACATAGGGCACATGAAAAGGAATATATGCCTGGAGCCAGCAGGTAGCATGGTGGTTAGGGGTGCTAGATTTCCATATGGCCGACCGCGGTTCGAGTCCAGGATCTGCTGGCTTGCTTTCTTACTCCCCACCCCCACCCGCCCCCTCTCTCTCACTCACTCCTTTCTCTCACTCTGCCCCTGTCTGGTCAAATTAGATAGCTAGCTAGCTAGCTAAAAAGAAAAGAAAAGGAATATGCTTAGTGGCCCAGGATCTGTTTTAGATTGTTGTGCTATAAGTGCAAGTAGGTGAAACTTCTTGCGTGTAGTGGTCTCACACCTGTCTCCTACCAACTGGTCACTGCGCATCTTTTTCTTGGTCCATAGGTTTATTTTGCAGGAGACCAGGTGTCCCTAGAAAACACTTTTTTAAAACCTAGGGTATAACATCTGTTTTGGCTTGCAAATTGACAAAATCTTTAGATTATCTAGTATTTCAACTCCTCATTTAACATTTCAACTCATACCCAGAAAAGTGACTTACCTCAAGGTGAAATTACTGTGTTAATTCATCAGGGACTAGAACACAGGTCTCTGTTCTGTCTGTACTCATCTTTCTGTCTCATTTCTGAAAGGCCAGGAATCAAAACAAGGCAGTGTTTCTGAACTGGTTCAAAATTGTTTTTAAAATTACTAAGGATTCTCAAGTCTATAATTTGATTTAAGATAGTTGCAAGGGGGTCCAGGAGATGGCGTAATGGTTATGTTGCTGGATTCCCACATAGTCGACCACAGTTTGAATCCTGGACCCGGTGTCTTGAAACTCATGTATGTGTGCCCAAGATCCTGAGAAAGACAATGGAGGAGAAGGGATTGCAGCATAGCCATCTTCCAGGGTAGGTGGTGGTGGTGGTGGTGGTGGTGGTTTTTCACTTTCTGTTTCTCTCTGTCTCTTTGGTGAGTGCATGTGCCCTATAGCAATCTCTCTCTCAAAAAAATAATAAATAAAATAAAATAAAATAAAAAAGTGATTATAAAGGGTCTTCAAAAAGTTCCTGGAGAATGTGTATTATGAAAAATTGTGCATGGATTAAAAAAAATTAAGATAATTATTTAATTGAGCCAAGGTGAAGTTGAGACCTGTGTTTTGTTTGTTTTTAATTTTATTCTGTTACAGGGTGCATGCACTCCTCAGAGAAGAGAGGAAGTGAGAAAGTACCCACCATGGGGGATGGTTACACTACAATTCCTTCTCTTCTATTTTTCTTTTGGGATTTTGGGCATAAAGGCACACACCCAGCTTGTTCAAGCTGTCGGGTCTGGGACTTGAACTGCACACCTGGCCATTTGGGATCCAGCTGCCTTAACTACCATGCCACTGGTTGGCCTGGACTTCAAAATTTTTTGCACCAAAATAAACTCATACTTTAATTCTATTTCCCATGACTTTTTTTTTTTATCATCATATCTTCTTCATATTACATTGGATTATATATAACTTTACAGTGTATTACATTGTTTCTTCAAAAGGGAATGCCATGCACGTCAGTCAGTACAGAGACATTAATCTCCCCACTTCAACATTCCATATCTTTTCTGTTTTCCCCAATCATTATCTTTATTATTCTAATTATTTTTATAAAACAGTCAATTGCTATTTCTCGTTTTGCTTGTAAAAATACTTTGCCCATCATGAAACACTTCTCAGACCAATCCAGTTGAGAATTCTATACATGTCATCATCAACAGTTAATAAACCCTATCTGTTTCTCACTGACGTCCTGTCTCTCTATCGCTCACTTGCTATCTTTCTCTATCCTCTTCTCTTCACTTACCCCATTCCACACTGTCCTATTCTCATTAAGTACCTTCACTTCAAGAATGGTAGAGTAGTTCCTGTTCTTCCCTGAGGCAATGCAGGGCTGGTAACCATCATCTTCTCAAGTTGCAAGTTCTCAGACCTTGTTTTCCGCTTCAGCTTGCTGGTCCAAAGGCCACACGCCAGCCCTGGAGAGGCAGCTGAACGCCGGGGCATGAGCCCCGGGTTGCGGGGCCCCCAGGAGGGGGGCCGGTCGACCGGCGGCGCAGCTGCGCGCCGGGGCGTGAGCCCCGGGCCATTGTCCGGTGGCGGGCG